>NW_020824819.1:0-455000 GCF_003285875.2 Drosophila novamexicana
TTTGACCAAAATAATGTTGCCAGATTGGATGCAGAATGATCTAGAGGCCAAACCATGAACAAAGAGCCAAACCTTTTGAAAATCGGATGAGATTTGACCACGTTATGGGGGTGGAAAGTTTTGACCTATGTCTATATAGGATATTTGAGGGTATACTTTTCACATGAATTTCGACCAAAAATAATGTTGCCAGATTTGAATGCAGAATTGATCTAGAGGTCAAAACATGAGCAAAAAGCCAAACCTTTTGAAAATCGGTTGGCATTTGAACAAGTTATGGGGGTGGGAAATTTTGACCTATGTCTATATAGGATATTTGAGGGTACCATTTTGACATGAATTTCGACCAAAAATAATGTTGCCAGATTTGAATGCAGAATTGATCTAGAGGCCAAAACATGAGCAAAAAGCCAATCCTTTTGAAAATCGGTTGAGTTTTGACCGAGTTATGGGGGTGGGAAATATTGACCTATGTCTATATAGGATATTTGAGGGTATCATTTTGACATGAATTTTGACCAAAAATAATGTTACCAGATTTGGATGCAGAATTGATCTAGAGGCGAAACCATGAACAAAAAGCCAAACCTTTTGAAAATCGGATGAGATTTGACCAAGTTATGGGGGTACCATTTTGACATGAATTTTTACCAAAAATAATGTTGCCATATTTGGATGCAGAATTGATCTAGAGGCCACAACATGAACAAAAAGCCAAACCTTTTGAAAATCGGATGAGATTTGACCAAGTTATGGGGGTGGGAAATTTTGACCTATGTCTATATAGGATATTTGAGGGTACCATTTTGACATGAATTTTGACCAAAAATAATGTTGCCAGATTTGGATGCAGAATTCATCTAGAGGCCAAACCATGAACAAAAAGCCAAACCTTTTGAAAATCTGATGAGATTTGACCAAGTTATGGGGGTGGGAAGTTTTGACCTATGTCTATATAGGATATTTGAGGGTATCATTTTGACATGAATTTTGACCAAAAATAATGTTACCAGATTTGGATGCAGAATTGATCTAGAGGCCAAACCATGAACAAACAGCCAAACCTTTTGAAAATCGGATGAGATTTGACCGAGTTATGGGGGGGGAATTTTGACCTATGTCTATATAGAATATTTGAGGGTACCATTTTGACATGAATTTTGACCAAAAATAATGTTGCCAGATTTGGATGCAGAATTGATCTAGAGGCCAAACCATGAACAAAAAGCCAAACCTTTTGAAAATCGGATGAGATTTGACCAAGTTATGGGGGTGGAAAGTTTTGACCTATGTCTATATAGGATATTTGAGGGGTATCATTTTGACATGAATTTTGAACAAAAATAATGTTGCCAGATTTGAATGCAGAATTGATCTAGAGGCCAAAACATGAACAAAAAGCCAAACCTTTTGAAAATCGGATGAGATTTGACCAAGTTATGGGGGTGGGAAATTTTGACCTATGTCTATATAGGATATTTGAGGGTATACTTTTTACATGAATTTCGAGCAAAAATAATGTTGCCAGATTTGAATGCAGAATTGACCTAGAGGCCAAAACATGAGCAAAAAGCCAAACCTTTTGAAAATCGGTTGAGTTTTGACCGAGTTATGGGGGTGGGAAATATTGACCTATGTCTATATAGGATATTTGAGGGTACCATTTTGACATGAATTTTGACCAAAAATAATGTTGTCAGATTTGGATGCAGAATTGATCTAGAGGCCAAACCATGAGCAAAAAGCCAATCCTTTTGAAAATCGGTTGAGTTTTGACCGAGTTATGGGGGTGGGAAATATTGACCTATGTCTATATAGGATATTTGAGGGTATCATTTTGACATGAATTTCGAGCAAAAATAATGTTGCCAGATTTGGATGCAGAATTGATCTAGAGGCCAAACCATGAACAAAAAGCCAAACCTTTTGAAAATCGGTTGGCATTTGACCAAGTTATGGGGGTGGGAAATTTTGACCTATGTCTATATAGGATATTTGAGGGTACCATTTTGACATGAATTTTGACCAAAAATAATGTTGTCAGATTTGGATGCAGAATTGATCTAGAGGCCAAACCATGAGCAAAAAGCCAATCCTTTTGAAAATCGGTTGAGTTTTGACCGAGTTATGGGGGTGGGAAATATTGACCTATGTCTATATAGGATATTTGAGGGTATCATTTTGACATGAATTTTGACCAAAAATAATGTTACCAGATTTGGATGCAGAATTGATCTAGAGGCCAAAACATGAGCAAAAAGCCAAACCTTTTGAAAATCGGTTGGCATTTGACCAAGGTATGGGGGTGGGAAATTTTGACCTATGTCTATATAGGATATTTGAGGGTATCATTTTGACATGAATTTTGACCAAAAATAATGTTACCAGATTTGGATGCAGAATTGATCTAGAGGTCAAAACATGAGCAAAAAGCCAAACCTTTTGAAAATCGGTTGGCATTTGAACAAGTTATGGGGGTGGGAAATTTTGACCTATGTCTATATAGGATATTTGAGGGTACCATTTTGAAATGAATTTCGACCAAAAATAATGTTGCCAGATTTGAATGCAGAATTGATCTAGAGGCCAAAACATGAGCAAAAAGCCAAACCTTTTGAAAATCGGTTGGCATTTGACCAAGTTATGGGGGTGGGAAATATTGACCTATGTCTATATAGGATATTTGAGGGTATCATTTTGACATGAATTTTGACCAAAAATAATGTTACCAGATTTGGATGCAGAATTGATCTAGAGGCCAAACCATGAACAAAAAGCCAAACCTTTTGAAAATCGGATGAGATTTGACCAAGTTATGGGGGGGGAATTTTGACCTATGTCTATATAGGACATTTGAGGGTACCATTTTGACATGAATTTTGACCAAAAATAATGTTGCCAGATTTGGATGCAGAATTGATCTAGAGGCCAAACCATGAGCAAAAAGCCAATCCTTTTGAAAATGTCTATATAGGATATTTGAGGGTACCATTTTGACATGAATTTTGACCAAAAATAATGTTGTCAGATTTGGATGCAGAATTGATCTAGAGGCCAAACCATGAGCAAAAAGCCAATCCTTTTTAAAATCGGTTGAGTTTTGACCGAGTTATGGGGGTGGGAAATATTGACCTATGTCTATATAGGATATTTGAGGGTATCATTTTGACATGAATTTTGACCAAAAATAATGTTAACAGATTTGGATGCAGAATTGATCTAGAGGCCAAACCATGAACAAAAAGCCAAACCTTTTGAAAATCTGATGAGATTTGACCAAGTTATGGGGGTGGGAAGTTTTGACCTATGTCTATATAGGATATTTGAGGGTATCATTTTGACATGAATTTTGACCAAAAATAATGTTACCAGATTTGGATGCAGAATTGATCTAGAGGCCAAACCATGAACAAAAAGCCAAACCTTTTGAAAATCGGATGAGATTTGACCAAGTTATGGGGGTGGGAAGTTTTGACCTATGTCTATATAGGATATTTGAGGGGTATCATTTTGACATGAATTTTGAACAAAAATAATGTTGCCAGATTTGAATGCAGAATTGATCTAGAGGCCAAAACATGAACAAAAAGCCAAACCTTTTGAAAATCGGATGAGATTTGACCGAGTTATGGGGGTGGGAAATATTGACCTATGTCTATATAGGATATTTGAGGGTATCATTTTGACATGAATTTCGAGCAAAAATAATGTTGCCAGATTTGGATGCAGAATTGATCTAGAGGCCAAACCATGAACAAAAAGCCAAACCTTTTGAAAATCGGTTGGCATTTGACCAAGTTATGGGGGTGGGAAATTTTGACCTATGTCTATATAGGATATTTGAGGGTACCATTTTGACATGAATTTTGACCAAAAATAATGTTGTCAGATTTGGATGCAGAATTGATCTAGAGGCCAAACCATGAGCAAAAAGCCAATCCTTTTGAAAATCGGTTGAGTTTTGACCGAGTTATGGGGGTGGGAAATATTGACCTATGTCTATATAGGATATTTGAGGGTATCATTTTGACATGAATTTTGACCAAAAATAATGTTAACAGATTTGGATGCAGAATTGATCTAGAGGCCAAACCATGAACAAAAAGCCAAACCTTTTGAAAATCTGATGAGATTTGACCAAGTTATGGGGGTGGGAAGTTTTGACCTATGTCTATATAGGATATTTGAGGGTATCATTTTGACATGAATTTTGACCAAAAATAATGTTACCAGATTTGGATGCAGAATTGATCTAGAGGCCAAACCATGAACAAAAAGCCAAACCTTTTGAAAATCGGATGAGATTTGACCGAGTTATGGGGGTGGGAAATATTGACCTATGTCTATATAGGATATTTGAGGGTACCATTTTGACATGAATTTTGACCAAAAATAATGTTGTCAGATTTGGATGCAGAATTGATCTAGAGGCCAAACCATGAGCAAAAAGCCAATCCTTTTGAAAATCGGTTGAGTTTTGACCGAGTTATGGGGGTGGGAAATATTGACCTATGTCTATATAGGATATTTGAGGGTATCATTTTGACATGAATTTCGAGCAAAAATAATGTTGCCAGATTTGGATGCAGAATTGATCTAGAGGCCAAACCATGAACAAAAAGCCAAACCTTTTGAAAATCGGTTGGCATTTGACCAAGTTATGGGGGTGGGAAATTTTGACCTATGTCTATATAGGATATTTGAGGGTACCATTTTGACATGAATTTTGACCAAAAATAATGTTGTCAGATTTGGATGCAGAATTGATCTAGAGGCCAAACCATGAGCAAAAAGCCAATCCTTTTGAAAATCGGTTGAGTTTTGACCGAGTTATGGGGGTGGGAAATATTGACCTATGTCTATATAGGATATTTGAGGGTATCATTTTGACATGAATTTTGACCAAAAATAATGTTACCAGATTTGGATGCAGAATTGATCTAGAGGCCAAAACATGAGCAAAAAGCCAAACCTTTTGAAAATCGGTTGGCATTTGACCAAGGTATGGGGGTGGGAAATTTTGACCTATGTCTATATAGGATATTTGAGGGTATCATTTTGACATGAATTTTGACCAAAAATAATGTTACCAGATTTGGATGCAGAATTGATCTAGAGGTCAAAACATGAGCAAAAAGCCAAACCTTTTGAAAATCGGTTGGCATTTGAACAAGTTATGGGGGTGGGAAATTTTGACCTATGTCTATATAGGATATTTGAGGGTACCATTTTGAAATGAATTTCGACCAAAAATAATGTTGCCAGATTTGAATGCAGAATTGATCTAGAGGCCAAAACATGAGCAAAAAGCCAAACCTTTTGAAAATCGGTTGGCATTTGACCAAGTTATGGGGGTGGGAAATATTGACCTATGTCTATATAGGATATTTGAGGGTATCATTTTGACATGAATTTTGACCAAAAATAATGTTACCAGATTTGGATGCAGAATTGATCTAGAGGCCAAACCATGAACAAAAAGCCAAACCTTTTGAAAATCGGATGAGATTTGACCAAGTTATGGGGGGGGAATTTTGACCTATGTCTATATAGGATATTTGAGGGTACCATTTTGACATGAATTTTGACCAAAAATAATGTTGCCAGATTTGGATGCAGAATTGATCTAGAGGCCAAACCATGAGCAAAAAGCCAATCCTTTTGAAAATGTCTATATAGGATATTTGAGGGTACCATTTTGACATGAATTTTGACCAAAAATAATGTTGTCAGATTTGGATGCAGAATTGATCTAGAGGCCAAACCATGAGCAAAAAGCCAATCCTTTTTAAAATCGGTTGAGTTTTGACCGAGTTATGGGGGTGGGAAATATTGACCTATGTCTATATAGGATATTTGAGGGTATCATTTTGACATGAATTTTGACCAAAAATAATGTTAACAGATTTGGATGCAGAATTGATCTAGAGGCCAAACCATGAACAAAAAGCCAAACCTTTTGAAAATCTGATGAGATTTGACCAAGTTATGGGGGTGGGAAGTTTTGACCTATGTCTATATAGGATATTTGAGGGTATCATTTTGACATGAATTTTGACCAAAAATAATGTTACCAGATTTGGATGCAGAATTGATCTAGAGGCCAAACCATGAACAAAAAGCCAAACCTTTTGAAAATCGGATGAGATTTGACCAAGTTATGGGGGTGGGAAGTTTTGACCTATGTCTATATAGGATATTTGAGGGGTATCATTTTGACATGAATTTTGAACAAAAATAATGTTGCCAGATTTGAATGCAGAATTGATCTAGAGGCCAAAACATGAACAAAAAGCCAAACCTTTTGAAAATCGGATGAGATTTGACCAAGTTATGGGGGTGGGAAATTTTGACCTATGTCTATATAGGATATTTGAGGGTATACTTTTCACATGAATTTCGAGCAAAAATAATGTTGTCAGATTTGAATGCAGAATTGACCTAGAGGCCAAAACATGAGCAAAAAGCCAAACCTTTTGAAAATCGGTTGAGTTTTGACCGAGTTATGGGGGTGGGAAATATTGACCTATGTCTATATAGGATATTTGAGGGTACTATTTTGACATGAATTTTGACCAAAAATAATGTTGTCAGATTTGGATGCAGAATTGATCTAGAGGCCAAACCATGAGCAAAAAGCCAATCCTTTTGAAAATCGGTTGAGTTTTTACCGAGTTATGGGGGTGGGAAATATTGACCTATGTCTATATAGGATATTTGAGGGTATCATTTTGACATGAATTTCGAGCAAAAATAATGTTGCCAGATTTGGATGCAGAATTGATCTAGACGCCAAACCATGAACAAAAAGCCAAACCTTTTGAAAATCGGTTGGCATTTGACCAAGTTATGGGGGTGGGAAATTTTGACCTATGTCTATATAGGATATTTGAGGGTACCATTTTGACATGAATTTTGACCAAAAATAATGTTGTCAGATTTGGATGCAGAATTGATCTAGAGGCCAAACCATGAGCAAAAAGCCAATCCTTTTGAAAATCGGTTGAGTTTTGACCGAGTTATGGGGGTGGGAAATATTGACCTATGTCTATATAGGATATTTGAGGGTATCATTTTGACATGAATTTTGACCAAAAATAATGTTACCAGATTTGGATGCAGAATTGATCTAGAGGCCAAAACATGAGCAAAAAGCCAAACCTTTTGAAAATCGGTTGGCATTTGACCAAGGTATGGGGGTGGGAAATTTTGACCTATGTCTATATAGGATATTTGAGGGTACCATTTTGACATGAATTTTGACCAAAAATAATGTTACCAGATTTGGATGCAGAATTGATCTAGAGGCCAAACCATGAGCAAAAAGCCAATCCTTTTGAAAATCGGTTGAGTTTTGACCGAGTTATGGGGGTGGGAAATATTGACCTATGTCTATATAGGATTTTTGAGGGTATCATTTTGACATGAATTTTGACCAAAAATAATGTTACCAGATTTGGATGCAGAATTGATCTAGAGGCCAAACCATGAACAAAAAGCCAAACCTTTTGAAAATCGGATGAGATTTGACCAAGTTATGGGGGTGGGAAGTTTTGACCTATGTCTATATAGGATATTTGAGGGTATCATTTTGACATGAATTTTGACCAAAAATAATGTTGCCAGATTTGAATGCAGAATTGATCTAGAGGCCAAAACATGAGCAAAAAGCCAATCCTTTTGAAAATCGGTTGAGTTTTGACCGAGTTATGGGGGTGGGAAATATTGACCTATGTCTATATAGGATATTTGAGGGTATCATTTTGACATGAATTTTGACCAAAAATAATGTTGCCAGATTTGAATGCAGAATTGATCTAGAGGCCAAAACATGAGCAAAAAGCCAATCCTTTTGAAAATCGGTTGAGCTTTGACCGAGTTATGGGGGTGGGAAATATTGACCTATGTCTATATAGGATATTTGAGGGTATCATTTTGACATGAATTTTGACCAAAAATAATGTTACCAGATTTGGATGCAGAATTGATCTAAAGGCCAAACCATGAACAAAAAGCCAAACCTTTTGAAAATCTGATGAGATTTGACCAAGTTATGGGGGTGGGAAGTTTTGACCTATGTCTATATAGGATATTTGAGGGTATCATTTTGACATGAATTTTGACCAAAAATAATGTTGCCAGATTTGAATGCAGAATTGATCTAGAGGCCAAAACATGAGCAAAAAGCCAAACCTTTTGAAAATCGGTTGGCATTTGACCAAGTTATGGGGGTGGGAAATTTTGACCTATGTCTATATAGGATATTTGAGGGTACCATTTTGACATGAATTTTGACCAAAAATAATGTTGTCAGATTTGGATGCAGAATTGATCTAGAGGCCAAACCATGAGCAAAAAGCCAATCCTTTTTAAAATCGGTTGAGTTTTGACCGAGTTATGGGGGTGGGAAATATTGACCTATGTCTATATAGGATATTTGAGGGTATCATTTTGACATGAATTTTGACCAAAAATAATGTTACCAGATTTGGATGCAGAATTGATCTAGAGGCCAAACCATGAACAAAAAGCCAAACCTTTTGAAAATCTGATGAGATTTGACCAAGTTATGGGGGTGGGAAGTTTTGACCTATGTCTATATAGGATATTTGAGGGTATCATTTTGACATGAATTTTGACCAAATATAATGTTACCAGATTTGGATGCAGAATATATCTAGAGGCCAAACCATGAACAAAAAGCCAAACCTTTTGAAAATCGGATGAGATTTGACCAAGTTATGGGGGTGGGAAGTTTTGACCTATGTCTATATAGGATATTTGAGGGTATCATTTTGACATGAATTTTGAACAAAAATAATGTTGCCAGATTTGAATGCAGAATTGATCTAGAGGCCAAAACATGAACAAAAAGCCAAACCTTTTGAAAATCGGATGAGATTTGACCAAGTTATGGGGGTGGGAAATTTTGACCTATGTCTATATAGGATATTTGAGGGTATACTTTTCACATGAATTTCGAGCAAAAATAATGTTGCCAGATTTGAATGCAGAATTGACCTAGAGGCCAAAACATGAGCAAAAAGCCAAACCTTTTGAATATCGGATGAGATTTGACCAAGTTATGGGGGTGGGAAGTTTTGACCTATGTCTATATAGGATATTTGAGGGTATCATTTTGACATGAATTTTGAACAAAAAAATGTTGCCAGATTTGAATGCAGAATTGATCTAGAGGCCAAACCATGAGCAAAAAGCCAATCCTTTTGAAAATCGGTTGAGTTTTGACCGAGTTATGGGGGTGGGAAATATTGACCTATGTCTATATAGGATATTTGAGGGTATCATTTTGACATGAATTTCGAGCAAAAATAATGTTGCCAGATTTGGATGCAGAATTGATCTAGAGGCCAAACCATGAACAAAAAGCCAAACCTTTTGAAAATCGGTTGGCATTTGACCAAGTTATGGGGGTGGGAAATTTTGACCTATGTCTATATAGGATATTTGAGGGTACCATTTTGACATGAATTTTGACCAAAAATAATGTTGTCAGATTTGGATGCAGAATTGATCTAGGGGCCAAACCATGAGCAAAAAGCCAAACCTTTTGAAAATCGGTTGGCATTTGACCAAGGTATGGGGGTGGGAAATTTTGACCTATGTCTATATAGGATATTTGAGGGTACCATTTTGACATGAATTTTGACCAAAAATAATGTTGCCAGATTTGGATGCAGAATTCATCTAGAGGCCAAACCATTAGCAAAAAGCCAATCCTTTTGAAAATCGGTTGAGTTTTGACCGAGTTATGGGGGTGGGAAATATTGACCTATGTCTATATAGGATTTTTGAGGGTATCATTTTGACATGAATTTTGACCAAAAATAATGTTACCAGATTTGGATGCAGAATTGATCTAGAGGCCAAACCATGAACAAAAAGCCAAACCTTTTGAAAATCGGATGAGATTTGACCAAGTTATGGGGGTGGGAAGTTTTGACCTATGTCTATATAGGATATTTGAGGGTATCACTTTGACATGAATTTTGACGAAAAATAATGTTGCCAGATTTGAATGCAGAATTGATCTAGAGGCCAAAACATGAGCAAAAAGCCAATCCTTTTGAAAATCGGTTGAGTTTTGACCGAGTTATGGGGGTGGGAAATATTGACCTATGTCTATATAGGATATTTGAGGGTATCATTTTGACATGAATTTTGACCAAAAATAATGTTGCCAGATTTGGATGCAGAATTGATCTAGAGGCCAAACCATGAACAAAAAGCCAAACCTTTTGAAAATCGGATGAGATTTGACCAAGTTATGGGGGTGGGAAGTTTTGACCTATGTCTATATAGGATATTTGAGGGTATCATTTTGACATGAATTTTGACCAAAAATAATGTTGCCAGATTTGAATGCAGAATTGATCTAGAGGCCAAAACATGAGCAAAAAGCCAATCCTTTTGAAAATCGGTTGAGTTTTGACCGAGTTATGGGGGTGGGAAATATTGGCCTATGTCTATATAGGATATTTGAGGGTATCATTTTGACATGAATTTTGACCAAAAATAATGTTGCCAGATTTGGATGCAGAATTGATCTAGAGGCCAAACCATGAACAAAAAGCCAAACCTTTTGAAAATCGGATGAGATTTGACCAAGTTATGGGGGTGGGAAATTTTGACCTATGTCTATATAGGATATTTGAGGGTATCATTTTGACATGAATTTTGACCAAAAATAATGTTACCAGATTTGGATGCAGAATTGATCTAGAGGCCAAAACATGAGCAAAAAGCCAATCCTTTTGAAAATCGGTTGAGTTTTGACCGAGTTATGGGGGTGGGAAATATTGACCTATGTCTATATTGGATATTTGAGGGTATCATTTTGACATGAATTTTGACCAAAAATAATGTTGCCAGATTTGAATGCAGAATTGATCTAGAGGCCAAAACATGAGCAAAAAGCCAATCCTTTTGAAAATCGGTTGAAAATCGGATGAGATTTGACCAAGTTATGGGGGTGGGAAGTTTTGACCTATGTCTATATAGGATATTTGAGGGTATCATTTTGACATGAATTTTGACCAAAAATAATGTTGCCAGATTTGAATGCAGAATTGATCTAGAGGCCAAACCATGAGCAAAAAGCCAATCCTTTTGAAAATCGGTTGAGTTTTGACCGAGTTATGGGGGTGGGAAATATTGACCTATGTCTATATAGGATATTTGAGGGTACCATTTTGACATGAATTTTGACCAAAAATAATGTTGCCAGATTTGGATGCAGAATTGATCTAGAGGCCAAAACATGAGCAAAAAGCCAATCCTTTTGAAAATCGGTTGAGTTTTGACCGAGTTATGGGGGTGGGAAATATTGACCTATGTCTATATAGGATATTTGAGGGTATCATTTTGACATGAATTTTGACCAAAAATAATGTTGCCAGATTTGGATGCAGAATTGGTCTAGAGGCCAAACCATGAACAAAAAGCCAAACCTTTTGAAAATCGGATGAGATTTGACCAAGTTATGGGGGTGGGAAATTTTGACCTATGTCTATATAGGATATTTGAGGGTATCATTTTGACATGAATTTTGACCAAAAATAATGTTACCAGATTTGGATGCAGAATTGATCTAGAGGCCAAAACATGAGCAAAAAGCCAATCCTTTTGAAAATCGGTTGAGTTTTGACCGAGTTATGGGGGTGGGAAATATTGACCTATGTCTATATAGGATTTTTGAGGGTATCATTTTGACATGAATTTTGACCAAAAATAATGTTACCAGATTTGGATGCAGAATTGATCTAGAGGCCAAACCATGAACAAAAAGCCAAACCTTTTAAAAATCGGATGAGATTTGACCAAGTTATGGGGGTGGGAAGTTTTGACCTATGTCTATATAGGATATTTGAGGGTATCATTTTGACATGAATTTTGACCAAAAATAATGTTGCCAGATTTGAATGCAGAATTGATCTAGAGGCCAAAACATGAGCAAAAAGCCAATCCTTTTGAAAATCGGTTGAGTTTTGACCGAGTTATGGGGGTGGGAAATATTGACCTATGTCTATATAGGATATTTGAGGGTATCATTTTGACATGAATTTTGACCAAAAATAATGTTGCCAGATTTGGATGCAGAATTGGTCTAGAGGCCAAACCATGAACAAAAAGCCAAACCTTTTGAAAATCGGATGAGATTTGACCAAGTTATGGGGGTGGGAAATTTTGACCTATGTCTATATAGGATATTTGAGGGTATCATTTTGACATGAATTTTGACCAAAAATAATGTTACCAGATTTGGATGCAGAATTGATCTAGAGGCCAAAACATGAGCAAAAAGCCAATCCTTTTGAAAATCGGTTGAGTTTTGACCGAGTTATGGGGGTGGGAAATATTGACCTATGTCTATATAGGATATTTGAGGGTACCATTTTGACATGAATTTTGACCAAAAATAATGTTGCCAGATTTGGATGCAGAATTGATCTAGAGGCCAAACCATGAGCAAAAAGCCAATCCTTTTGAAAATCGGTTGAGTTTTGACCGAGTTATGGGGGTGGGAAATATTGACCTATGTCTATATAGGATTTTTGAGGGTATCATTTTGACATGAATTTTGACCAAAAATAATGTTACCAGATTTGGATGCAGAATTGATCTAGAGGCCAAACCATGAACAAAAAGCCAAACCTTTTAAAAATCGGATGAGATTTGACCAAGTTATGGGGGTGGGAAGTTTTGACCTATGTCTATATAGGATATTTGAGGGTATCATTTTGACATGAATTTTGACCAAAAATAATGTTGCCAGATTTGAATGCAGAATTGATCTAGAGGCCAAAACATGAGCAAAAAGCCAATCCTTGTGAAAATCGGTTGAGTTTTGACCGAGTTATGGGGGTGGGAAATATTGACCTATGTCTATATAGGATATTTGAGGGTATCATTTTGACATGAATTTTGACCAAAAATAATGTTGCCAGATTTGGATGCAGAATTGGTCTAGAGGCCAAACCATGAACAAAAAGCCAAACCTTTTGAAAATCGGATGAGATTTGACCAAGTTATGGGGGTGGGAAATTTTGACCTATGTCTATATAGGATATTTGAGGGTATCATTTTGACATGAATTTTGACCAAAAATAATGTTACCAGATTTGGATGCAGAATTGATCTAGAGGCCAAAACATGAGCAAAAAGCCAATCCTTTTGAAAATCGGTTGAGTTTTGACCGAGTTATGGGGGTGGGAAATATTGACCTATGTCTATATAGGATATTTGAGGGTATCATTTTGACATGAATTTTGACCAAAAATAATGTTGCCAGATTTGGATGCAGAATTGATCTAGAGGCCAAACCATGAACAAAAAGCCAAACCTTTTGAAAATCGGATGAGATTTGACCAAGTTATGGGGGTGGGAAATTTTTACCTATGTCTATATAGGATATTTGAGGGTATCATTTTGACATGAATTTTGACCAAAAATAATGTTACCAGATTTGGATGCAGAATTGATCTAGAGGCCAAAACATGAGCAAAAAGCCAATCCTTTTAAAAATCGGTTGAGTTTTGACCGAGTTATGGGGGTGGGAAATATTGACCTATGTCTATATAAGATATTTGAGGGTACCATTTAGACATGAATTTTGACCAAAAATAATGTTGCCAGATTTGGATGCAGAATTGATCTAGAGGCCAAACCATGAGCAAAAAGCCAATCCTTTTGAAAATCGGTTGAGTTTTGACCGAGTTATGGGGGTGGGAAGTTTTGACCTATGTCTATATAGGATATTTGAGGGTATCATTTTGACATGAATTTTGACCAAAAATAATGTTACCAGATTTGGATGCAGAATTGATCTAGAGGCCAAACCATGAACAAAAAGCCAAACCTTATGAAAATCGGATGAGATTTGACCAAGTTATGGGGGTGGGAAGTTTTGACCTATGTCTATATAGGATATTTGAGGGTATCATTTTGACATGAATTTTGACCAAAAATAATGTTGCCAGATTTGGATGCAGAATTGATCTAGAGGCCAAACCATGAGCAAAAAGCCAATCCTTTTGAAAATCGGTTGAGTTTTGACCGAGTTATGGGGGTGGGAAATATTGACCTATGTCTATATAGGATTTTTGAGGGTATCATTTTGACATGAATTTTGACCAAAAATAATGTTACCAGATTTGGATGCAGAATTGATCTAGACGCCAAACCATGAACAAAAAGCCAAACCTTTTGAAAATCGGATGAGATTTGACCAAGTTATGGGGGTGGGAAGTTTTGACCTATGTCTATATAGGATATTTGAGGGTATCATTTTGACATGAATTTTGACCAAAAATAATGTTACCAGATTTGGATGCAGAATTGATCTAGAGGCCAAACCATGAACAAAAAGCCAAACCTTATGAAAATCGGATGAGATTTGACCAAATTATGGGGGTGGGAAGTTTTGACCTATGTCTATATAGGATATTTGAGGGTATCATTTTGACATGAATTTTGACCAAAAATAATGTTGCCAGATTTGAATGCAGAATTGATCTAGAGGCCACAACATGAGCAAAAAGCCAATCCTTTTGAAAATCGGTTGAGTTTTGACCGAGTTATGGGGGTGGGAAATATTGACCTATGTCTATATAGGATATTTGAGGGTATCATTTTGACATGAATTTTGACCAAAAATAATGTTGCCAGATTTGGATGCAGAATTGATCTAGAGGCCAAACCATGAACAAAAAGCCAAACCTTTTGAAAATCGGATGAGATTTGACCAAGTTATGGGGGTGGGAAATATTGACCTATGTCTATATAGGATATTTGAGGGTACCATTTTGACATGAATTTTGACCAAAAATAATGTTGCCAGATTTGGATGCAGAATTGATCTAGAGGCCAAACCATGAGCAAAAAGCCAATCCTTTTGAAAATCGGTTGAGTTTTGACCGAGTTATGGGGGTGGGAAATATTGACCTATGTCTATATAGGATTTTTGAGGGTATCATTTTGACATGAATTTTGACCAAAAATAATGTTACCAGATTTGGATGCAGAATTGATCTAGAGGCCAAACCATGGACAAAAAGCCAAACCTTTTGAAAATCGGATGAGATTTGACCAATTTATGGGGGTGGGAAATTTTGACCTATGTCTATATAGGATATTTGAGGGTATCATTTTGACATGAATTTTGACCAAAAATAATGTTACCAGATTTGGATGCAGAATTGATCTAGAGGCCAAAACATGAGAAAAAGCCAATCCTTTTGAAAATCGGTTGAGTTTTGACCGAGTTATGGGGGTGGGAAATATTGACCTATGTCTATATAGGATATTTGAGGGTATCATTTTGACATGAATTTTGACCAAAAATAATGTTGCCAGATTTGGATGCAAAATTGATCTAGAGGCCAAACCATGAACAAAAAGCCAAACCTTTTGAAAATCGGATGAGATTTGACCAAGTTATGGGGGTGGGAAATTTTTACCTATGTCTATATAGGATATTTGAGGGTATCATTTTGACATGAATTTTGACCAAAAATAATGTTACCAGATTTGGATGCAGAATTGATCTAGAGGCCAAACCATGAACAAACAGGTAAACCTTATGAAAATCGGTTGAGTTTTGACCGAGTTATGGGGATGGAAAGTTTGGCCTATGTCTATATAGGATATTTGACGGTACAATTTTTTAATGAATTTTTACCAAACATCAATAGCTATAACATTCCAGAAAATTGAAAATTGAGAAATTCTTGTTTTCTAGAGTATTCCACATATGTATATACAAGCGGATAATTTTTCAGCCCAATATAAGGAATCCACGCAATGCAATTCACTTGATGTTCGCTTGTAACTCGCAACAGGTTAAAGTTTACGCTCCATTAAATTCGTTGGAAATATACGAGAGTTCGCAACAGTTATCTGATTTGTCTGGCCCTTGCTCTGGTTGAGCTATCATATCAGATAGTTTATTAATTACGTTGATGCCAGCTAAAAACTTAAGCTCATTTAAAAAGGGAGCCCCCGATTTGATGTGAGAATGTCAATCTGTTGAGGGTCAGTCAGCCATTCGTAAGTAAACGCACAGACAAAACCCGCACAGCAAATTTCGAGCATATCCCATATCAAGTTCTTAGCATTTCATCTCGAAAACCAGGTGACAACCAGGCCACAGACAAAAGCCATAGAAAGAGACAGACGGACACACAAAACAGGCCCAGACAGCCAGACAAAGAGACAGATAGGGGGACAGACACTGGGTACGTGATAATATCAAGTGGCATTGCCAAAAATACCAAGAACTGAACACCAAGAACCGGAGTTCCACTCAAAAGCCGCACTGTTAGGGGGCGGCGGTGCGGTGCAGGGGATTCGGTATGCTAGAAATAGTGCTCACTAAGCATTAAAAATGATAATTAAATTTTCAACAATGAAACCGAGTTGAGAACAAGGACACGCGCGCCACAACATATCGTATAAAGCTCTTAATCATAAACATGCGCCGGCACTTTACCTTTTCTCCGCCCGCTCTTCAACCAGCATATCACCCATTTTCATATCAATGGCATTGGGAACGGGTCGGACTCGGGAGTTCCGTAGTCTGCAGTGGCTGGCGGGCTGCTAAGCATATGCGCATATAAATTAACATAGACACCCGAGTATTTAATTAAAATTCCATCAGGCCATAGACAAACATACACACACATACTCACACACACACACACAAACACAGAGATAGGCACACATTTTAGCGCTAAGCCGTGCAGAGTTGGCCTCGGGGCAAAGCCACCAAAAACCACACGGCATACGGCGGCCAACGAAATCTGTGAAGCGCGCCTTAGGCGACGTCGGCCGCGTGCAAACAAAGGCAACTGCCTTTCACCGCCCCCTGGAATACCCCAGCCCCGGCACAACCCAAGCCGGCAGCAGACAGAATGGCGAGACGCAGCTCACATGGTCGTGGGGCTTTTGGGCGGCATTGGGCAGATAAAGTTGGAGATGGCAATGGACGAGGACAGGTGGCAACAGAAGGCGCGGACAACAGCCGCCGGCAGCATCGATGCTGACTGATGAAGTGGCACTTCCATGACAGTAGCCAGGTTGGAGAGATGATGATGGCTATGATGATGCTGGGCACGATGATGATGATGATGATGATGGTGGGGTTGCCGTGATCGTGATAAGCATCGCAACGTAATTAAGTTGACGCAGCAGTTGAGAAGCCAGTCAAAGTGAAATTTTGCCAAGGGCCTGAGCGCTGCTCCCTAATTAAATATGAATTTGAATGGTGAAAGGCAGGCGCAGATTTGCGGGCAGAGTGGTTAGCACGGGCCTGGTTGTTAGCCGAACATGAATGAGCCTGTTGTTAGCTAGCAGATTGCTGCGTATTTTTGGCAAGCGAACCCTTCAGAGGCCAATGCAAACAAGTGGAGTGAGCTGACATTTTCAAATACCCTGTATTAACAAGTAAGACAGAAGAGGAAATATACCAGGAAGCTCCTCAATCCAAAACAAAATGCTCACATCTGAGCTTGAAAGATTAATAATATTTATTAAATTTGTTTTACCTTGTCTTACTTTAAAAAAGAATACAAAAGCTGTCAGTTCCATTATAATGAATTTTTTCCCACTAATTGTAAAAACCTTAACTTAATGTATTGGTATAATAGTTCTTATTTTTACACAAGTTGACACATTTTCTAAATTAAAGGGATGAATTTATAGAAATACTGGTTTTCCTTTCATTCTTAGGTAAGATACGAGCCCAACTGGTTTCTATTTTCTATGCATTTACAGCAAAGGAGCTCGAAGATTGGGTAAGTAGACTTATTCGTTACTTGCTCTAAGAAACTATTTACTTACACCAAACCCCGCCAACCCCTATCTAAGCATTGTTCCATTTTCCCAATTAAAGCATAGAGCGCACGCCTTTCAATGCTTATCCTGTAGGTCCTTGTATTAAATATGTAAATAAAATACCATATTACCCATTATTTATTTTTAATATGGTTTTAGAAAATCCTGCCTTTAGACAACATTAGGCCGTCCAACTTTGATTAAGCTGAATAGACTCCGTCTCTTCCCCCTCTTATTTACAGGGTATTGGCAAATCCTAGCCGCTCAATGAGTATTTAATGCGTCAAACTGTTTAAATTTCTATTGGCTTTTTTATTTTGTTTTAGTTTTGACTTTTGTTTTGGCCACAGATGTTGTTTTTGTTTTAGTTATTGTTGCTGTTATTGTTGCTGTTATTGTTGTTTCTGTTCCTCAGATTGCACAAAAACTCTAGCTTGGTTTTCAACTTTTTGACCGTTTACAGATAGACCCACACACAAACACAAACACACACACACACACACACACACACACACTAACACACACGTATATATAACACGCAAATGGTCATCCTGTGAAATCATTTATTTTCCACTTTAGCCAGCAGAAAACTCAGTCACACGCACACAGGGAAATAAAAAAGAAAAGTTTTTAGTTAGCTTTTGATGAGGGTCAACTCAACGCTGGGCGCACTTTTCAAGTGCTTTGCACCCATTCCCACCCCTTCCAAGCACCCATTGCCTCCACGGTAGCCCACATGGTTACGAATGTTCGCAAAGCAGATTCTCTGGGAAAAAAAAACTTTAGCAAAAAAAAAAAGAAATCAAAAAAGAAAAGTATGACAATATTTGGGCTATTGTTTTTGACATGACTTTCTATCAAAAACAAATTTGGTCTTCTTTGTTGTGTTACTTTGTGTCGTCTTTCTGTACTTTTTAGTTTTGCTACAAATCGAGTCAAACATGTGGCAAATGAAAGCCAGATAGCAATAGGGCGCATTATCACACACACAAACAATATCACATATTTTTTTGGAGCTCGAAATGCAGTTGACAACTTCATATGCCATTTGGCCATTGCCTATGGGCACGTTCTCGACATTACGACTATAAAATAAAAACCATTTGGATATTATACATTTAAAAAAGTTTGCGCTCGACAGTTGTGCAAATCTGTCAATTTAATTAAAAAAACACCCAAATACAAAACAGTTTTTTAGCGACGTGCAAAAATAAAAATATCAACTGCTAAAACGAAAGGCAAAATATGAATAAACTGTAAATGGATACTATTAGGCAAAATGTCATTATAATTGTATATGAGACTGTTGTGTTACTTACATCAAATGTATTTCAAACTTCATAAGCTCTAATTTTGAAACAAATCAAATTGTATTTTGGCAAGTGCTCAGTTTATTCGGAATATCGGCATGGAATATCGAATGAAGTTAATGTTCAAATCGTTCGCTTAGCTAATATAATGAATTTTGATTTGATAAGAAATAGTCCGGTGATCAAGTCTGTTAACCAGTTTTGAAGGGAACGAGAAATCTGAACTTTGAATTTCTATTTATCATACCTCCAATGTGTACAAGGAATACAATGCAAGCAAATTAGCCCTGGCTGCAAATATTTTATAGTTTCTGGTACTTTGGAGACAACTGAAGGGTTTTTCAGACAACACTATGAACAAATTAAGATTGCAAGGATTTTTCCTTAGCTTTTATTATCCGATATGAGAAATTAAACTTAATTACACTGCAGAAAAGGTTTATAGAATTATATAAATTATAGTTAAAGTGCATAGATTTTGACAGATTGTTTGTAAATGGAAAAGGAATACTATCCGTAAAACTAAAACTAAACCGTCGATACAGAAGTTTGGCGGGCAGTCGAAACGGCTAATCAAGAATATTAATATAATTAATACATGTTATTAGCGTATTAAAAGTAAAAAGAACAAACCAAATAACTGCTTCAAAAATATTAAAATTCAAACTATGTTATTGTTTACATATATGCAGTATATATACAAATGTAATCACATGGGATAGATTAAATTTAAAATCTTGTATTAAATACTAAAATTCAAATATAGCACAGTTGTTACCAATAGTTGGTGCGATCTTTTTTATTGCGAGGATAATCAACTGCATCCTCAATTGTATAGCGTCCTCAATATAAGCAATTTCAATATTTTTTATGCGTGCATAGATTATATGATTTACTGTATATACAGTAGCAACTGGAGAGGTACAATGAAATCTGTGGCTTTGTGGCCAACCGCAGACAGACATGCAACAAAATTATTGTTGCAACCAAGCAGCAAACAAAAAATGATAAAATATGAAAGCCCATAAAATCAATGCAACACACACACATGCACATGCACATGCCAGAAGGTGAGGTTGAAAAGAGACATGCCACACACACACACACACACATAAAGACCGCCACCGCCGGCGTCAGCCGCTGCTGTCAGCTGCAGCAACTGCAGCATTTGGAGCAACATCACTGGCAGGCAGACGACGGCAGCAACAGCATTGCAGAAACCAAAAACCATTCCGGCAGTTGGACCGCGGTTGCTACGTGCCACGCACATGCACACAAACACAAGCACACGCACACACACTCGCACACACACACATATGTGTCGCGTTTGCTGTCAGTGGAGCGTTGCACGAACGCCTTCGAATGGCAGAGTTAGCGTTTGCCGCGTACTTAACTTGAAAACAATTAGTCACAAATTTAATTTCTGTTTCAATGGGCAATACTAGGCACAGACGTTGCATGCAACATGCCAACCAGCTAACAAACTCTCTGCTAACTAATTGCCGGCGAAAGTGAAGCTATCGCTTGGGGTTAGCCGCCATGTCAGCATCAGTTTGCAGCAACAACTCCTTAAGCGATTTTAGATATGTATACATGGCAAGTTTTTAAGACAAATAACTGTATGCAATTAATCTAAGTAAAAGCTTAAAGCTTGATTAGCAGCTCGCAGCAAAACGGTTGTTTTTAATTATTTTAAGTTTGTACAGAAAGCTTCAATAATAATAATTAGATGAAGGCCACAGTTTGACACTATGCCTCTCGCACTCTTAGCATATTATTTCACATCAAATAGTGCTAAATTCGTGAAAACAAATAATCGAACCTAAAGCTTTAAGGTCAGCTCTTCTCACGCCAGCTGAAGTTTTTTAATTTTAGCTTAAAGCATAAAATATATTAAGCAGCAGTTGGCCGCTTCAATCTTCAATCTGTGCTGCTTTTTCTCGCAAAACTCTTATATGTGGAAAAGTAACTTTTCACATAATTAATTTTTAAGAATAAACTCATCTAATGGCTTTATATGTTCATATTAATATCAAAATATAAATGTAAATAGTTGTGTACTTACCCAAAAATTCAAGTTCAAGTATGGAGACAGACTTTAATATATACACATCCCTAAAAGAACAAGGGAAAAAGAGGTCAGTTTAGAAAAAAATTTGGAGAAAAAAATCAGAAACAAAATAAGATAGAGAAAAAGAGCGACAGAGAGAAAAGGAGGCATATATAGAAAGAGAGAGAAAAATATAATAAGCATTAATAAGAGTGAGAGTGAGCTGCGTAATTATATCATATATTTAATTAAAACACGAACACCTTACTAGAAATTATGAGAATCTTCCATGCATGCATGCATACAAGCAAGCATGCATGTATACATGCACGCATATATACATAAATAAACAAAATTCAAACATACATACATGCCTTTACATATACATAGACACATTCATTCATACATAACTTAATACATACATACAAGCATGCATACATAGATACTTGCATACTCATATTCATACATGCGTACATACCTCCATACAAACATACATGCATGCATGTATATTTACATACCTTAATGCATACATACATACCTTAATGCATGCATACATATAGATTCATTTAATTTCATTTCACTTATCAATTCATTTATTCCAAATGTAATCAAAATTAGATGAGACTATTGTGATCTCATTCAAATACTTAGTTTGAATGCGACTATCAGCCAGTGTCATTGGGGGCTAAGCACACAAATGCGGTGCCCTCGAAGCATTTCGTATCGCATCCATGATGTATTTTTGATTGCAGCTACTTAGAACAAAAAAAAAATAAAATAAAGAGAAGAGCTGCAAAAAAAAACAGCAACAATCACAATCAGGAAAATTGAGAGGGCGACACAAAAACAAAACGCAGATGAAATGCCAAAACACACATACACCAGACCAAAAACATCAGACAACAGGCAACAGACAGCGGCAGTGGCAGCGGCAGTGGCAGAGGCAGAGGCAAGCATCATAACCTGTAGCTTCAGGGGCAACACGCAGCGCTGAGTGTTATACCCGAAACCGAAAGCCACCCGCACATGCCCCTCGCGCAGCTGCCATGCACAGATAAATGTGTGCTGGCGTTCTGCCCGGAACGCACCCAAAAGCGAAAGTTCACACCGAAATTGAAACCCAACAACAAAATGGAAAGCCGCGTGGCACCCGAATATAAAAAAAGAATAACAGGAAAAAGAAAGAAAATCTGTGTAGCATAATATGAGGCGCAAAATGAAGATGACAATAAATTCGATTCGATTTCGCTTTGATTTAGTTTTGGGCGAATATCATCATCCTTGGATTACCAGGCACTGAGCGCGCCACAGGCCCCACCCGCTCCCCTCTGCTCCGCGACTGGTCCCCAGCTGCCTGATGATGATGATGATGACAACGATTGTCGCCTTATGGCGTTGGCTTGGCCAAAATGAGAGCATGGCAAACACAAATAGATAACAGACAACAAATAAAAGCCAAAGCAAACCGAAATGAAAATAAGACAAAGCAAATTCACGCACATGGCCAAACAGGAGCGGGCGGAGGTATTGCGTGCGCGGGTCGCCCAGGATCATTGGCGGAGGACACATTCGGCAAATCCTGTGCAGCTTATGTTGGATTTCAAATTTTGATTGAAAAAATCACAAGAGATTTTTAGTGCGCCAAGCAAACGAAACCAAGCAGACACAACTGACATCCTTCGGCCAATACCCCAGCCCCATCACAACTCTCCCCCAATCCCCCTCCCCCCTTACTCACACCACTAAAATAGGCGACAAATAGCGAAATGTTGTCACAGATTGCCATAATGATGGAGCCTAGAAGCATGCAGGAAGGCAGCCTGAGCCGACAATTCCTATTTAATAATTCAGTCTGTTTGCCGCTATTCGCTATTCTGATTTGGCCCAATCAATTGGCCATCAGACGTCACGACCGCCAAAGGCAATGTTAACCACATTCCTTCAGCGATTTTGGTCCTTGAGAATATACTTAGTTCGGTTCGTGGGAGGGCACATAATTGGGAATGTAAGACGATAAGTATCTATGGAGCAAAACAAACAGCAGTTGATTGTTCTCCTTTGAATGCAATCTACAACTAAGTAGTATTTGAGTCTTAAATAAAAGGTTGTTTTTCCAAATACCACAAAAGTTGACAGACTTGGCTTTTAAAGCTATGACTAAAATAATAACTACCTACTAACCTTTGTCGACTAGCGAGTCTTAGACGGAACCGTACGAAATGTCTTATAATTTACATAGATATTGAAAATCAAATTCAAAGTCGATCGAATGAAAAACACAAAGTTTAGTTAAAGTTTTCCCGCCCAATATACGGCCATGGGACTAATCGTTTGGAGCTTTGAGAATGAGCCCAGAATTCAACTTTCACTCATAAAACCTACAGTTTCCAAGCAAATGGAATAATATTAAGCACAAAACGTTTCTTACAATCATTTTCCATGAATTTTCCACTGTTGCGAGTGGAATTTCAATGAGCCCCGTCATAACATGGTATATAATTGTAATTTTCCCGTACTGCTTCGCAAATAGATTTCCACCCAGCGAAGTGGATTTTGGGTGAATGGTGAATCACGTTTTAAATTACATTACATTAATATTAAAAAATGAGAAACAAATTTGAATCAGTAGCCAGCATCTCTCTATCAATTTGTAAATAGAGCTTCGAAAATAAGCTTAAAGCTAATGAGACGATATTTAAAGGTAAGCAATGAAAGTTTCCTAAAAGGGTTAAATAAGATAGTATATACAGAAGACAAATACAGAAGACAAATTGTTTTCTACATAAACATATAAATATATTCTAAGATTCATATAATCAAGACTCGCAACAAACATGCACTGTGGCAAAAGCAAACGAATACAAAACAGAGTTACAGCTGAAAGCTCTGACTGACATACATAAAACTCAAAGTTTCAGACGAGCTTTCTGTCAAGCAGGGTTACGAACCAAGCATTCAAAATAGATTCAAAAATATGTTTTATATCAGTTAAATTGGTTGTTTGCGACTTAATTATTTAAAGCAATTAGAGATATATATGTATCTAATCAATGTTATTCCGGAAATTCACCGATAAAAATAACGTTTATAATTCTAATTGATCGTGGGTAGATTTATTGTAGCAAAATTAGAATACCTGTTATGGGGTAATTACCTATTTATCGCTCAATAAATTTGAAGTTGTAATGCCTTTTAAATGAATTTGCATGCCTTTTACTCGCTGATTGACTATATGATTATTTCCACATGAAAGCAATTGGATCGAAAAGCCCTAAATTTATCTAGACCTGAAGGGTTTAACGAGTAGCAGGTTTGTACTAAATCGATTTTTACCTTAACACGTGTGGAATATATTCATATAAAACTAGAAATTACTTATTAAACTTATGAAGACGCTTAACCTCGCTGCTGTAAAAATAAATTAATCGTCATTGTAAAATAAATGCGCTTTGCGGCTTATTTGCCATGTGACAGTTCAAAGTATCAATTTATTAATGAATTAGCAATTTTTTTCAAGTGTCCGATATTCAATCACAACGTTTCATTTTAGCGACAACTCAAAACTGTTTTGGCTCGTGCAAGTTCCCGTTTGCTTCTTATAGCCACATAGTACATAAGATCGTATTTCTGCCGGCAACATTAGATTGAATAATAGTTGTAGTTGTTTCTTCAGCATCAGCTATTTTTGTATCGTTGTTGAACTTGCCGAGCCTTCCAGCCGCCCGTAAGCTGTCTGGTTTTGCGGTACAGCTAGGTTGTATTTAATCACCCACTGTAAATTAAATTGCAACTAGTAATTAAAATCACTACTTAAACATAGGTTGTCGGTGATACTAAAATCGCGGCGCAGCTTTATCGTGGATATCGTTTTGCATCACATCAGTCTCGTGGTATACTTCAAATGATTCGCTTGTAAAATTCGGAATTCGAAAGCCTAGCGATCCTTTATCACAGCAAAACTTTCCGTCGAATCTTAGAATTTTCTGGTGTATTTTCAAAAATCCATATAAATTTTCTATCAGCAAAGAAAGTGATAAGCTGTTTCGTATCTTTAAACTTAGGCGAGCTCTCTTAAATTTCTTTAATTTTTGTCATTTTCTGGTCTTTCTACAATTTTTCAAATTTTCGAGTGCACAGAAAATAAATTTCAAAGCACTTTGAAGTGTATTTTAAATATATATTATTTACTAAGTAATAATTATTTAAATATTATATTATGTATATTTTTTAAATGTATGTATATGAAAAAAAAAACTTAAATGAATTTTTATTGGCATAAATTTAATTATTTAACCTTAAATCGGGGAATAAAACAATTCTTTTGTCTAAATATCAGTTAACGAGACAGAAGCTTAACTTTTAATCAAGAAAGCAATTTCAAATAATGAACTCCTATATAAAAATATAATTTTTGGAAGACACCAATTTAAATTAATTTTAAAAAAAATTATTAATATTAATAGTTTATATTTTCTTCTTTAAATAAAGAATGACATATGGAATTGCAAGACTGAAAGACTGAATTAGTGTATTTTATTTTCTGTACCTTTTTTTATTTTTCATGTTAATATTTTTAAGAACTTTTTAACTATTTAGTAGTACGTTAACTACGTATTTGTAAACTAGTCCACAATATTTTTTTCTTTGTTAAAGCCATAAAAGAGAAAACAATTTATTTTTTGTATATAACTTTAATAAGCATAAACATTTTGCATAACTCCGATTTTTTACCTTTTTCATTTCTTGCACGATGCATTTTATTGATATGATATGGGGATAATATAATAGACATATTCGTGACTAATAGTCATAGTAAAAGCATATATTATTCCTTCCATCAAAGCTCGAATCATCATTAGGCTGTAATTTTCATTAAGTCACTGTACCCGTACTTAAATATTTTTAGTGAGTTCTCAAGATGACTTTTTCAGTGGCACAAAAGCCCTTCTGAGCATTTAAACCTAACGAGCCAGCTGACAACGCACAATAAAAAACAACAAATTAAATTCTTACTTATGCAATTACTAATTAATTTTTAATTAAAGTAACTTGTAGAGGGATTTTTAACTGCCACTTAAAGCGAAAGGTTATTGTGCATAAAGCTAGTTGGAATTATGTTGGTAATAAAACACCTTGGTACACATATTTTATAGGCATTTTGGAGATCTAAAAACCCAAGGATCAAGATGATAAGGTCAGTCGAGCCATATGCGCCCCACATCAACTTCAAGGATATCATCTATCAAGTGGAAGACATCAAATCGAAAGGTAATCGAACTGAAAACAATTAAAAGCCCGTTAATCCCAAATGCGTTTAAGAGCGTTTCTATTAGTTACATTTTTACACACGTGATTGGAATGTAATATGAGATAATTCAATAAATAATTCGCAGCTAAACGATTATTCTGTCAACAGTTCGGTTGAAGTTCTTTGGCCTACATTGGAATTATCCGCACGTATTAGTAATTGAGGTGTTGTTCACACAAATCATGTCACATCGGACTGCTTTGCATTTTACTTAAAAGTAAAAGTGATGCGGGAAAAATTACATTTAGCTGACATGATTTTCCAATATAAATATGCAATCGAGAAACGGGAAATGTATATAGATATATATAAATATATATAGATTTGTGTGTGAGCTGTGTGTGTCAACAATTAATTATATATCTGTTTGACGTAAATAGTCTAATTTACCGGGTAAACGAGCTCAAAGGTGTTTATGCATACAGCTAGAGACGTGTGTATTTAAAATTCAATACTCTTTTATGAAATTCTATTGACACAATTACTAACGTTGTATTTGCCTTTAAAGCAAGAGTGTTAAGAGCACTCTTTACTCTTTATTTGGATATAACAATTGCTAAACTAATCTGTCCAGCATGCTCATAATAATATGATAATAAATATTAATAATAAATAATATGATGATTTCTTAACAGATATCCCTGCATTGCCTAATTCCCTTTACAAAGTAATATATGATATATAATTACTTTAATCCCAAATATAACACTCTTAACTATTGTCAAGTATTGGGATAAGTGATTAGAGTAACGCTATTTCAAGAGCCTCCGGACTTTACCAGCAGCCAACTCTGGGATTGCATACACCTGGTCTTCATATTGAGTCTTTAACTTGTTGAGAATTTCAAGCGTGAAGTTATGAAAAGAACAACAATTAAAGCAACAGTAAGAGGGTTAAAAGACTTCTGGCTGCTCAACTCCCCCAAATATTTGTTTAATAAACTGAATTAAAACATCCTTGAATTTTAAAAGACTTATTAAATAACATTCCAATCGCGTCTCCACCTACCGTCCTCCATATTTATTTATTCAGCTAAATGCTCTAAGGCCCATAAAACCTATTAACTCCAACAGATGCAAATCTAAATTATAGTATTATTAACCATTATCATAAATTCCAAAGTGTTTAAAGAAAAGATGCACACAAAAAAGTTCGTCTTAACAATCTCATGGATATAATTAAAATGACTTTATGGCCGAAGAAAAAATATTTCAAACTTGAAATGAGATCTGTTGATTAATAGATTCGAAGCTGCAGTTCATTGAAATGATCACAATTTAACAGCTACAACAACAAAATCTATTGCGAGTTCACTCAACCGTAACTGAGAGTCGTGACGACATTTCGCTTTCCAGTTCCCCCCTACAAAGCCGGCTCTAGCCGGGTGTCTGGGAGCGCCAGCGGCAGCGGGAGCTTACTTTTTTTTTTTTTTAATATTATATTTTGGCTAGCCGTCGCGCTACCAAAGAGTTTAAGCCTGTTAGATATTTGATATACTCGCTCACAATGCGAAAAGAGTATATAGGTTTTTGTGCAATCTACTTCCTGCATTCCGCGACTTGAAACCTGGAATATATACTCACGTATAACCAAATAAACTGTTAGGGGAAAAATTATAGCTAGAGTGAGTAAATTCAGTATGAAAACCATTTGTTGAGCTCTTCTAAAGAATAATTCGGCATTTTGCTTCCTACACACTCTGAAGGCGTGGTAAAGTATAGTTTTCGAGCTAGATTAACCGAATTTGTTATGCAGACAACTGATGAGCTCCTCTAAATATTGATCTAAAAATATTTTACGTACACCTAATGGGGGCATGGTTCATTTGGGCAACTAACCTGTTTGAAGCTCTGATTGGACTGTGAACGAGTATTCAGCGATCACTTACACCCGACGGCAGCATTCTCTCTTGTTGTTGTTATTGTTGTTGTTTGATTACTATGCAGAGAAGGCCAGCCGGTTGTTGGCGTTGCTGGGAAGTCGGGCTTATGTATGTAGCTTCTCACTGTTCGGTGTTCGGTGTTCGTTTTCAATGTCAATGTCAAAAGCGTTTGCGATCGCATGTCGAATCAAGCACGCAGTGAAATTCGCCGCCTCAGTTCGAATTATGTGATTGTTTTTGTTGTTTCTATTGAATTACAGACAGACACACACACACACACACACACAAACGACAATTGTGGGCATGTATTGCATTTTAGTAAATTACACGAAACCAACAAACATTGAGCACCATGACTAGCTACCATATATTTTTTAAACAATTGCTGTCTTGACATAGCAACAGGTTTCGTACTGAAGTTCCGCATGCAATAGACTGTGCTAGACAAATGTCGTTGGCTTGGACATGGGCTTTCCTCACATTCGGAGGCGCTCAATATTATAATTAAATATATTTGATAGAATCGAAAGGGGTGCTGCACAATTGAATAAGATATATATTTAAAAGCAAGGTGCCTAGGTTCACGGACAGACAAATCGAATCCATCCAAGTACAATTTGCCAGCAACATGAATTTATAACTCTATCTAGTTTCCCAGCATAGGCTAGCAGTAGCTGTAGCCAACCAAGGATTGATAATGCTGAATTCCACAGATTTTGAATTTCGTTGTGGTTTGACAGACAGATCAGTTCTCAAAGCAAATATTTGTACAACAAAACCAAAAAGGTTCCATCCAAAGTGTCGTAGGTTCGTTATAATAATCAAAGCTATTCAGAGATAGCATTCGTTTTGGCAATTTTTTCCGCAGCTGAGGCGGTTGATCATTCAAATAACCTTTAGCCCCAATTAAAATTAAATAAGCGAAATAAAAATGTATATTAAGAAATATTTCTTCTGATAATTTTGTTTTTTTCTGCTTATTGTTTAACACTTCGAATACCCCCGTTTTATTGAAATGCTAAATAATAATAATATATTCAATATTTTTTAAATATGACTAACTGAATTGTGCTATATTAATAATCTGACCACACAGCGCATAACCAGAATAAATACGCGGAGAAACCCAGTAACCAGCTCTGAAAGCAGCAAAATATTTCAGTTTAAATAAATATACTTGTTCACACACACATCATAAACAAATAAAGCTGTCTTGCGTCTGATAAGAAAGAATCTACATTTCAAATATTTAGAGTCTAGCTCACGTAGTATCTCAGATCGATTTAAACGTACACACAGACGTGACTAGGTTGTCGTTCTTATAACTAATATGTGCCCTTGATAGGATCGCGTATATATCGTACTTTTCTCGACACAGAAATCAAACAAAACACAAATCTTTATAAAATATTAACACATAATGAAAATCAGTTAAACATTTCTGTTATTTATGGTTAATTCATTTTTAGTTAGCATAAAAACAGCTAAGATAGACAAACGGACGATATGCAATATTGATATTTAAGTATTTGTTAAATACTTTACATATTTCATGCCAAAGGCATATAACCTGATAACGGTATTGATGATATTTAATTTCTAATACTTAAGGAAATAGTTATCGAAATAGTAATGATAATAATAATGAAGTTCTGTTAAATATTTGGAAAAACTATATGAGATGGCCAATCTAATACGCACCCTTAATAAACTAGATTAATGAAGTACGTTTGAGATAATTTCAATATCTATATTAAACAAAGCCCAAGCCCACCCTTTAAATGGCTTTGTTTATTAAATTGCATTTTTATCTGCGATGGGGTACGACATACATATTAAATATTCTATTATGTTATTGTGTTCGAGCTCAATTCTGATAAGGCTATCAGTAACAATATGAAGTTTAGCAATTAGTCACAAAGCCGTTGATATAAATGACGTAATTAATATAAATAAAACAAGCTAATAAAATATAGCCATAAATTAGTTTGCGATATTTGAGCGTCATCTGCCCACCATTAGCTGCATTATTTGGATTCTTGATGTGTGGTATATGAAGTGATCAAAATATTGGCTTTAAATCTAGCTGGAGTGTTTCCTAATCATTCGTTATATAATCACAATTATTACTCATCAGTAGCTTCTTTTGCGCTTCTGCAAAGTTGTGCAATAATTATCTGCTAATTCAGAGGCGAAGTCGTGTGGATGCAAAGGTTAGAATAACTAGTTAACTGGAATCTCGCTATCAAAGTGGCAATTAATTAAATATTCCACAGCGTATTACGCTTTATCAAGAATTCATTATATTGTACACTTATGGGAGAACTTGTAAGCATCTTACTGCAAATGGCAAATTGCCTTTCATTTATGTGCCGCATTTAAACAGCTGAATGAAAGGCCACTTATCGGCGGAACGGAGGATTAGACCTGCACTTTAGCAAGATTTAAACAACAATTATATGTGAATATAAACAAATTAATTCCCATTCCTACAAAAACAAGCAATTATAAATATTTAAAATTTGAATTTCTCTCCAAAGAGGATTTAGATATAACAAAGTCTGTGCAAATGCAATATGTTTACATTAATAGGATTTTTATCTTGCAAAATTATAATCATTTTGACGGGCGAAAAGATTTAGTCAGGATATTTACCAAGCTTCAAGCTGAGCTAAAAAAAAAAGATAAGATTGTACTTAATTTATAAATAGCAAGATAACTCAAAATCTTCTCATACTGAGGGCAATAAATTGTCTTTTTTTCAAGCAAGTTGTCCCATTATTCCCATTGTAGCTGTAAGATATCAAAGTTCGAGTTTGATAACCATTTGTTGTGCTACAAAAACAACATGAAACTTTTCATTTCAGTTTTCGATTAAGATAACTATTGTTCTCGTGGGAACTATTTGATTAGACTCTCCAGTAAAAGCTTTTGTCACATGAATTATCTAGGGAAAAGTCAACAACGTATGTTGTTCAGATAGAAGAACCTGACTATATCCATCCGGCCAAAAATAGATGTGCTTTAAGTCGAAATCAGTTCAAGCATGTCTGGGAAATACAATCAAGACTTCCTTACCAACTAAAAGGGAAATGCTATACATAATTAGTGAGTCACTGAAGAAACGTAGAAACGTATTTATAAATGGCATTAATTGTCTGACGGGTGAGCATTTTCTGGTTTCTAGCTATCGAGCTGACCAGTTAAACTGTGCTTTGTGCATCGACAGGCACGCTTGTGCAATACTATGGGAAAACTGAACACCCAGGCGCGGAGAATTCGAACACAAATCACTTGAGAGCTGCGTCAAAGTGAGCAGTCTAAACAAAATAGGAGATATGAAACGAGACCCAAACAAAAACAGAGAATGAAACAATTCTCTCGAAATGCTGAACTTATTGTGCGCTCATTTGTTGTGGCTGGCTTGGTGGTCATTTTATTAATAAACATTAGAAAACAATGAAAGACCCCAGCGAGCGATTCTGTCGCTCTCCAAAAGATATCTACATACGATATCAGAGACCCCGCAACGCTACAGAAACTATTTGCGCGAGTTCCGTTCCGTTCCGACAACGTCGTCAACGGCTGCCTGAAAGTCGACCCAGTCTCAGTCTCGTGCCGCATTTCAAGCGATTCGGAAGTGTTTTTCGAGAGATACTCAAGTGCACAAATACGCTAGCATAAATATATATATACATATATATATACGTATATCAATATATACTCAGACGTTTAAAAAACAAAAAAAAAGAGTGGTACCGCCGCGCGTGTTACAAATCCAAAAGCAAAATAGCATTTCATATATGTTTTTTTTTCGAATTTTATAAATAAGTAGAGAAATATTCAAAATTGTATGCAAAACTCTGCAACGGTTCGTGTTCTTTAACGAGCCAAGCATATTAAAAGTATAGGAAGTGTATTCGAAGAATTCAAGTGTATTTGTTTTGCATTCATTTTCATTGAATTGAATACCAAGTGCAACTCGTGAATCAACTCGTGAGTCGCTCAACGAATTTGACACAATTACAAAACTAAATATATAAAACCTAATTGAACTATTTGTAGCTTTGGTTTCGATTTCAATTTCGATTTCAATTCTTCGCTGCCTTTTTCCTATTCTTCATTCGCAATTTTCATTCGCTCGTATTTGTAATGAAATCATGTCGAAAATGGAACACACAAACACAAACACACACACATTTATATATATTGTGTGCAAATGTATGTGTGAAAGCAACAGGCAACGCAGCAGCAGTAGAAAACGAAAGAAAAATACGAATCTATTATTCTTTCTAGATCAAAGTTCAATATATGTTTTTTCTTATTTTTGGCCCGCAATATGGTAAATATCATATATTTGCGGATATTACGCATACGCCACATACGCCGCATACGCCGCATACGCCGCATACGGCACTCCTATATCCCGGATTAGGTCTTTGTTTTATCAACCGCAATTAATTATCCGTGCTGTAGAACATTTTAACGACTTTCCTGTGTGCAAAGAAATTATATATTTATTTACATTTTATTAGTCCAGGCAATTATTGTTGCCAAATTGCGATGATATCACCCATAGCGCCCACAGATACCCCATTCCCTTTCCCTTTCCCGTTGCCGTTGCCGTTGCCGTACCCGTCCCGCCAGAACCATCATCATTGTCACTGGCAACATGGCGAGGGGCGTTGGGACAGTGTCAACATACTCAGACTCGAGGGCGTGAAAAACTACAATTTGTAATGCAATACGCTCCGGTTTGCATAGAGTCCGACAAAGCTTCCAACCCAATATATATGTACATATGATAGATACATATACCAACATATATATGCATATATAAACAGAAAATAGAAACAGAAGCAACGAAATGTCTCCCTGTGTGTTTGTGTGTGTGTGTGTGCCCAACCCCATCTCTAGCGCTTATCTTTCAGAGTATACAAATTACTTATCGGACATTGCCAAACATCATGGCAAACTATATATAATAACCGCCAACATGAGAAATACTATCCCAAATGAGCTAAAGGTGTTTTCTATTTATGGGTTGGGCCCAACCACCTGTAGCCAGACACTCAAATACATGCTCGTCTTTGGAAGTTCTATTGTACCTGGTAACAGGTAACTAGAGTAATGGGTTCCTGCCAGCTCTTATATACATTATGCCCTACCACCTGTAGCTATATACTTATATATAGCACATATAGCTGTTCTCGGGGTTGGTAACTAGAATACGGTCTGCCCTCATATTGTATTATTATGCCCTTGGGATTGAGTGCAACTAACCTGTTCTTAATCAGTCTGAAAAGCTGAGCCCGGACTGACACACCAGTTCGTGTCTATGACACATAATTTCAACTTGAAAAATTATATTTATGAATTGTGCTTTGCTTTATATGTAGACTGAAAGTGATTATACTACTCGAGTCGGCATAATTTTATAAAAGTATAAAAATATATAAATTTAAAATTTCAATAGATCTATCAACTTTGTGGATCTATTAGGCTGATCGACTATTTGGAATTCAAATGCGTTCTTTGCCAGTTTTCGAATATGCTGAAATTTGATAATTACTTTATCGTACAAAAAGTTATATATATTTTCTTAATTTATGATCGAACCTACTTATTGCTGATATTTAATTGCATTATTATTGTTGAACTTTGTTTGACTAGTTGCTGATTTATAGGATCCGGAGATATTGTCGGAGATAGAGTCGTAAACAAATTTTAATTAGCAGAAAAACAATCCAATTACTATACAGATCTATCTGAAACAGCTTTATATAATTGATTTATAAAATTGTATTCTGATCTACAAAAGTCCTCTAAGCATGCCCACAGCTATAAAGATATATTGCCAAAAGCCGAAACAGATTTATATAATTGTTTACTTCAGATCGATTCTGTTCTACAAATGATTACAGCTTAAAGATATATTGCTAAAATCCGAAACAGATTTATTTAATTGTTTTCTGAAATTCAATTCTGAGCTACAAATGTCCTCTAAATATGCAGTCACAGCTGTAAAGATAATTGTTTTCTGCAGTTCAATTCTGTTCTGCTCAAAAAATGTTTTGTTAATACTCGGTTTGCATTGAGGTTAAAACGAGTCACAATTTGAATTCTCTTGGTAATTTATGTTAATAATTAATATGTCAGTTGCCTTCATGCGGCACGCTTGAGGTGATTGCCCATATAAGATAAAACCGAAATGCTTATTAAAAATGACTTGCCAAGAAATTGTGGATCAACTTCTAGTTAAGGTTCACTGCACGGCTGTCAAGATTTGCAATGCTTTCAAAAAAAAAACAGCGCAGACAAAAAAAAAAAAACAATAAAATAAAAAACCGAATCACGCTGAATATATAGATTTCTGTAAGGGCTTGCCAAGCAGTTTGTCATATTTGTTTATGTAAGCTTCTGATGACACTTGAAATTAACAACCTAGTGCTAGTCAATCGGTCGAGTGACGATTGCACTTAGCTTTATAGCTGATTGAATATTCTGGAGTTTAATTAGAAGCCCCTTTGCCGGCCCGGGCAATGCGATATTTGGTGGGCTTATCAGTTTCATCTAATTAAACTAATAACTTGATCAACATTGATAGATTTATTATTTTATGACGCGTTGCAATTCGCCTATTGCCAAAGATTACGCTAATCTTTGCACGTGCTTGGGTCCCAATCTCTTAGGTCTGTTTTATTTATTTAGCTGATTATAAGTTCCGATAACCTTGACGCATGGGGGATCAACTCTGACCAGACGAGGGATATTTATAATTCCTTATAAGTACCGTTCCTTGAAGCTTGTTTGATATTAAACACATTTCTTTGCAGTTCATTTGTTTATGCAAATACCTGCTAACATACTATAAATATTTTGTTTATGAAAGCAAAAATTCGAAATGATCAAAAATGTTATGTTTACTTTTCTTCAAATGGAAATTTACGAACAGTATTCGAATTTATCATAGCATTTGCGTAATTCATTTTGATCAGATGCGAATTGATTGATATAGCCAAAATTTGCCCTAAGCATACAAGAGCTTCTATATATAGTTTAAACCGATTTGCTATAGGTTTCAATATAATTTGTTTTTATTGCTCTGTTTAGAAGAGATTTTCAAAAGTTTCCTTCAACTTCATCTAACAGCAGACTATTTTGTAGTCTTAATGAAACAAGAAAGAATGCCAAGCTTAGGCACACCAAAGCTTAAATACTCTTGTAGAAATATGGCTTGGAAAACTTAAAGATTTCATGTCAAAAGGGTTATCATAAATTTGCAGAAGGGTATTATCAAATTACAAAAAGTTCACTACAGTTCTTAGCTTTAATCTCTGAGAACGACTCCTCTTAATCAAACGACTGCTGACTAGGACAACAAACTGTTCTAAAGTCTTTAGATAATCGCAAGTTTCATTTTTATGACTATTCTTAAATAGATATCTTGGTAGCCGCACAGTTTGCATATAATTATATTCATTAGATATTCAAGAAATTGTGAAAAAGCCAACGACAATGTTAATACAATTTACTTTAATTGATAGCAAGTGGCATACCCGACTTCTGGTCAAGTGTTTGCGTTCCCAAGCCACAATATCTAGCACATAATATATGTATTGCATTCATTCACTTACTGACCTGCAGTTCAGCGTCGTGGGCGAAGGACAGCGCCCTTTCACATTGACATATTTATATAGTTCATACACTTGGCTGGGCTCTTAATGATGGTCTTTTGGAGAAGCCATGAGAACCTGAGCGCCTGGCCTGCTGGCCTTATTTGGTAGAAAAAAAAAAGAGCCGTACACTTGCGCGCGTATTGTTTCCATTAATGCTATTGACATTTTTCAAAGGCTTTCTCTGTAAGACTTGCTTGAGTCATTAATTCAATGGTCACGTAGTAATAAAAAAAAATTCTAAAGCCAGTCTGAAGCTGCAGGCCATTCAAAACGCAGGAATTTCATTGCGCAAGCTGAGACAAATGCCTTAAGAAATTAACAAACAAACACATAGGCCAAAGCAAGAAAATGCTAAACACACCACCCGCTGCACGCCGCAGTACCCCGCGGTACCCCCGCAAAAGGCTACTTCATATTCACTTTTCGCGGTTTCAACTGCGACGGTCGCCGAACCTCTGACAATCAACTGTTAGTTGAGCTGCTGCTGCTGTTAATGTTGTTGTTGTTGTTGTTGCTGCTGCTGTTATTGCTGTTGTTTTTGTTGCTGCTGCTGCTGTTATAGCTGTTGTTGTTGTTACTGCTGCTGCTGCTACTGCTGTTATTGTAGTTGTTGTTGCTGCTGTGCAGCGACCGCGAAGATCTTGACAGTTCTTTTTTTTCCACCATTTTCGGCTAGTGTTTTTTTTTTTTTCAAGTTTTTGTAATTCGAATTTTGCAATTTGTGCCATTTTTTGATGTTTTATTTCTGTTTGACGACGACTTGATGTCCACAAATGCCATTAACAAATGCCATATTTTTTTCAAAGTTGTTCATCTCAAGTGCTTGTTGGTTTTGCTACTGTGCTTGTTGTTGTTGTTGTTATTTACCCAGTCTTTGTCTGTTCTACGCCTTTTACTGTCTTCGTCGTCGTCGTCGTCGTCTTCATCAGCTTCAGCTTCAGCTCATGCGCGCATTGCGGCAAATTTTTTTATTACCGCAATAGAGATTTCACAAAAGCTGAGCATAGTTGTTTTCGTGAGGCTGTTTGTTACCTCAGCTTGTTACTAACTATTTCAATTTCTACAATATTTTGTTGAATCCTGTTCGACTAATTTGTCACTTTATAAAATGTTCACTGCTGCTGTTTATATATATAAATATTTTTAGCATAAATTAAAATGTTTTTGTTTGTATTTAGTTATATTGTTGCTTTTTGGCATATAATTTAAGAGATATGTATTTTCAAGCTTTCGGTTCGGTTCACAAAAAACTTGCTTATGAACTGGTTCTCTGAGCTCAAAACATAAATAAATTTTGTATTGTCTAACAAATGAAGTTAAACAAGCCTAACATATAAATGCGATCAGTCTGTACATCACTCTTGCCCATAACAAGTATTCGAGCGTCGGTGTTGTTCTATCGCCCAAATAATACCTATCAGTTGTTGGCACTTTATGTTTGCATATTCATTTACAAAATTCACAAAATGCCATAAGAGAGTACGCATATCTTCTCTGGGCAAAGCTGTGCTGTGACGGGAAGGTCGTTTGCAATTTATTTCATTCTATGGGCCACTTGTTAATGTTTTTATAATTTTTATTGTTTTGGTTTTTTGTTAAATTTTAATTTATTATATCTCTTTTTGATGTATGCATATTGTGTTTGTTGTTGTTGACTCACAAGCTATATAGGAATTTTTGTTAGTGTTGGTTCTTATCGCCGAAAAAATGTCTACGACCGTAACTTAAACTTGAAAATTTTATATTAAACGTCGCTCGATTGTTGACTCTTTTTTTTATTTTATTTTTGTTATTTTTACTTAGCTGTCGACGCGTTTTGCATTATCAAATTCAATTCGATATGCGTATTATTACTGTTGTTGTAGGCTCTTCTTTGTTATTGTATTATTCCATTTATTGGATTCTGCTTTGTTTTCAGTCGCAGTCGCCGTCGGCGTCGCAGTCGCTGCGCCAGTCGACGTCGCGACGTCTGCTCAGTTGTTGCCAGTTGCTTCTTCCGCAGTTATCAGCTGTTCGTCTTTCTGGCCGATTGCGCGCATGCGTAAGTGAGCAGCGGCTTTTCGTGATTGGTTCAGTGGTTTTTTTTTTTTCTTTTTAGTGGTTTATGCAATGGTTCAGCGGTTCAAGAGCTTGACCCAGAAGTACAGTTGCGCGCTCCAATTATAAAGAAACAAGCTGCAGGCATGTAGCAAAAAGTGTTTTGTCATAATTTTGATTTGCTTTTTATTTAAATTTTTTTTAGAGCTTGTAATTAAACATTTACGTAAAGTTCGCCTTGAAAGAGAGGTCTCTTGCATTATAATAGTGTAACAATTACAAATTGCAATGCAACCATGATTATGCATTAAAAAGTATTTAACAATAGCACTTGCTAAGCGAAATTTAAGTGAATTCCGAAACACAACGAAACATTAAAAAAAATTGTACAACCAAAAAAAAAAATATATATATATATAATTAAAAAAAAAAAAAAAAAAAACAAAACAGATGCACGCAAGCAGCGTAAACAAATAATTTGATTAAGCAATAGTAAACAAGAATTAAATATATATATATACAAACATGGATAGTAGCAAATTGTTAAAAAATGTTTATGGCATCGATATACACTTTGAAGATCTCGTCTATCAGGTTAATGAGTCAAAGCGAAAAGGTGCGTAACACATTCTCGATTCTGCTCAAATCAAAATTAAATTACTCGACATTTGATACCCTTTTTCAAGACATTCCTAACACAAAACGTTCTTGATTTCTTGCAGAAAAAAAGAAGGTGCTCAAGGGCATTACGGGCACATTTAAATCGGGCGAATTGACTGCCATTATGGGCCCTTCGGGGGCCGGCAAATCTAGTCTTATGAACATTCTGACTGGCCTTACCAAAACCGGCGTAACGGGCACCATTGAAATCGGCCACAAGGCACGCAAGCTGTGCGGCTACATTATGCAGGATGATCATTTCTATCCCTTCTTCACCGTGGAGGAGACGATGCTGCTGGCAGCAACTCTCAAGATATCCAACAAATGTGTTAGCATGAAGGAAAAGCGCATTTTGGTAAGCATTCGAACCTCGAAGCAAATATGACAGTTTGGTATTGGAAAGTTTTGCTAAGCTTTAATCAGCTTGAAAGCTGCGCCAAGCTTAAATCAGCATAAGCGCGCTTTTAAAAGCTCCAACTGATATGCAATTAGGGCAGGCAATTGAACATCCTTTAAAACTGTTTGCACTAAAAAGCTTAAAGATATCTAGTACAGTGTAATACCAAAAGCTGTAGCTTAAAAGCTTTAATCAGCTTTAAGCTAAATAAGTTTTTAGAAAAACAGTAGATTGTAATACCCGAATACAAATGAAAGAAAACTAAAACTAAACGAAGCTTCAGACATGCCTTGATTAAAGCTTCTTAAAGCTCTTGAAAGCTTGTAAATGATTGATTGCTCGTAATTTAACTGTTGTTCTTCGTTTCACTTATTTTCGTGACCTGTCGCCCTGACTCAAATTGTTAACCTTTTGTGCTTGTGCTTTTCAGATCGACCACTTGTTGAACACATTGAAGCTAACCAATGCGAAGCAAACAAGATGCTCGAAGCTGAGTGGTGGCCAGAAGAAGCGCCTGTCCATTGCCCTGGAGCTGGTAGACAATCCCGCGGTGCTATTTTTAGACGAACCCACAACGTAAGCAAGAATAGAGAATGCGATCAATGCGGAAACCAGTTGCTGACTAACATGTGCTAACCTTGAAATTGTAACCATTCGCAGGGGCCTGGATAGTTCGTCCTCATTTGACACCATACAGCTGCTGCGTAGTCTGGCGAACGAGGGTCGCACCATTGTGTGCACAATCCATCAGCCATCGACGAACATTTACAATCTGTTCAACTTGATCTACGTGCTCAGTTCGGGTCAATGCACCTACCAGGGCACGCCCCAAAATACGGTGATGTTTCTGAAAACGATCGGACTTGAATGTCCCGCCTACCACAATCCAGCGGATTTCTGTGAGTAGCTACCCAATTGTGCCCTATCAGGCAATCATTAAAAATATGTATATCATTCGCCACGTGACAGTGCTGGAATGTGTGAATGGTGATTTTGAAGATCACACCGAGGCCTTAACTGAGTGCGCCAAGGACACGCGCTGGCGATACGATGTGTCGGAAACGCCATCCGAAACACAAGTGGCCAAGTTCAATGAATCGCATAGCCAAGGACAAGCAGCCCAGCCCAAAATACAAAAGGTGGACTCAACAAAGGAACTCGTTAAACACACCTATCCGCCGCCCGAATGGATGCGTTTGTGGCTGTTAATTGGACGTTGTCATTTGCAATTCTTCAGGGATTGGGTGCGTAAGACAAATCTTTTCTTATAATAATATTGTTGAAAGTCTAGAAGAGACCAAGAGATCAGCCGGGGCAAGGTCTGATATTCTTATTTAAATTGCATAAATTAAACGTTAATATATACATGTTCTCTATAAAAGGGTATTACAGACCTTTATACATACGCATTGAAGGGCAAAAAAAATAATGAACTGCAGGTAGAGTGAGAATGGTATAAAGAAAAGGGAATAAAAAAGAGAAAGAGGAGGGTAGAGATAGAGTGCAAGAGATTAAATTAGAATGAGAGCACAAGAACCTTTTTGTATTATTTAAATTCCTGAGAATCGAATAGTAGGGCAATATTCACAAATACATATATTTTACATTTGCGGTGATTGGTATCAGGCACGCATATATGGAGTGGAATAGGCCTGCCTTACAAAAACCTTTATACCCTATATATTTGAATAATGATCAAAATCCTGTCTCTGTTCCAGACCTTAACATATCTTAAGCTTGGCATGCATATACTTAGTGCTGTCATGATTGGCCTGTTCTTTGGTGATTCCGGCATGAATGCCACCAAGCAGATATCGAATGTGGGCATGATTATGATACACTGTACATACCTCTGGTATACGACCATAATGCCTGGAATATTGCGCTGTAAGCTATACGAAACACAAATCCTTTCAATTAAACACAACTGTCCGATTCTTTGTAGATCCTTTGGAGATTGAGATAATCAAGAAGGAAACCTTTAACAATTGGTACAAGCTGAAAACCTACTACGTGGCCACCATGATAACATCCACACCCGTGCATGTGAGTACATATTATATGAACTAAATTTTCAATACGTACCTACAATAATAATCGTCGCATTGCCTTGCAGATAATCTTCTCCACAGTTTATATAACTATTGGCTACATGATGACCGATCAGCCGGTTGAACTGGATCGTTTTGTCAAATATCTGCTGACGGCTGTGGTCGTAACTATCTGTGCAGATGGCTTGGGTGTATTCCTAGGCACAATACTGAATCCGGTGGTAAGGCAAAAAGAGACACATACATATTTAAGATAGGATACAAGTATTATTATTTGTTTTCTCAGAATGGTACCTTTGTGGGCGCCGTATCCACGTGTTTCATGCTTATGTTTTCGGGTTTCCTGATCCTGCTGACGCACATACCCCCCGCATTGCGATTCATTGCCGCCCTTTCGCCGATGCGTTATGCCCTGGAGAATATGGTTATGTCATTGTATGGGAACCAACGCGACAAGTTAGAATGTCCTTCGAACGAACTGTACTGTCACTTCAAGTAGGTTTCGACGTGTTCAAAAATGAAAATTCAAAAGAGTTTGACTAACTTATTTATGTTTTACAGAAATGCCATTACGGTGCTACGTCAATTTGGCATGGAACATGGCGATTTTGGCTATAACATCATGATGATTCTGGGCCAAATATTGCTATTCAAGATCATGGCCTACTTTACACTCAAGCGTAAAATCAAATCAATTTGATTCGCTTTAGTTGCCTAGTATTGAGCTTAATATAAATTAAATGTGATTTTATGTTACTTATCGCTTAGTTCAAGTGAACTATATTTTACATCGGCGTGTGATACTTTAACTAATGCTACCTGTTGCTGTACTACATACTACGTGTAAACATAGCGAATATAGATTTTATACGGTTATACAATTTTTCATACGCATGTACATACATATAAAGGACTATACATATGTATATATGTCATTCGATTAGTTATCAGTTAAAATAGGACAGAGTAAGAAAATTGATGTACGAATAAAATGGACAAGTTAAAAGAAAATAAACTTTATATCCAAGACTTTTAATCTTCTGAATTCGGTTCCCATATGCTCCTTCACTGAATAAAGATGTCTATGATCATGAGGAATATTTTTGGACTCAGCCTGATGTAACGGATATTTCACCTTCTTTTAGGTTGAGCAAAACCATAATCTACTTGCAGTATAACATATTTTATTGGATTAAGCATAATATCAAGATTAATATTATGTTTGTAAGCTATTTGGTAACTGAATTTTGTTTAATTTCAATGGCAACTCGTAATTTTAACATTTACAAATAATTAAACAATAAAATTAAATTTTTCGGGTTTTTAAGTATTTAAATACTACAATTATCGCGCGCATCGCCAACGGTTTTTCACAGCCCTGACCAGCTGACTTATCGAATATCGATAGTTAAACGATGGTACACCATTTACATTTCTCATCACTAACAGACGAAAACAGCAGCCAGCAATAAGCACGGAGTACATAAATAAAACTCATTATTAAAGCTTAATAATTACAAATATAAAGCTTGTAAAAGTATTTTATCAAATACGAAATGTTTCGCTCTAGTTTTGACAAAAATCTGGGTAAGTGACGCATTACAAATGGCAGTAAAATAGGCTGAAAGATAATGCAACAAAAGTGACTCATCGACAAAGCGATGCAAAAAAAAGTATAACAAAAGGGGGGAATGAACCTGAAACGCAATTAATATGCTTTAAACTTGGTGTCTGATTGAGTTTTATTTGCCATTTCACAGAGAACGCCACAAGCCACTTGCGCTTGGAGCCAGATTGGCCCTCAATTCTGTTAATTTGCGATGAAATCAATCAAAAAGATGTCACGTAGGTGCTACAGAAAATAAAAACGTCTTTCTTTGTTAATTACTCACATTTCGCTTTGCAGACCAAAGAATGCCTTTGCCGCAATCAAAAAGAAAATGAACTCGCCAAATCCACACTCAGCATGCTATTCCCTGCTGGTGCTCGAGAGCATCGTGAAGAACTGCGGCGCACCCGTGCACGAGGAGGTCTTCACCAAGGAAAACTGCGAGATGTTTAGCAGCTTCCTGGAGCAAACGCCACACGAAAATGTGCGCCAGAAAATGCTCGAGCTAGTCCAGACCTGGGCCTATGCATTTCGCTCATCGGACAAGTATCAGGCTATCAAGGTGAGTTACGGCCCAAGAAACCCGGAAATATTACGATCTATCGGTCTCGCACAAACACTAATTGAATTAGACGTAAACAGTGCGTATACGCTTTTGAAGAGTGTACGGCGGGGTACATATATTTCAACTTCTTAGGTGTGTATATTCTTGAACGTTATCATTGTGCCAACTAGCTTTAAGGCTTGAGCCTAGCTTAGGTTCGTTTGCCTTCTACAGACAGTAGACAAAGTCTGCCCATTGCCATAAAAACTTTTGACAGTATAGAAGCCTTGGTCGCCTTTAGATATAAACTGATTAAATGAACTACGCAGGCTTAATTGAGAAGCGCTTTGTTTTATAAACTATATCATAAAAAAGAATTTAGATTAGCAATAGCTGCTATAGCTTCTCAATATATACGAAAAAGATTCGTCCAGTTTCTAAGCTTATACAAGCGCAATTTTAAAATCATCTGAGTAATGTTTATACGAATTTGAGCTTTGTGTTTGATTCAATTAGTTCAATACATATTCAACTTTCTATTGTGCTTGAACTGAATGCCACAAAAGCACAAAGTTTGTACACAAAAATTAGTAAGTTAGCTTTAAAAAATAAAAAAAAATCACTATTTTGAAATGTAAATAAGTAAACAAAACAAATTGGTGTTATTTTATAGGATACTATGACCATACTGAAGGCCAAGGGGCACACATTTCCCGAGCTGAAGGAAGCGGATGCGATGTTCACCGCCGACACTGCGCCCAACTGGGCGGATGGTAGAGTCTGCCATCGCTGCCGGGTGGAGTTTACGTTCACCAATCGCAAGCATCATTGCCGCAACTGCGGCCAGGTGTTTTGTGGCCAGTGCACGGCCAAGCAGTGCCCGCTGCCCAAGTACGGCATCGAGAAGGACGTGCGCGTGTGCGATGGTTGCTTTATGGCGCTTCAGCGTCCGGCAGGTGCCAAGAGCAGCACCCGCGTGGCGGACAGCGACTTGCCAGCGGAATATCTGAACAGCTCCTTATCACAGCAGGTGCAGGTTGGTTTTCTGGCGTTGCCTTAACAGCGAAATAAACTAAATCTTTCAATTGTTTTCTTCTCTTCGAAAAGACGCCTGCGCGCAAGACAGAGCAAGAGCTAAAGGAGGAGGAGGAACTGCAGCTAGCCCTGGCGCTTAGCCAATCGGAGGCGGAGAGTAAGAAGCAACCGCAATCGGTAGCTACCTATCGCATGCAGCAGCGCTCGCCCAGCCCGGAGCCGGCACAGCCACAGGTGGCCGTGCAGCAGCAGGAGGAAAGCAACCCAGAGTTGGCCAAGTATTTAAATCGCAGCTACTGGGAGCAGCGAAAAATTAGTGAATCCTCTTCCATGGCCAGCCCATCGGCGCCTAGTCCCATGCCACCAACCCCGCAACCACAGCAGCAACTGCTCCAAACGCTGCCAATGCCAAAGAACGCCGATGAGGTGCAAATTGATGAATTCGCGGCCAATATGCGCACCCAGGTGGAGATATTTGTCAATCGCATGAAGTCCAACTCGAGCCGCGGACGCAGCATTTCCAATGATTCCTCGGTGCAAACTCTCTTCATGACGCTCACTTCGCTGCACTCACAGCAGTTGACCTACATCAAGGAAATGGACGACAAGCGCATGTGGTACGAGCAGCTGCAGGACAAGCTGGCACAGATTAAGGACTCGCGTGCCGCGCTAGATGTGCTGCGTCAGGAGCATGTGGAAAAGCTGCGTCGCATTGCCGAGGAACAGGAGCGTCAGCGTCAGCTGCAAATGGCCCAAAAGCTGGAAATTATGCGCAAGAAGAAACAGGAGTACTTGCAATATCAGCGCCAACTCGCACTGCAACGCATTCAGGAACAAGAGCGTGAAATGCAGCTACGCCAGGAGCAACAGAAGGCCCAATATCTAATGGGTCAAACAACACCGTTTCCCTATCTGCCGCCCTCGGCAGTGCCGCCGCACGGTTCGCCCTCGCATCAGTTGAACAACGTTTACAATCCATACGCTGCGGCTGCTGGCTATCCAACACCCAATGGCCATGGCGTTAGTCAGTTTGCAGGCGGCATACCGCCGCCTGGCATGTACAATCCTGGCATAACGCAGCCACCGCCGCAGCCAGCTCCTGGCATGATGATGGCCCCACCGCCGGGCAGTATGTTGCAACAGCAGCAGCCACCGCTTCCCGACAATCCATACCCGAATCCAGCTCAGGCCATGATGTCGCAGCTGCCGCCACAGCAACAGCAGGTCCCACCTCAGCCCCAGACCCAAGCCCAACCACAACCACATCTGGCTCATGTTATGCTGCAGCAGCAGCAAATTGTGCAGTCGCATCCGCCGATACCCAACACACAAGTGCCACCACAACAGGCACCACCAGCGCAAGCAGCAGCAGCACCACAAGCTTCTCAAATGGAAATCAGCAGCTCACAAGTTCAGGCTGTGGCTGCCGCACCCGCACCACCCCAAAACGATCCCGAACCGGCTGCTCCTGTCAAAGCTACCGAGCCTGCCACAGCGGAACTGATTAGCTTCGATTAGACCAGAATTGTTACCGCTCTTTTATAAAAACTAAGCAGACTCTTCACATTTATAACGGATTCGCACGCGCAGTTTTAATGGCCGTATGCAGCTCAGATTATAGTTATTTCGTGTGAATTTTAAAGAAAAGAGCTGCAACACAGACTTATTGTATTCACCAAGTGTAATCGACTAAAGTATGCGTACGTTATTCCAAAATGAACAGAATTTTATGATATTCGCAGTCGGATAACTAGAAACTGCGTTTTTATTGATTAACCCCTAAACCAAACTAGTTTCTATATTGTTTTTTTGTATTTGAATTTGCCTTAATTTAGAGAAAGTTTCATTCCGGAGTTTCTTGATTAAATTAGCCAAAATAATTATGGATAACCGAGAATGGATTAAAAATCCATTTTCCCAAATATTATATAGCGGACCGGTCTGAAAGTTGAGAAAGCTCCAATAGCTAAAAATCATTTTTAAACTAAATAAATTTGTATTAATAAAAATAAAGTGGCTTGCGTTTTTAACTAACAACAATTAAATGACCCCAAAGCTGTTCTTCACTTTGTGAAGTTTGAAAAAGGAAAACCGAGAACCAAAACAATGAAAAATGCAAACTATAGTTAAAATTTCGAGCCCTCATTTTATTACTCGGCATTTGAAAGCGCCGCCACACCAGGCAGTTTCTTGCCCTCGAGCAGCTCCAGTGCAGCGCCGCCGCCAGTGGAGACATGCGAGACCTTGTCGCTGCCACCGAATTTCTTGCAGGCGGTCGCCGTATCGCCGCCGCCAACAATTGTCGTAGCGCCATCCTGAGTGGCGCACACAACCGCCTGCAACATGTCCTTGGTGCCTTCGGCAAACTTATCATTCTCAAAGAGACCTGGCGGACCATTCCACACGATGGTCTTGGCCTGGACAATGGCAGAGCCAAACATTTCCATAGATTTTTCACCTATATCTAGGCCCATAAGGTCCTTGGGCACGCCCTGCTTTATGTCCGTGATCTTAATTTCACCGGGATCCTTGTCCATCTTCGCGGCGCATTTGAAATCAACTGGCAAAAGTATTTCCACTTTCTTCTCCGCTGCCGTCTTCATAATGTCGTTGATCATTTTGGAGCCCTTCTCGTCGAAGAGCGACTTGCCTATCTCCATGTTATTGATTACCTTTAGAAACGTATAAGCCATGCCACCGGCCACAATCATTTGATCGACCTTGTTCAGCAGATTGTTAATCAGTGGTATTTTGTCAGCAATTTTGGCGCCGCCCATTATGGCCAGAAACGGTTTTTTTGGATTGTCCAGCGCTTTGGAGAAATACTCCAGCTCCTTGTCTAGCAGAAATCCGGCCGCACGCACTTTGTAGCCCTCGCCCATCATTGAGCTGTGGGCACGATGCGCCGTGCCAAAAGCATCGTTCACATAGATGTCTGCCTGTTGGGCCAATTTCTCTCGGAACTCTTTAACCTTTTGTGGATCGGCTTTCACCTTCTTGTCCTTGTCTTTGCTGCTGCCCGTCTCCTCGGCATAGAATCGCAGATTTTCTAGCAATATGACGGCACCCGTTGGCGGATTTTTCGTTGCATCCAACGCTATTTCGCCCACAGAGTCTTCAATAAAGCAAATGGGCTTCTCCAGCAGCTTTTCCAGCTCCTGGGCTACGGGCTTTAACGAATATTTCATATTCTTCTTGCCATCTGGACGGCCCAAGTGCGAAGCCAAAACCTGTGACCCACAAGAAACTGTTAAAGGAACGCTTGTGACCAATATTGATAGCCTTGTTGGCCACCTACCACAGATTTGGCTTTCTTCTCCAGCGCGTGTTTAATGCTCGGCAGTGCCGCCACAATGCGCTGATTGTTGGTTATTTTGCCATCCTTCATCGGCACATTGAAGTCCACTCGCATAAAAACCCGCTTGTCAGCCACATCCACGTCCTTTAGGCTTAGCTTTTTCGGCAGCTTGCCGTCGTCCTCGCATTCTCCTTTGTCACCATAATTTCGCACAGTGTGGAATTTGCAGCCATGGCTGACAAGTTTTTTTGACAAACACCATTGGCTGATTATTGAAATCAAATATTTGTGTTCTAAGTGTAACATGTTTACATAAATTTTAGTTCGTTTCTAATGAATTACATTTTGAAAAACTTAACGAAATAGCCGTTATGTCAAATCGTTAATCACAGGCATGTGATTGCTGCCAAGTTAAGATACATACCAAGATATTTAAAGCTCTAGCATGTATATGCTTAATAAATATCGTTGTTATACTTTTACTATAATTGCTTTAAGATGCTTTCATTTATTTTCACTTTTCGCTTAAGCATTGGCGGCGCTTCCTTATCAGTGTGCGTTACGTCGATAAATATTGCGACAAGTGTGGAGGAGGTCGATAAATTTGAGGCTGTCGTAAAAAAACATAATTAAGGCTAGTACGCTGAGCTCGCAAGCTATATGATATATGTTCAAGATAATGTAAATTGTATGCTCTTCCTTAAGTTAGATTTATTTTCTTGTATGGTTTGACGCTTTTCTGGTGATTAATTCAGGCTAAGCAGCCTTCAAACTCTAAAATTGTATAAACAAATTCGGCTGTTTAAATGCCCCCGCACTTGTGCCAGTCTTCACTTAGATGTGGATAATTTTATTTGACTGTTTTGTACTGTATTGTTCCTACATATACTCACACATAAATGTACGTTTCATTGCACGACACTTATTAAAAAATAAAGAATTACAAAAACTTCTGTGAGTTGCATACCGTGCTTATTTTGAAATATGGATTTGAGCTGCATACCCTGCTTACCATATGTTGCAGCATACGGAAAAAAAGAGGGAAACGCAACGACGCTTATTTATATGTACATACTTTTGTGTAATATATTGCTAAGGGGAACCTAAACAGATCCCAACATGGGTGGCGGTGATTTGGTAAGACCCATTTGAACCACTTTTGGAATTCATATATCTTGAAATCTTAAATCTTGCTGGGATAGAATCTGAAAAAATCATGGCATCCACACACTATGAAGAACCAAGAGCGCGTTTGGAAAGCGGAGCAGGCGAAGCAGGAGGAACAACGCAAATTAGATGATTTGCGCAAGGAGATCAACGAGGAGCGCGACCGCGAGGAGCTCAGACGCATAGGAGAGAATTCTGGCGTTCTGTCCAGCAGCGGCGGCGGCGAAGCGAAGCTGGAGTGGATGTATAAAAGTATATGGAATCATTCTTAAACCCAATTCATAACTAATCATTCAACGTATTCCAGATAGCGCAGAGCTAATCAACCGAGAGGAATATCTGCTGGGACGCAAGATAGATAAATCGTTTGAACAGCTGCAGGCGGAGGAGCGACGCCAGGAGAGTACACTGGGTGTTAAGCAGTCCATCAACCATGTTGAGCACGAGTGTGTGCCATTCTCAATACGGGAATACCGTAACCTGCAGTCCACCGAGCAGGTGGACATGCAACGCAAGACAATGGAAGATCCGTTGATGCTCATCAAGCAGAGGGAAATGGAATCGCGTCGGAAACTGCTGGAGAATCCGGTGCGACTTAAGGAAATCCACCGCATACTCAAAACAGAGCAGGAACAAGCGACGAAACGCAATAAAAAGCCCAAGAAAAGCAAAAAGACAAAGAAAAAGAAGGGCAGAAGCCATGATGACAGCGACAGCAACGATGACCTGGACAGAAAGCTGGCAAAGCAGATGAAGAAACTGAAGGGCGAAAGCACAAATGACGAATTCAAGCTCGACAAACTGCTGGATGCCAAGTATCGTACGTTGACCAAACAGCTGGACATGGCTACAAAGCACAAAAAGACAAAACACAAGAAAAAATCACGGCGTCGCAGCCGTAGCAGCAGCAGCAGCAGCGATGACAGCGACAGCAGCGCGGAGGAGCCAAGCAAACAGACCAGGGAAAAAAGGGGAAGACGTGGCAGAAGCAACAGCAAAGAAGCTGAGCCCAGCAAACAGACCAGGGAAAAAGGGGGAAGACGTGGCAGAAGCAACAGCAAAGAAGCTGAGCAGAACAAACAGTCCAGGGAAATTAGAGGAAGATGTGGCAGAAGCAACAGCAGCGACAATGAACGAACAAAACGCAGGGTGCGGGAGGACGTCAAAAGGCATCGCGACGCTAGCAATAGCAGACGCTGGGGAAGCAGAAGTCGCAGTCCACGTAGAGATCGAGATCAGCGGCCGCAGCGCAGAGAACCCAGCAGAGAGAGACGGCGACGCAGCGCCACACCGGAAAAACGTCCAGCTGTTCGACGTGCGTCGCCACCGGCGGCACGTCAGGCAGCGAAATCCAAACCCAAGCTGAGCGAAAGTGAGCGTGAGGCGCGTCTGCGCGAGATGATGGACAATGCCACATGGCGGGAGGCGGATCGTACCAAGGCCGTGCACAAGCATCGAGAGGAATATGCTCGCGAGGAGGCGCAAAACCAGGCCCGCGATTTCGACCAACAGTTCATCAACAAGCAGGTGAAGAAGGCCATTGATAATCAGACCTCCATTGGCAATCGCATACGTTCCAATCTAAACAACATACAACGCACCTCGGCTGCCATGGATACGAACTTTGCCCGCAAGTAGCTCCCGGACAAACACTTGGCCGTAAGTCCGTATTGTTAGGCTTATGCAGTAGATTAAGGATTAAACCCATGGCCCACGCATTCTTCCTATAAAGCTTGTTTAGCTAATTGATATATTAAATGGCGATTTTATTTTGGTACGAGTGTACCCGACTATGAAATACACTATACCCAGAAATAACAAATGCAGAGTTAGGAGTATTTAGAGATGGGAATGGGTCCGTTTCAACCTAAGAAGCGAATGGAGACGCGACAGACCTGACCAGATCGACTCAGTTCTTCGCACTCATGAAGAATATATAGTAAACACGGGCTTGGAAGTGACTTATTATAGGAAACAACTCGACCTAATGTGTAGCTAGTTAACTTAGTATTCATTTTATTGAACTTTCGGGCTTACAGTATAAACGGTGTCTGGCGCAGCAATGATAACATTAAGATTAATATTTCAGTGAGAGAAAATCTTGGGTATTTATAGACTGGGGTTCGAGCCACTTAGGCATTGGATAAGGCAGCCACGCCTGGCAGTGTCTTGCCCTCGAGCAGTTCCAGCGAAGCGCCGCCGCCGGTGGATACGTGCGAGACGAGCGCCTCTGTGTTCCATTTGGCGCAGCAAGAGGCCGTATCGCCGCCGCCAATGATGGAGACGGTGCCATTCTTGGTGGCAGCCACAACCCCATCCATAATTGCCTTGGTGCCATTGGCAAAGTTGGGGAACTCGAACACGCCGGGTGGTCTGTGAGAAAATAAAACAATCAATGACCGAACGATCGGAGAGTTTGTATAATGGGCGCTTATTACCCGTTCCAGACAATCAGCTTGGCACGCGCAATGGGCGCGGCAAAGAGCTCGCGGGACTTGGGGCCCACATCCAAGCCCATGTGGCCATCGGGAATGCCGCTCTCGACGGTGGCCTCGCTGACGGTTGCATTTTCGGCAAACTTATCGCCGCAGACGAAATCGACGGGCAAATGCAGCTGCACGTTGTTCTTCTTGGCCTTGTCCACCAGATTCTGAACGATCTTGGAGCCCTCCTCGTCGAACAGGGAGCCGCCAATCTTCATGTTGTTAAGGACCTTGAGGAAGGTGAAGGCCATGCCGCCACCAATGATCATCTCATTGACCTTGTCGAGCAAGTTCTCAATGAGCTGGATCTTGTCAGCCACCTTGGCGCCGCCCAGAATGGCCAGGAAGGGATTTGGTGGCTTGTCCAGAGCCTGCGAGAAGTACTTGAGCTCCTTGTTGAGCAGCAAACCAGCCGCACGCTTCTCATAGCCATCACCCATCATGGAGCTGTGGGCGCGATGTGCCGTGCCGAAGGCATCGTTCACATAGACATCGCCCAGCTTGGCGAGGCTGCTGCGGAACTCCTTGACCTTGGCGGGATCGGCTTTCACCTTGGCGCCAGTGGCGTCCACGCCCTTGCCCTCCTCCTCCAGGTAGAAACGCACATTCTCCAGCAGAATAACGGAGCCGGGTGCGGGATCCTTGCAAGCGGCCTCCACTTCGCTGCCCACACAATCGTTAAGGAATGTTACTTTCTGACCGAGCAACTTGGTCAGCTCCTCGGCAACGGGGGCCAGCGTGTACTTCAGGTTCTTGTTGCCATCGGGACGACCCAGATGCGACATGAGCACCACAGACTTGGCCTTCTTAGCCAGAGCCAACTTGATACTGTCCACAGCGGCAACAATGCGCTGATTGCTGGTGATCTTGCCTTCCTTTATGGGCACATTAAAGTCAACGCTACGGCCAGGGATTGAGCAAGAAAATTCTTTTATGCAACATGCAGCCTACACAGAAACGAATCATTACGCAGATTGGGTGCACAACCTACCGCATTAGCACGCGTTTGCCCTCCAGATCCAGGTTCTCTATGCTCAACTTATTGAAGGCCATTTTTGATGCTTGCCAAATTGGATCTTACAAACTTCTGGATACTTTTCGGTTGTGCGAATGCGACTTGACCCACAGCTGTGCGGCAATGTCAGTGCAAGGTCATTAATGGGCAGCATGATTAGGGTTGCCAATGCGCGCCAAACAATGCCGCAACGTCCAAAACCCAGAGCAAACAAGCTGGATAAGATTTTAAATGAACATTAATAAAAATCTAATTGGATTTGAACAATACAGGAACGCTTGCTCGTTTCCAATTTGTACCAATTGGATTTAGACCGTTGCTTATTCAAATCGCATGCAGCACTGGCAAGTGTGTTGAGTAACGTGTATGCGAAGTGTTGTAAATCAACACATGGGCGTGCTTCAGTTTACTTGGCGCGGAATTCAAACAAACGAAATTAAAAAATGGACTTGCTAATTAAGCAAATGCAAATATTAAAGTAATTCATTTTGATTAACCAGCTGTTTAAGGCACAGAAAAGCTACATTAATCCAAAAAAAAAAAAAAAACAGAAAACTAGTTTAAGTAAAAAAATTAAGCGCATATCTGAAACCAATTTCCTGACAGCGAAGCTATTCAACGGGTGTATTCAATGAGTCTGTGTAATTATGTATTGAATAAATGAATGGATGCTACATGACAACGCAGCTCTAAGGCAATTGAGCACAGTTGGTGTAAATTTATTTGTTTTTCTTATGTGCTCTCGACCACAACACAGCGACGCACACACACACACACACACACACACACACACACACACACACACACACACACACACACACACACACACACACACACACACACACACACACTCACTCACACACAAGCGAGCTCGAATGCATACATACAACTGGATATGAAATGACGCCAACATTTTGCTCTTTGCAAATGATTCATTCATGTGGTGCTCACCAGTCGGCTGGCACTCTTGGGTCGTACTCTTTGGCGTACAACCACCACCCGGCAACCGCCACCCGGCCCCGGTCAATCCACCCAGTCAAGCGTTCCCATTGCACCCAAATGCATGACGCAGATGCCAACACAAAAGCCAGCAGGGCCGCAGGCAGAGGCCTATGCGAAAGCGTTGCAGTTTGACCCATCCCGATGCCGAGAGAAAAGAATTTCCACGGCAGCTCGTACATCAACTGACTGTGGTGGGAGAAGATAGGTAGGCGGGGGCGGGGGCGGGGGCGGGGCGGTACGTACTTCTTAGTTCATTTTCTGGCCAATTAAAGCGTTCGCTTCAGAATGCCCACAAATAATGATAACACGTACTTGGGACATGTATTCCATATCGAAAACAAAACCGTCACCAAGAAGCAACTAAATTATTTATTTGCGTTTGAAATGCTCGTCTGAGTCCCTCTAGCCGAGTGTAGGGTATTCATCGCTAATCGCTGCACTCGTGTGGAATCATAACCAAACGCGACTTTAGAACGAACCGACGCCTAATACGACAAATACCCTTCAAGCTACCGATTCGGGTTGTAAGTCCATGGAACCGCTTATCAGCGAACGCTCCCAAACACCCGGTTGCCCTTGTCCGTGTAGTTGTAGTCTCAAACCAGTTCATGCTGTTCTTTTTTTTCTGAATGATTTCAGTTCTTTCACGTTAATACATATTTATGAAATGAAAGATGCCCTACGCTGCGAATGGATGGGGTCAGAACGTTAACCGAGTTAACTATCTAATCTTGCTGGGATAATTCCAATAATATTAGCTTAATTCCACACGAGCCAGCCTAAGCTATATAATGAAATGAATGCACATCTATATATATACATATATATATATATATATGTGTGTGTGTATTTATACGCCTCGCGTGTTTTTCAAGTTTTTCACGCTTTTCTCACCTTCATTTTCCAACGCTATAATCGTTTTTTTTTTTTTTTTGTATGTACATCAAAAGCCATTTACATCTACATGTCGAGTGCTCGCTTTGAATAGAAATTAAACATCTATTCAAAACGATTCGTGACACATTCCCATTATATGGAACTCAGAGCAAGTCTTCATCAAAAATCTGAATCAAATCTGTACAATCTTGTTACAAAACTATTAGCAGTACATACAACAAATACAGGTCCATATATACAGAGACAAACATTGGTAAAAGAATCGATTACTTCCATTAACACCTTTTTGCTGCATGCCACAGGAAGCAGAGGCAACGTGTTAATACACTGAACGAAAACTCGGAGAACCTGAAAACCTGACAATAATACAATGCATATCAAATACATAAATATATGATTAGGGCTTTGAGATTCGATTATATTAAATCTCAACGCTCGCTAAATCGGTCTCTTGAGGACAGCATATTCAAGAGATGATATTTGTTACCTTTGGGTTCAGTGTAAACGCTGCGATTACCTGAAAAGTTTCCTGACTACCTCTAGAACTTTCCCTTGCCTTGTTGCCTGAATGTTAACGATTGTAAACCTTTCTTATCGCAATTCTCTGTACCAACAGTCCAGGGACTGAATAATGGGTATATACGGTTAACCTTGAAATAATATTGGTCATACGTGAAAAACGTGTAACCGTGTAACTGTTACATCTGTCTGCTGTCTATATAGATACATACACACATACATACATACATGTACATTTATACATACATACATATGCATAGTGTGGATAGTTCGCGAAGGAACTGCATAGACCGAATATACATACATACATATGTACATACGTATATGTAAAAGAATAAATCATATCGAAACAAATATTATTTATCCCTCATTAAACGGGGGAACGAACGCAACGCCGCTCAAAACAACACTAAAAGAGAGTCGAAAGAAAGAAAAATGGAAAACCCGTAGCGCAAAAACGAAGACGCAAATCGGCTTATCAAGAAATGAAATGTTAAGGCAAAAGCAAAAGTCACAGTTCTTCTTGTTGTTGTTGCTGTTGCCGTTGCTTTTGAGTAGCTGGTGTTGCCGTTGCGCTGTTTAAATATGATAACTCAATGATTGTCCCACGATTACAGGTGTTGTTGGCAACAATGCCAGCCGCGCCAATGTGTGGAGTGCTACAAACTGGTAGATGCGACCATAGACGACTGTCATCCACGTTGGCGAGGCGAACATCGGTTTTAATTAGCGAGCTGTCGTTGTGGGTCTCTCTCTCTCTCTCTCACCCTCTCTCTCTCTCTGCCTCTCTCCCTTTCGCTCATATTATTCAGATTACAAAACTATACTTATTTGTTTTGCATAAAAATAGCAGAAAAACGACTGTGGCCAGCTAGCAGCAGTAGTTCAAATAAGTAATGGGACAGACGACTTCATCAACTGACGGCCAGAGAGACTGGCTGCGGCGAGAGCGACAATAAAGCAGAAGAACGTTAGCTCATTAGTCAGTTCCTGAACCAGCATGGTTCGTGTAACGAACAGAGACAGCAAATTGTCGAACCACAAATGTGTGGGATCAACTGAAAGAAATGCAAAGATGCAATAATGCTGAAAAAAAGCGAAATGCGAAAAATGGGGTGAACCTTGTTCACCGTAATGACAAAGATACAAATGTACGAGACTTTTAACTTGGTTAGCACTGTATAATATTTATAATTTGGTTAGTTAAAGTCATTAGATTTCCATCAACAGCTTAATGCTTAGAAATGTTCTGTTTGTTAAGAAATAAGCTGGTAATTGGCATTAAACATCTTCAGTCGCCCAATTGACCTGATTACTCGCTTGCTTTTAGGTCCACTCTATAAATATATTGTGGCACAAACAATAAGCGAAACACTGCCGTTGAGTATGCAACCCAGCAGCAGAACACATACACGCCACAGACGCGGCGACAGAACGCCAAAGTTGCCCGGCCAGCCGCTGCCGCTGTCGCTGCTGCTACTGCTGCTCGTACAACTACCGCTTGGGCCCTCCCTAGCAGCCTGTGCCCAGCTCTAAACCTCTGCAGCCCCGTCGAGAAGCACTCCTCGGCTAACAACAACCACCGCCAACAAGAGCTGTAACGGGCAAGCAGCCACCGCGGCCGGCAATTTTCAAATTTACCGCCAAACGTGCCGGCGACGTCGACGTCGCCGTTGGCTGTGCTGTACTCACTCACGACCAGAAAGCGCATTTTGTATGGGATTCGTCAAGAAACCCACTCGAGGTGTCATTTTTGGATTTCAGCTTGATCGCAGCGCCCGCAAAAAGATGCCAAATTGAAGGGGACTATTTATACTACCGATTCCCAATAGTTTGGACCAGATCCAAATAAAGGTTTACGAGCAATCGGTGAAAATGCCAAACGCTTAAGCTGTACAAGAAGACACTGCTTGCAATCTGTAGACGGCCGCGTGTGCGATGGTAAGTTTAGTCTTGTACGAGCCGTCAACGGGTACACATATCGGTGGTCAGTCAGAAAGCAAGAAAATACAAAATACTGAAAAATAATCAGCCAAGGCATACAAATATACCGAATAGCGTACGCACATACACAAATTTGTATATTTGTTGCCGCGCTGAAACTAAGGCTATATTATAAATATTTTATTATTTTATCAAAAAATTATTGCAAAATTATTTGTAGAGTCGGTCAGCGGGCGTAGTTGGTGGGTCGGCCGGACGGGAGCTGGGGCGGCGTTTGTTATTTTGTTCTCGCCTCCGCTACCTGCTTAATGTTGTTGTTGCCTTCTCTTCTCTACTTTGCCAACTGCTGCTGTACAAATGCCGCCGTGCTTTTTTGTTCAGTGTATTGCATACATGACAGAACGAGAGAGCACGTAGAAGAGAGAGAGAGAGAGAAAGAGAAGGGGACAGTGACAGCAGCGCGCGGCTTGAGCGTGAGCGAGTGATAAGCGAGCGAACAGCGGCCGGTCCGAACGAAAGAGAGACAGAGAGAAAAAACGAGAGCAAGCAGCCGCAGTCGGAAGCGTGTGCGTGTGTGCATGTGTATGTGTGCTTGTGTTGTATCTGTTAAATACACACGACATGGCAGCATTTCAGACAGTGTGTTTGTGTGCTTCGTGCGGTGCGGTTCTCGATTTTTCCCTCTTCGGAACAATCTATCTATTTTGCGCTAATTTTTGTCAACAACCAAAAAATATCTTGAACACACAGCAATCAAAAAGCGTTGGAATAGTATACACACAACACTTGAACGGATACTGAAATACACGCGCGCATTAATCATTATAACTTAAGCCCTAAATATAACGACGCATGCTCGTTATATAACTGTACAAAAATATATACAAGTTTTTCAAACAAGTTCAAAAGCAAAACAACAAAATGTCTGCAGCCACAGAACAACAAAATAACGGCGATGTTGCCGTCGAGAAGGTAGCCGCCGTCAGCGACAGCGATGTGAAGGAGGATCTCAAAGCCAAAGCCAAAGCAGTTGCCGAGGACAAATCAGCGGCCGCCGATGCTGCTGGCGATGCAGCCGCTGCCGATAACGGCACGGCCAAGGATGGCGAGGACGCTGCCGATGCGGCGGATGCTGCTGCTGCCGCGCCTGCCAAGGGATCTGCCAAAGGCACAAAGAGGCAAGCTGAAGTAAGTATCCAATAAACCCAAAACCTACAAATTCACTCCCAAAAGGATCTTATACTCGACTCGTATTCAACTCGTACAGTTTCACACAATTTACCCTAATCAGTCGCAAGCCTCCCTGCGAATGTGTGTCCGTGCGTGCGTGAGTGTATATGTGCGCTTGTTTAATAACAAAACAAACGAACGCACTTGTCATCTTCATTCTCTTCTGCCGCTCTCAACGACGCGTCATGCGCCTATCGATCGAGTTATCGAACGCGTTGCCCCAATCGATTATCGTTATGTTGAGGTTTTGTTTACGCGCTACTTTTGCCTTTTTGCGCAAATGATTCATAAATTATTTTGTTACCCTCCAAAGCAAATTACAAAATCCGGCGGCAAAAATAAAACTGCTAGGAAAAACTTTGTTCTAGAAATAGATATACACACGTTTTTCAGTTTCAGCCGCCTTTCAGACGTTCAGCTGCCGATAGCAGCCGCTAACTGAAACGCAAGAGAGAGAGAGAGAGAGAAAGACTGACACAATGAGAGAGCGCACACTCATCTGTATACAAATACATAGTTATTATTCTACATGCAAAGCATTGAGTATGTGTGTGCATGTTATTATTTACGATTAAATTAAGATGATTGTGAGTCGGTAATCAAAGATTATTTGTTGTTCGGTTCAAATCGAGGTTAGGATGTCTAGTAATCGAACTGAGGTGGCCGAGCGGAGCGGTACAGTTGTTGGCCAGAGAGATAATAGGAGATAGAGAGAGAGAGAGAGCGCGAGAGCGTCGATTTTAGTACAACGAAAAGAAAAAACAAAGCAAATAAATACTGGAATACGGAATACATAGGTCATTAGCATTGCACAAGGAAAGCAGCAAGACGCAAAAAGCCCAAAGAGATCAACTTTAAAAGCTTTGGCAGCAATGCGGCCTTGCAACTCAAATATACACACACACACCCACACAGTCAATGCATTATGTGTACAAATGTGTGTGTGTGTATTTGAAACGCGGAGACAATAGAAATCAAGCACTTTTAATTGAGCAAATGCGATTTTGTAACATCTTCGCTGGCGGTTCTCTTAAGACTCACCTTTGGCCTTTGTAAATTGCATTTTCCAAATTTGGCAGTAACAAATAACAATAACAAATTGCGCGCCAGCCAAAAAGTCGCACTCTCAGCTAAAAACAATGCCGGCCGGCAGCAGTCCGCCATATTAATAGAGTGAGAGAAGTAGAGAGCGTGTATAAACGAGACGGAGAGAGGGAGAACCAGTTTTTATGCTCCCGGAACATTCCATTCGTTTGTTGTTTTATGCCATAATCGAAGAAGGCACATTTTTGATAAACATAAAATACTTATGAAGGGAAAAGCACGAGGTAACTTTGGGCTAAATCATTTAAATTAGCAAATTAAATTATTTGTCACAAACTCAAAATAAAAATGTACAGTTTAACTAACGAGCGTGCTCTCAGAGAGAACGCTGTCATTTACTCTCCCTCTCTCGAATTGCTACTATGCGTCGGTCCCTCTCAGCACGCTCTTCGTGTAAATACTTATGTACACATTCTGTATACAGACATGTGTTGTTTGTGTATATACCCATTTACATTTATCTTTCACTTTTTTTCGCCTTACGTGTATTTATTTTGGTACATTTATGTACTTATGTGTGTGTGCGCATGGCGGGCGCACATAAAAACAATCCATTTACAGGGTGGCGCAACTTCCCTATTCATAATATGCAGGAGAAGTAACGGTTTAATTAGAAATTCTAGATAGTGTTGCCTACTGTTGTGCAGCGAGAGACACTGGGCTTAGATTAATATATTGATGGTTGTGGAATAGTTTCAAATAAGATATTTATGTTATTTATCGGATTTTTTCCGAACAGAATATTTAATAGAAAAATTATTTAAGGTCGGAATCGTTAAGGAATTCTCTTAAATGAAGCCTCTTAGATCTCTCCCAAGTGATTAGCAGCTGGTTTCTAGAGCTTTCTTTTAAATATTCATCCCTCACTTTAGTGCAATAAAACAGCGTCTATCATTGATGGCCCTGTTTTATGGGATGTTTGTTTTAATGGCTGGTCTGGTAGCATAAGTATTTGTCTTCAGTTTCTTGGTGGCTTTTGTTTTGCTTGAGAGAGCGCGTCGTATATTTTGCACACATTTTCACAGTTATCTTGTTTTCTGCTTTGTAACAATCGCTGTTAAATTATGCCTTCGCACATATACACACGTGCGCAGACATACATGCATATGTATTACAAGCTTTCTTTTACATGAGAACGTGACCGCCTTATATACTTGCCTTGTTGTTGGTTGGTTAACTGAGTTTTGAACCCACGCAGCAGCAGCACATGAACGCAGGCCAGGGCAGCGCCGCTAGCGTCGTCGGCGGTCAACCGTTTGCGCCTTTTTCTGCGGCAGCTGTTGTCTGTGTGTGTGTGTGAGTCTTCATTCATCCAGCCATTGTCACGACGCGCGCGTTCTCAGGTACAGTTCTGCCTTGACAGCGACAGCGCTGTGCTCTCGCTCTCTTTTATAGCTCTTCAAACGCACACATATCAACCGCCATCATATAGCAGCAGCTGCGACGCTAGCGTCGCTGCCTGTTCGGATCGGTTTGTTTCGGGTTTGGTTCATTCGCTCGGCTTTCGGTCACAGTGGGTCGAACGCACGCTTGGCTTGGCTGGTTTTGTGTCTCACGGATGCGGATACATATGCCCTCTCGATTGTTGTTTTTCCATTATGTAGTAAATATGCCGCCTTATGTATTGTTGTTGGTATGTAAGTGAGAGGTGCACTTGTAATGCGGCAATCGTTCGCTTTTACTCTCTCGCTCTCTCGCTTCGTTGGTGCGTGTGTTGCTGCAGCGAATTCCATTGACGCGCGCATTTTTCAAATGCCTTTTTTACGGCGAAAATAACGATTTTTCTTTGCTGCTGCTGCTCCCCAGTAAAGGGCGATTCTTGTTGTTTTGTGGGCTTTAAATATACATTTTATGGTCATATACACGTACACAAACATACACACAGCCATAAACATGCTGTAGCTATGTGTGTGGAGAAAAATGTGTATGTTGGGCTTATGTTTTCTTTCCATGAACAATTCGCATTGCCCTTGATCAAGGAGAAGTGTGGGGTTTGATTTGGGCGCCCAAAAGGTTCCAGTCACAACAACAGAAGCCTTCATTATCGATATCCTTTACTCAATTGGCATCTTTGTTTTATTTGTGTTTGCAGGCTAAATCCGCCGAATCAAAGAAAGCCAAGAAAGATAAACCCGCTGATGGTGATTCCGATGAGGAGGAGGTATTAGATGATCTCATCGAGGGTGACAGTGAAATTGAAAGCGACGAATACGATGTACCCTACGATGGTGAGGAGGATGATATTGAATGTGACGGTAAGTCTAATGCACGGAATTCTCAAAAAAGGCAGCCCGAAACTAAGACAAATCTTTCTCAAACAACAGATGATGACGATGACAATGATGACGGTTCCGGCTCGGACGATCAAGCGTAATAATAATGTAGTCAAAACATAAAAAACAAAAAAAAAAAAAAAACAAAAGCTAAAAAAAAAATTACAAAACAAAACAAACAAAAATTTAAATTAATAATAAATAAAAAGTTACAAGCAAAAAACAAAACCAGAGAAAACCACACAAAAAAATCGCAAAAGTATATAATTCTTATGTTTAAGAAATAATTTTCTATTTCTTATTTTATTTTAATTGTATTTTATGTGTACTTTTTTTATAAAAAAATCCAAAAAAAAAAAAAAAAAACAAACAAATACAAAGCAATTTTGAATAGGGCGAGAACACAAAAACCGAAAAAAGTAAACATCCCCCCAAAACTATATACACAAACAAAACATGCTCTTTCTTTCCTTTAAGTCATAAGTCTTAAGTTTAAATGACAGATACATAGCATGAAGCAGATGAAGAACCTTAAACGGAGCCCCATGATTTAATTAATAATAATAATTAAAGGAAGAAAAAAACAACACACACACACAGACACAAGTAATAAAATTCATTATTAAAATTAGACGTTACATTTTATGAATGATCGAAAAAGCAAATGCAATTAAAAAAAATATATATATATACAAAACAACACTCAAGTTTTACATATGGTTTCAAAAGTTTTCGCGCCCACTGTGGCCGCACACCGAGCCGAAGCCAAAGCCGAAGCCGAAGCTAAAGCCGAAGCCGGGTTTGTTGGCTTTGCGGGGGGCGCAACGGGAAGTTTGATTTCACGATCCACTTTGACGTCGACTACACTGAGCGAACGATAATTTTCCTTTATTTCAGCATTTACCTATTAACTACTATGACTACTCTTAAGTAAACATTATGTCAGTATTAAAAACAAATAAACTACACGACACGAAGGCAAATTTTTAGTTTGTAGAGCTATATCGAAAACATTGTGTTGTATAATGTGCAAAGGCAAATCAATTACTGATAAAGTTAATTCATTTGTAAATTGTAAAAACAAAAACAAATACGAAACGAAAGAAATGATGAATATATATATATATATATATATATATATATATATATATGAATGCATTGAGGCATCAACAAGAACAAGCCAACTTTTAATGTTATTTATACAAAACATACCTATTAAGTAGTCGGGCTATGCAAGCGGCATATATTGAATACACGCAATATTTGCTAGCCCAAATACTCGAAAACGATTTCTTAATTATAATGACTGATATTTAAAATGAAAAGCAAGAGAAAAAGTTGCAAATGAAATGCAACAAAGAGACGAACCCATCAAATCAAATCGAATCAATTTTTTTCAAATTGCATGCCGCCAATTTTGCAAACACGTTTAACCACGCCCCTCCCCTTCCCCCAAACTTGGCCCTAATTTTAACCAATTAACCAACCCACATACACACACACACACACATACAGAAGAGCAGCAAATACAATATTAATAAGCATTTAAAGGCTTTCAGTTTATGCATGCCAGGTCAATAACTTATAGAGTACATATATATATATGTATATGCCGTAAACAATTTGATACCGAAGCAATGTTGAATTAATACACAAACAATTTTGTAAATAAAAAGAAAAGCAATCAAATGATCAAATGAAACAACAAGTAAAATTCAATCGTAACCAGTTGTAGTGAAAGAAGCAAAATAAGAACCACAAATGAAAAAAAAAAAACAAAGAAGACAATTTGAAAAAGTAACGAATGCGAAAAAAAAAATAAATTATTGTAATTACAAAAAAAAAAAACAAATATGACGCAGCAACAAACAAGAACAACAACACAATTGGCAGTCATCAGATGCCAATAAAACGATTCTTTCAATTGGGCGGGGCAGCACACAACCCTCCACCCTCCCCCCTCGCATTCACCAGCCGCAGAAGAGCATGAAGTTCCGGAGGGTGTATTATGCAGATGCCTAGTAGGGGTAGTTATTCGAATATGTATCGTACATATGTGTATGTACAATATAGAGGTACATAATTCATTGATTGGTGCTGTAATCCTATCGGTTGTTTTATTTTGCCCGACTCGGGGTTGCATATATGCCGGGTAGGGTGGTTAAATCCCGTTTGTGTTGTTTTTTTTTTCCCCACTGCCCAAATCAGGCGCAAAAGTAATTTGCAACGCTTTGACGTGCAGCTGAACATTTTAGACGCTATTTCGTATTTGGTTTCTAATCAACCACAATTAAATTAAATTCTATATACTTACCGCATAAACAGAAATAGGCCCTTGTCCCGCATTTTGTTCAAATTTAACCGTTCCCTTGGAGCTTGAGTCGTGCTATCGATTAAAACGTCTATCGATAAGCCGCTTAGCGAAGACACAAACCCGCGACATCTATTTCCATTGCAATTTATCCGAAATCAGATCAAAATGAAACATTTATATCGTAGGGATTGCACTTTAATAGACAAGCACCTCAATCTGGGTCTCTGGCCACTTTAAGTATGTACAGATATTCGCCGGGAATGCGCCGTTCCATGTATTTGACAGCCTTAAACTTGAGGCTAGCTAATTGCCTGATTATTTCGTCTGGCTTGTTCTCGCGCAGCAGCAGCAAATAGAGAACGCCGCAGGGCGAGAGTATGTCATCCAATTGCTCCAGTAAAATGTCGGTCACGCGACGCCCATCTCTGCCCCCTGCCCACGAGTAGACAAGATTGCGCTGCGTTGCGCTATTTCCCGCCTGGTCGGACGTCAGTGTTTGGCAGTGCAGCTCCTCGTCGCTGGTTACCACATACGGCGGATTAAAGAGCAGCAAGTCCACGCAGCGCCGACGCAGTGCAGCCGCCAGATTACAGCGTACGCTGTCCAAGCGGGCGCCGTTGCGAGCCGCCGTGCGTTTTGTGGCATCGCAGGCACGTGGATTGATGTCCGTGGCCAGGCAGATCGAGGTGTGGGCGAGGCGTTTGGCCAGCGCTGTGATTATGATGCCGCTGCCAGAGCCAATCTCAACGCATAGACGTGGCTGCAGCTCGTCCAGGAACTTAAGATCCGACTCCAGAGCGTCGAGCAACAAAAAAGAATCCTCCGCCGGCTCGTAAACGTGCTCGTAATCGGCCGAGGAGAGATGCTCGGTGTGCGGTGTCTCCATTGTGTCTATGATATGTTGGTGCTTAGCGCCGAGTCCAGCAGTGCCTGGCGCCGGCGCTGCTCCTTCTCGATAAGCTTGTGCAGGCCAATCAGGCGCTCCTGGCTACTGCTCAGCACGTTGTTAATGATGGTCACCTTGTGCTTGACGTTCAGCAGCTCTTTAACCTTCTCTGCAAACTCGGGTATTTGATTCTGCGCCTTCTCGATGTCTCGCAACTGGGCGGCCAGTGCATCCAACTGTCCACGCAGCTCCGATTGCAGTTGTATCGTTGATGCCACACGCTCGTCAAGCTTCTCGATGGTGGGCTTGAACAGGTTCGTGATGCCTTCGGCCAGAATATCGCGTGTGGGATTGCTGCAGAAGTTTTCCGTGTTTTCGTCTATGGAAGTGACCGTGGAATCCGAATCCTTATCCATTGCAAATTTTGCTGACAACCTGCTATGCCGATATGTCGAACTACAATTCGATAACAAACCTATCGTAGAGATGAACAAGGTATGCATCCCTGCGATTAGTAACTATGATGGGCAGATGCTGCAAGAAAACTCTTTGATTAAGTAAAATCAAAAATATTCGTACATTGAACTTGGAAAATTAACAATCGTTTATAATAGGGCATATAATCTTGCCTTGCGAGTCATTTAAACATATTTGAATATATTTGACATAAGACACAAAAAAATGAAAAATGTCACTCCAGTATAGAAAAATACAGCCCTAGCGAAAAAGTTATCAGCCGATTGCCGACACTTATCGACGAACCACCACAATTTCTTTCAACAGCAACATTAACTTCTGTAACATTAATTTAAATGCTTTGATTACATCTACCTGCAAGACGGCGCAATGGATACATATTCGGTAGATATTGTATATCAAGCGATCAGTGCACTATTCCAAGGCACCAATCCCAAGGAGCAGGAGAAGGCCAACAAATGGCTGCAGGAGTTTCAAAAGTCGGTAAGTATTGGCCTACTTGAGTTTGGCAGGAGTTTTCAGTCAAAATGAGGCATATTATGCTAAATGTTTGCACTTGTTGCCTCAGATATACTCGTGGACCATAGCAGACGAGCTACTGCACCAGAAACGAGACTTACACGCCAATTACTTCGCCGCCCAGACGATGCGTAACAAAATACAGAACTCGTTCAGCGAGCTTCCACCGCACACACACGAATCTCTGCGGGACTCGCTGATCACCCACATTGGTCAAATCGACGAGCAGACGGACAATGTAATTGTGACACAGCTTAGCCTGGCCGTGGCCGATCTGGCGCTCCTGATGGCCACGTGGCAGGAGCCGATCAGTGACTTGTTAAAAACGCTCGCGCCGCATCCATCGGCCATTTGGCCATTGCTGGAGGTGCTCAAGGTGCTGCCCGAGGAGATTGACTCGCGCTATCTGCGACTGGGTGCGAATCGGCGGGAGCAGGTGCACAAGCAGCTGGACGCCAGCGCCGAGTGTGTACTGGAATTTTTGTGCGTGTGTGCGCAGCGCGAGGATCTGGACCAGCAGCGCATTTGGAATGCGACCCTGCGCACATACAGCGCCTGGCTAGTCATACACGCGTTCCCGCTCTCCCACATTTGCGACAATGCGCTCTCCCAGCTCGCCTTCCGGCTGCTCAGTCAGCCGGCGGAGACCTCTGGCAAATTGCATGACAATGCGACCGAATGCGTCTGTGCTCTACTTAGTTGCATGGGCACGCGTAGCGGCAGCGTGGATACTGATCCACAGGTGGCCCGCATCTTTGAAGCCGTCTGCCAACTGGAGACGGCGTATCACTTGAGCGTCGCACACGAGGACACCGACAAAACGATTAATTATTGCCGCATCTTTACGACTCTGTGCGATGCCTTCTCCCTGGACATGTTCGAGTCGCAGCACGCGATGAAGGGCTTGGACTTGGTGCTGCTCTGTGTGGGCCATTTCGACTACGAGGTGGCCGAGATCACGTTTCATTTGTGGTACAAGCTCAGCGAGGATCTGTTTCAGCGATACGACGAAAAGCTGACAGCCCGCTTCCGGCCTCACGTTGAGCGTCTAATTAGCGCTCTATATCGGCATGCGCAGATGGAAAGCGATCACGATGGACTCATCGAGGAGAATAACAATTTCTATGTAAGAAGATAGTAGAGACCTGTTGCTGGTCAATCTGGGAAACCGAATTTCCATTAACTTTGTACTCGCAGTTTACTAAAGGGTTTTTCTGTTTATAGGATTTTCGACGAAAGGTCTCGGATCTGTTAAAGGATGTGGCCTTCATTGTTGGCTCCGGAGCCTGCTTCAAGCAAATGTTTATTATACTGCAAGAGCCAAACACAACGTGGGAATCTACCGAAGCAGCGCTCTTTGTTATGCAAAATGTTGCCAAGAATATATTGCCGTACGTACTTTCCTAATACATTCGTCCGCGATTTTTCCACACTTGCGAGTGGAAGTTCTATATTTCCGATCTCATATTAATCCGATCAAATACTTTTGCAGCGAGGAGAATGATGTGATACCCAAGGTGGTAGAGGCGATACTCAACATGACGGATCAGACGCATATTGCGGTGCGGTACACATCGATAATGCTGATAGGTGAGCTGTGCGACTGGATTGAGAATCACTCGGACCTGCTGGAGGCGGTGCTCAACTTTTTGCTGTATGCGCTGCAGCAGAAGAACGGCTTGGCACCAGCGGCAGCTATTGCGCTCACCTCCATCTGCGCGGCGTGCAGGCAGAAGATGATTTGTCACATAAGCGGCCTGGTGGAGATCGCGCGCAGCTTGGACAGCTTTCAGATCAACAACGATGTGGCCATTGGGCTGTTGAAGGGCATATCCCTGATATTGACGAAGCTGCCGCGTGAGCAGCTGCAGCCGGCGCTCCGCGAGATTGTGGGCTTTCAGTTGCAGCCGCTGGCACAGCTACTGGAAAGTAGCCACTGTCCATTGGAGAAGGGTGAGCGCAGCGATCCCGTTTACTGGATTGATCGCGCCTGTGCTATTATACGCCACACGAATCCCGATGTGCCCGACAACGTGGAGCATCCAACAGTTGCAATATTAAATGATGCCTGGCCACTCATCTCGCGTGTGCTGGAAAAGTACCAAAGCGATCTGCGCATAATGGAGCGCACCTGCCGCCTAATACGCTATGCTGTGCGCATGGTGCGCAAGCAGGCGGTGCTGCTGGTGGAGCCGCTGATCAAGCAAATCGTTGTGCTCTATGCGGTGCAGCATCACAGCTGCTTTCTGTACGTGGGCTCTATACTGGTCGATGAGTTTGCCAAGTCGAACGAATGCATTAGCGGCCTGCTGGAAATGCTGCAGGCCTTTATTGAGCCGACCTTTGGTCTGCTGCAGCTGGAGAACGGCTTGCGCAACAATCCCGATACTGTTGATGATTTTTTCCGTCTGGCCTCACGCTACCTGGACTGCTGTCCGTTGCAGCTGCTGCAGAGCAGCCTCATCACGCCCATCTTTCAGTGCGCGCTAATTGCCTGCTCACTGGACCATCGCGAGGCCAACTCCTCGGTCATGAAGTTCTTCACCAATCTGCTAACTTGGGGACGCAGCAGCAACCAACGGCACAGCGAGTGCCGACCACTGGTTATTGAGCTGGCCACACAGCATGGCGGCGCGCTAGTCATGAATCTGATACAGGCATCAGTGTTCCAGCTGCACTCCTACATGCTCGCCGATGTCGCCGAGGTGCTCACCGAGCTCAAGCATGTCGTCTCGAATGCACAAATGCAGCCCTTCCTCGCCCATGCGCTGGATGCGTTGCCCAAGAAGAACAGCGGCGGCTATGTAACTGCCACACAACAGCAGTTGGATGAGTTTAGCAACACGGTGCTGAGGTGAGTCTTTCGAAATGCAAACCCATAAATAATGCGTTTTAATCATGTTTTCTAAATTGCCTATGCTCTCATATTTTAGAGCGGACACCACGAAAGCCGTCGCACAGGCCCTGAAAACATTTACGCGACTTTTCCGCTAAAACCACCGCCGCACCACCACCACCAAAATACACCGGCTCTGAGCAGAGATCCTGAAAATTATTTATGATGAACTGTACATTTGAAATTATGTATACGCAATGTTGAGCAACCGCTGGATACAAGACTTGCCAACTTGTCAGATGCATGCGATCGTATTTATACATTTAACTTTAGTTGGTTAGCGTTATTATGCTGCGTGCGGGTTTAAAAGATCCACACGTAACGTACAATAAGTTGATTTATTTAAGTGCACCTTAGATTTTAGTTTAAAAAATTGACCTAAAATATATGCTAAAAATGTTTAATGACCACAGCGCTCGCTAATGTCGACTCAGCCTCTTTGTTCCGCAGTTGCCGTTAAATCTGTTTGTATAAATTGATTCCCAGGAACTACTTAACTTTTGATGTGTATATTGATCGGACAGTAAGCTTGACAGTTTTTATTTTTAGTCCTTAGGTTGCGGCGTGATCAAATGTATATACAAAATGTGAGTCCACGGTATCTCCCAGTCGGGCAGGTCCAACATAAACGTTGAGTACTGGCAGTATTTTTTAAAGCTTTTCCCTCTAAATTTAGCTAATTAGCTTTTTTTTAAATTGGAAGCACTGCCAAACAATTGATGTAATTTTCATTTCCTGTAAAACGTGACGCACATATTCAATGAATGGGAAGGAAAAAGAATATTTTCTATGATATATTTTTTTAAATTAGTTCTTAGTTCAAATTTTGTCTTAATTTTGATAATAGATTGATGAAATACTGAAAGGAATGATTAATTTAGATAATTTAATTTGCGTACAATAGGCTTTTGCATTCGATGTAGTTACAATCACGATAAGGGTATATAAATAGGCAACACAACTCACGATATTTCTATAAAACAAAAAACAACACATAAGGGGACGTCGTGAATAGGGCGTGTGACGAAGTACATGTTACATAAATATGACATACATTAATACTAATTGCACGATAAATTTACTAATTGCACTTTTTGCTTAGCTCTACGGCTCTATGAGTGTGAGTATGTGTTTATATATATATGTGTATGTGATTTATATGGTTTCAGTACGGGGATCGAGCTTGTGAATGGCCTGCATAAGGCTGGTTATGTTGGCTGTGTTAATGCCCTGCCTGGACATATCCGTTAAGCGATCCGTAATGGGCTTTTGATCCTGACCGCGCTGCCACCTGCAACAAGAATAACAATCAGTCTTAAGCTGGTAAGTTGAGAACCTTTGCACTTGCCACAAATGCGCACAGGTGTGCAACAGCGGTATATAAAGCGGCAGCAGATCAATATCACAGAGTGTATCGAAGCGATTGAGCGCCAAGAGAGCCCAATGCTCCGCCGAGTGATGAGGCACCGGCGAAGCGGTGCAGGCAGCCACCAGACGGCAGAGTATCAACAGGACGGGTCGGGAGCGATTCATGTAGATTTTGTTCAGCAGACGAAAACAGTTTTCGAGTATGGGAATGGCCATCTCGTTGCGGCGCTCGTCCAGATACTGACACGCCTGGGTCAGCTCCTCGTGCTGTAGAAAGTTCAGGAATGCATCCAAATCGCGCAGCTTGGGCTGGCTAGCAACATGCGTGAGAAACATTGTGAAAGCGGCGCTACGCTCGGCGATCAGCTCAGTCGAGAAGTTGCCCACAAGCACTTTGCTGGGAAAGTTGATATTGCTCAGCTCGTTGGGATGCTGCCGCTTCAGGCACTGATAAAGCTCTCGAAAGTCTGTGTAGCGTCGTTCAATCTTGACAGGCTGTTCGTCCATGATGCTGGAGTCCTGGCGCACAGTTAGCTCGTAGGCAATGAAGCGTTTGATTTTGGCATCCTCAATCTCACGTGGCATTATGTGCGCCCGCAGAATCTCAAAGCGCAGCTCCGTGCTGCCATCGGCAGTAGGTCGAAATCTTTTAACTGGATTAAAACTCTCCCAGAAAGCTGTTGCGGACATAAAATGTGAAGTAAGAAAACTTGACCTGCTTTTGGCATCTAGCATACGCACCTTTCTGGGCCGTCCGGTCTGCAGTCTGATCTGGTATGGCCAATGCGGCGGCCTCAATGGCAGGACTATCAGGCTCATCGTCTGGATCCGGACCTTCCGTCGAAGGATCGTGGGGCAGTAGACGTGTTGCCATCACAGCATGCACTAGAAAGTTAGAGTTTCAATTATGTTCAACTTGAGTTATGCATGCCGATTACACACTTGCGAATGGGAGCAAAAAAATAAATGGGCTACTAGCAGTACAATATCGAGCTTTTGCTTTTATTAATTTATTTATTGCGTCTCGTGAAGGTATTACGCTTGCAAATATTAACGTGACTAATCCCCGTAGACCCAAACCAAAACAATGACCAATCAGACCGAGACACTAAGTGGGACGCCTTTGTCTTTAAAACAAACATACAATGCACCGACTTTCGAATGCTCTCTAAGAATAAATACTGGCTAAGCATAGGGCGTGCATTATTAAAAGCTGAATTTATAGTTAATTATTTTATACTTAATATTGTTTTTGTGTAAAGGCATTCATCCAATTAAAAATGATCGTACAAATAGTACTAATTGTTGTTCACTCATGCGATGTAGTTCAAGCGTTGTTAAAAAACTCATAAGCAGCATTTGGAGAGCGTATGAAAACATTATGTTATCGGTATCGATTTGCCTTATACGACTCACGCACGAACAACGTATCGGCTTTTGTCATCGCTTATCAAAAAACTGACTGTTAAATGCTCTTTAATAATATGTGCCTGTATTGTTGTCTATGCGTATGCTAAATCTCCATTCAATTTATGCTTTGTAAAAAACATTGCGTATATATGTACACAAAATATATATTTGATTAGATGCATACCAATAGAACATAGTGCCAGCGTTGTTATAAAATGCATAAGCTGCATTTGAAAGAGTTTCAAAAGAGTATGTTATCGTTATCGATAACGTCATGGCACGAGTCACGAACAATTAATCGGCTTGTCACCGACAACAAAAAAAAAAAAAGGAAAAAGAAAACAGGGTGGGCGGTTTTTCTATTAAGTGGCAATAAGTATGACGCTGCCCGAGTTATTTGGCTGCACATTTATTGCATTTGGACCCCCATTTGCACTATTTGTGTTCTCCATTGCCAATGAACCCGTGCGCATCATAATACTTATAGCGGCCGCCTTTTTTTGGCTGCTTTCGCTGTTGCTGTCGTCGCTGTTGTGGTTTGCGGTCGTGCCACTGCGGGATGTGCTAGCCTTTGGTGTGGTGTTCTCGGTGCTGTTTCAGGAATGTTTCCGTTACATCATCTACCGCATTCTGCGCAGCACGGAGCAGGGCCTGCACGCCGTCGCTGAAGATACGCGCATCACGGAAAACAAGCACATTCTGGCCTATGTCTCGGGATTAGGATTTGGCATCATATCGGGCATGTTTGCGCTGGTCAATGTACTGGCAGATATGGTACGTGCCACACCAACTAATCCTAATCCAAGCGGAGTTTCTAATCTTTGTTTTCAATTTCTAGAGTGGACCTGGCACAATGGGCCTAAAGGGCGGCACTGACCTCTTCTTTATGACGTCTGCCGCTCAGGCGCTCTCAATCATTCTCCTGCACACCTTCTGGAGCATCATCTTCTTCAATGCTTTTGATACTAACAACTATCTGCACATTGGCTACGTGGTGGTCACACATCTCTTCGTCTCACTATTGACGCTGCTCAATGCGGATGCGCTCTACTGGGCCACTCTGCTGCCCAACTATATCGTTACAATTCTCACCGGCGTCTTAGCCTTCAAGGTTGCGGGGGGCAGTGGCAGGAGTTTTAAGAGGTTTATAATGTGTCGATAAATAGTATAAGAATCTAGTGCATTTCTGCTAAAAGACATTATTCTAACTTTAATTATTTTAAGAACTGTGACATTAAAACGACTATTTTGTCAAACTTTATTTTGCAACCTATGCACAATGTCTTCCAACTGTAACGTATGGACAATTTTGTGACGTCACAACCCTCAACCGTCATTGAGCAAAAGGATATTTGACATTTTCATAGGCTTAGCTTAACGAAATAACTTAATATGCATTTGCCTAGTTTTACTGGCTATAGTCCATTTTGCGTACATTGATGCCATAGTCGGCTAAAGCCGGCTGCAGATCCTCCATGGTCAGCGTAAATTTGCGATCCTTGGCCTGCAATGGAAAAGTATGTGAATAGAGCTACTTTTATATAGAGTGCGGAGTTCCACCTTGGAGCCGCCGGGTGTGCTGGAGTTCTGCATGTGGGTGCGCGCCTTGGAATGCTGCAGTGCATCGTCAATGATGTCGGACATGAATTTCTGCGTTGCAATCGAGATAAGGCGCACAATGCGCTTGTCATCCGCATGAAAGCCGCCCATATTCAGATAATGTGAAGTGACTGCAAGTTAAACTCGTTTAGTCTGTTTTACAAAACAGTAATAGTATAGTATAATAGCAACAGTTACCGGCATCTGGAAGTAGAGGCGTATAATCTTCCAGTTGTAACATGAAATCGCTAAGATGCGATGCTGGCGCAGTGCGGTCAGTGCTGGAAATAGCATTGAAACTGTTGCCACCGCCAACTCCAGAGGCTGTGCCGCTTCCCGTGTTGGCTTGCCCTGAAGAGCCACCGCCAGCACTCGGGTGATAGATGATGCCAAAATTGGAGCCGACCATTGTAAACTTTGCTGCACAAATCAATTACGCTTAGTGTGACCGTTTAAAGCAAAGGCTAAAATATCAAGCAGCTGTATCGATATATCGATAGATTTGCAGCAACGCTTCTCAAGTAGTTGGCAACGCAAGCTGTCAGTCAGTGCTGAGCGATTGCAGGCCATGATCAACATATTCATTTAAGTGTCGAATTTTTTGTCTTTTTATTACATACACAAAAGCTGGTGTACATGAAATGAAATCATTCGAAGATAAGCGTAACTACACTCGGTCGCTCAACTTATTTATCTTTTTTAGTGGCGGCTTTCTTTGCCGGTTCTTTAAACAAATATTTAACAGTAAATAGAAGAAACAACACAATAAGTGTGCCCATAAATGCCAATGGAAGCGTGCCATAACTGTTTAGGTAATCGAAAACGCGCCCAAAAGATAATTCATCCAACAAGCTGGATGGTTGTGGTACACTTTCCGGATGCGTATTCTTTAAATATCCGGCCTCTGCAAACTCGATGAAGGCCTTGGGAGTATATTCCTTTGACGAATACCGATAGATTTTGCCATGACGCAGGAAAATAAATTCGGGCGCTTCGACAATCCTCAGTCGTTTCGCTGTGGAGACTCCGGCGCCCAAGGAATTCATTCGCGCCACATTAATCTTGCGTTTTAGTTTCCCGCCAACTGATTCCCATATGGCATACAAACGCTGGCAGAGCACACATTCCGCGGAATAAAAGAACACAAACCAGTCTCCAGTCGTTGCTCCCGTAGACGCTTGCGTCAGGTGCTCAAAATTGTCATCGGAAAGCTCCTTGACTCCTGGCTCCCGGTTATCGCTGAAGAACTGTAGAATTTCATCCTCGTTAATCGCGCCATAATAGAGTATTGGAATGCCTCGGCGGAAATACAGAAGAGCCGGCTCCCTGCTCGGATCGTATATGTGTATTAAATTGCTATCGTGCGCCTGAACAACCGACGCGCCCAGCGACTGCTTTATGTCGTCCTGGATGTTGCCAACAACATTCTCATATTCGACGCACTCGCCACAGTTGGCTTTCGTAAACAAAGCGACGACGTCGCCTTCGCCAGTTAAGATGTGAATCAGGTCCGAGTCATCAACGCGTTCTATGCTAGCGCAGCAGACAGCAATAATCAATAGATAAATCGCTCCAATTATCTTATACAAATACATTGTTGCCGGCTTCTAGACTTCGTATAGATTCCACTTGTTGGCTGCCGACGTTGCGTTTGCAAGTTCTCAATAATATTAAATGTGCAAGAGATGTGACTATCGTAAGGAACTATCGATAGCTGAAAACTGCGAATATATAAAGATTGCGATATATCAAAAATGTATCCACATTTTAGGATTTGGGTGAGTATTACATTTATTTGTTAAAACATATTTACTACAAATAATTGTCTTAATCGCTTCGTGGCTTTTGAGTACTTGTTGATCGCAGGCAATAATTACTAAAAAAAAATAAATATATATCGATAGTGCATATCGTTACAATAATTATTTGCTTCAACATAAAATTAATTTTTCAAATAATTGTTTGAATAGATTATGTATGTATGTTGAAGATAAGTAGAATAATTATGTATAGGTATTTTTGTGTTTTAGAAACATGTTTTGAGGCGTTTTTTTAAAATCACAATCACGCCAGTCTTGCTCATCGCTAATTAATTAATTGTTTATATTGTGAAAGTAAACTTTTTTAAAAATACTTTTTAAGTTAGTTGGATTCGATCAGTAAAAAAGTTTAGAGAAGCGTTTGTGAGCAACAGCACGATGAGGCAAGGATATCTCTTCTTGTATTTATTCTAAAAGCGATCCCTTAGGCTGTCCCCAAAGCGCAAAATTCGCGTTAGAGTAGACATGGTGCAGGTGATTTGCTTATGCTGCTCGTCGGAGGACTCGCAGTTGGCCACGCGCTGGGCAACGAATGTGAGCAGGTTGAGCATGTCCAGACGCCTGGCATTGGCCTCCAGTTCGTCGCAGAGACTGTGTATAAACCAGCTGCCCTGCACTGAATTACTCCAAGAACAATATTGAGGCACTGTGCAGAACGCAATCAAGAAGTCGGCATATTTGGGAATCTTATAGTTGCTACCAGAATCACTGTCCGTTTCGGTGTGGCCCATAGACTGCCGGATATGGCCGGGATCCCTGCGTTTGCCTCGGCAGGCCTGAATGATAAATATCTTTGGCTTGCCCGCCAGCGAGGGGCATTTGTCCGCACTAAAAGCTTCCCAGATGTCGTCCAGCTTGTATAACTTGTCCTTGGCATAGAGCACGCCATTGTCGCCATGCGTTAGTAGAGCCACCAGGATGCAATCGTGTTCTCTATGGTTTAGTGCAACAGCACTGGCTATCTTTTTCATAACTTGCTTATGGTGCAAATCTTTGTGAACCTCTACATTAAAATCCAAGTGCTTGAGCACACGTTCGAGATTTTTGGTGTCCACACTCGTTTCGGGCCTTGATGCCAAGCCCCTCTTATTGAATAGCTCATGGCTAAAGATCAGCGCCAGGCCACGGTGCTTATGACACATTTTATACTCCTCGGCATAGCGATGCGTAACCATTTCGGCAACGATTCCCTTTTCCTTTCGGACTCTATTTACAGACCAAACGGCTCCGTCGGAACAGTCATGAGAGACATTTGAAGTTGCGCTCTGCTCGGCATTAGCTTCTGAGCATGATTTGCCATTATCATCATCCATTGTCCAATTATTATTTTTTCTAGAATATTAATCAACTTCCCTTGGGTTAACTTAAGACGATTGTGGTTGTAGTTGTGGGTGCTGAACGATTCAGCTGGAAGTCGTGCGTCACGTAACTGATAAGAATGTTTTGGCGGCAAGTGCTGCCATTTGTTTATTCCGCGCAAATTTAAAAAAAAATGTTATCGATAGTATTGAAAGTGTCGCCTTGCGATATTGAGCTTGTATACAAGTTACAGTTGTGATACCCGTTTAATGTGAAATAAACAAGGGTAGATAAGATGAGATGAGAAGATAAGATGAGAATTGATTTAATCTAAAATACAAGTTACACATGTGGCAAACATACATACAATTATAATTTATAATTATATAATATTTTAACAAAAGCTTAGTAAACGAATGCACATATCCCATTCATTCGTGGTTGCAAAGATCGAAATGCCATAGTTCATCTGACACATGCCAAAAGGTCTTCAAAGGAAAAATAGCTGTTTAATTTAAACGTCTTAGCTTTCGCTAGTTTATCGTTATCGATTAATTTAACGGTTATTCTATGTTTGTAAGCTTTGGTTTGTTTTTCCAACTAATAAATTGAAATTATACAGTAATTCCCATACAAATTATAACAGTTTTAGCTTTGTAACAAACCAAGTGCCGGCACATTAATTGGGTTTTTACTGCATGTGAGGTGAATAATGTGCCATTTTGCTATAGAAACTGTTATAATTATGGCTACAATTGTTATACATTTGAAAGCTGAAGCGACTACCCCAACTGAAGTAAAAAGCTGCGCTGGTCTTCGAACTAATACCCCTAGTTTTGACTTAAGTTGCAGCAACATGTGCCCTGAATTACCCCTTCCTTGTCAACATGTTGATAGATAGTTGATTATTGCGCGCAACTTTTAAAGTTGCAATTGATCAAATTTAGAGGTTGCCCAAAATTGTAATTAATTTATATTATTTCTACATTGATAAGCATTAATTTAAGCTAACTTTTTACTGTTTAATAAGTATTTTAATAGGTATACTCAATTAAAAAAATGCTTTGTGATGTGACAACTACTTTCTAACATAATTGCCTTTTAATATTTGTGTACAAGTTCTTCGTGCATGTTGCAGGCAACATATGAAATCGGCAAAATGTTGCGATAGTCATGCGCATTGCCCCAAACGCAACGTTCGTACGCGAGCGAAGAGATTTGAAAAAAAAAAAATCAAATTCAGTGATAAAGTGAAATTCGTGCGCGTTGGTTGGCTTACACTTCGTGTAAGCTCCAAGCTCTGACTACGGCTCTCGGAAGTCTCTCTTCATCTCTGTCTCTGTCGCACACTCTCTGCAAGCGCGTCGTGAGTGCTCGTGTCGTTATGGTTTTATAGCTCCGGATCGGCGCGTTCACAATAAGCAGGAACAACAAGCGTAACCGTGAACTAATCCAAAGCAAAGTGTTAGTAAATGCAACAATTTTTGGACAATTGCAACAGCAGTTCAGCATATAGTATAACAATTCATATTTTTGGCATTCGAAAGGAAGCAAGCGGTGAAACGTGATGCGGCTAATTGGATTTATTCTAAATTTGGCTGCTTTAACAGGTGAGTGAGTTTCTGTTCAGTACCAATTTTCTAAGCATGACTATTTGTACAAGAATAAGCTATATATTATATGTAAAATAAGCATACGCATGTAGATCTACATTCGCCTTTCTATTACTTTAATGTGTTCATAATTCGCGAAAAGCTTTAATATCTCGCACTCCCTCTTAAAGAATAAGTATTTACATACACACAAATTTTATTCTGGACTTGAATTAAAACATATTATTTTTTGCTACTTTGGAATTCAAATCTTTTGAGAGTGCATACAGCTTTGGCAAGCTAACTGGGTTAACATTCTGAATGTCTGGGTTCTGGGTTGGGGGTGCGCTCTTTTAATTCTCAGTCTCACGGACAACTGTTTGTATCTTTCTTTGTTGGGCGCATATATATATATTTTTCCACTATTTATTTTGTTGTTTATCTTTGCGTTTGCCGTTCTTACGTTTATATATATCAATATATTTCTCTTTGGGTATTTGGTCTTTCTGGCTCAAGTGTTCCGTGGCTAATATAAAATCGATGCCACATTGTTGCATATTCTGTTTACAGGTGAAATCAATGGACGGTAACGAAACCAACTTAATACGCAATCGAGTAGACGTTTGAGCCCTGAACAATATCTCAACAGCTCTCTGAATCTCTCTCTGTCATCTCAAACGTTTGCTGCAGAAAATGCACCAGAGCAGAGGATTAAGCCTTTCGTTTCAGGTTTATTTTTTTTTTACATAGCCTGCCGACACTTGTCGTCACTGACAGATCCAGAGAGCAGAGACACTTCAATCTGAATGCTCCAGATTAATGTGGCGCTGCGTTTTAACTCTTGGTTTTACTTCTTGACACTCCGGCAACCAACGCTGGCCAGCAAATATTTAATTTAAACGTCTCAGTTCACACGCTGGGTATCATAACTATATCATGCGCTTTGTAACCTATCCAAATGCTAAATAGATAGAATATTCTCTTAAGGGTAACCTAGTTCGGACTACTTTGCTGTCAAAAGTTGATCTGGAACGTATCTCGTATTTCATGGTAGTTTGGATGGTTTATTGAATTTGAAAATTGTTAAGAAATTATGTTTGAAGAATTCGTTCATTTATTTCCAGTCTCTTTTTCTGTCACTTTGAGTCTCTTTATTAAAATAGTTTTGCAACTTAAGAATTTTTAGAGCTTAAGTTCGCGAACAGATCTTGTACTATCGTTAAAGTATTATGTTAATTAATTGGGCTCACAACGAACCGGTTTAAATTCTGTTCTTTTATTTAAAATGAGCCGAACTTTAAACCGGATTAATACGACAAAGAACAGCGGAGCCATAAGCTTGAACTGAACTATATATATATTTGGAAAGAAGTTTAAGGAAATACATTTTTTCTATTTCACAAGTATTGCAAAACTATTAAGCTTTCGCAAATATGCTAAATATTGATAATGAATTTGCTTATCAGTTAATGCAGCTTATAAATATATTGTTTATATTATGTATAAATGTGCCTCTCCAAGGGTATATACGATGCGTCTTGACAGTGCCTACAAAATGTGCCTTTCCGCTTCTTGTACTTTTATGTTTGTTATGTCGCTTGTGGTGTCCTTTTTTATTTTTAACTCTGCAGCGCGAGGCTTCCCATGTTGGGCAACTGCCCCACTTGCGGTTTTGTTTAATTACGCATATTACTCCCATCTCGGCCCTCTCTGCCCCCATGTCCTGGCCTAGTTGCGTTGTGGTCGCTTACTGACGACTCCAAGTGTCTTTGGTTAGTCCGAGTTGCAGTCGCTGCTTTAGAGCCTTGTCAACAACAGCTTCAGAAGCAGCAGCGCGCACTTCCGGTCAGCCCAGCTCTGTCGGGTCCGGCCTGCAGGTCATCTGTGGTTATACTGGGTTTTCGCATCGCCAGGATTGTCAAGTGACCGTCGCGCAGCAACCGGACAACTGGCCAATGACTAAGCTCCTAAACCGAACGCCTTGTTAATTGCTTGGCTTTTGTGGCCGCACTTAGCATTGGGTTTGTCCATTATCTCGGCGATCCAGTTGCCTGTGGATTGCCACCACTCCTGGTCAGCTTCTACACTGTATTCAACATATGTGTGCTGCAAATCACAGAAATTAGATGCAGCTGATAAATTATAGACGTGGCTGCTGCCAGTTAGTTAATGAGCCAAAGCGTCGACAGCAGCATTCCCCTTACTGTTGCCCGGCACTGTGCTCTGTGCATGTGCCTCTAATTGAGGGAAAGGTCAGCGTCGCATCGATTTAACTAACGGGAGCGTAATCGAGGGCTCACATAACATAACAAAAATAAAAAGAAGGAAAAATAAAGTAAATAAGACGGCCATTCCAGAGATTCGACGTGAATATACCCTGTTCAAATATATATTTTTATTTTTAAGCTATCTTCTCTTCTTCAGCAACTCACCCACTAGGAAGCTAACCTAATCTTTGGAAATGATTTTTGTTTTCGTATGTTTTTATAAAAAAAAACCCCTTCGATAGTGTTATCGAATTTCCATTGTCTATAAAGACAGTTAAATGTATAACAAAAGCCTTAAGACTTAGCTTAACAAATGTTTGAACGATCCATTTTTAAAGGGCAAGCCTTCAATCAAATCTGTAAAGGCCGACATTTATTAGTAATCAAAATTTAAGTTTATAAAAAACTGTTATTCCCTATTGATATCAATAGAAAGCAAAAACAACGATGTTATCGATATTATCATCGATATGTTGACATCTCTAACTTGAGAAAAGTGCATCCAATCCTATCAAACGACCAACCCTTTCACCAAACTTATCAATCCCTGTTTTTTATCCAGTGCGGGGTGTATATACACACATGCATATATGTATGTATTAGCGACAAGAATCGCAATTGTATGTGCCTAGGCGTAGGTGTCTGGATTCATTCATGCCCACGCAACGCTCTGCTCGCCGATTGCCGGTTGCCGGTCTCCAGCTGTCCATTGGTCATTTAATTTAGTTGTGCTCGCACTAGTCACCACTTAACCCCACACAGCACCCTGCTGTACCCCCCGTCGCCGCTGCTGTTGTTGCATTGCATGATAAATTGCCACTTGACTTTGCATATTTGTGCTATGAACGGGTCGACACGGCCAGCTGTCCCCCAATCCCTAAGTCCCTTGTTTATTGTTGTCCAACTTATGGCCCGTCTTTTGAACTTTGACTTTACTTTTGCCTTTGGACACAAAGTGCGGCTCACCTTGAATTCTTTCAAGTTTTGCGGCATCCAAAAAAAAAGTCGCCAAGACGCAGCGAGGCCTCGTGCCTCGAGTGTCACAGTGTGTGCCTGTCACATAACTGACATATCCAAAAGTGTCCTGTCATTTGCCTCCTTAGTCGCCCCACACCTTGCCGACGCCAGTGCATGTCAACACCGCGCCGTTATTCTCTTCTTATATTTTTTGGTACTTTCATTTTTGCATGCATACTGTTTGCTACACTTTGCTTTTTTGTTGCTGTCGCTTTTTATTATTATTTCGTTCTCTTTCCGTTTTTTACTTTTTTAAATCCGACAACCACTCGTTGTTGAGTGGCTGTCAGGTGTCAGGCCGCGCATTTGTGTGTGTGTAAATGACACTATATGGCGCAGCTCGAGGCTGGCGAGGTCGAGATGCTTGGCTTAGTTACACACAGACACAAATGAAACAGCAAACATGGCGGAAACATTCCAGAGCAACACTTTTGAACCAGTTATGAACTAGCTTTTATTCATTCAGCTTAAAGCCGAATTTATCTGCATCTAAATTTATTGGCATACATATCCACATATTATTCGCATATGGTTATCTATATTCAAACTTTGTTGTGTGCCAATGTCTCGCTTTAAGGTTCGCTTCATATCCCATGTTTGGGCATTTGGCATCAATTTCTAATCGATTTTTTCTAATTATCGCACGTCAATAATTAATATTTAAGTCCTATGTCCTAAGTCCTCAACACTTGCAACCCTTTCAGTTTGTTTACAATGTTTAGTTTATAATAATTAACTTCTACTATATGCTTCCGATTTGCAACACTCATTCCAACCCATATGAAACTCAGCTAATTGAAATGAATTTCAATTTTTCACGCTCTCAGTGCATGAATTCCATTCTCGTTTTCAGTTGACAAATTTAGTGCAGCGTTCCAGTGTCAGAGACACTTTGACAATCTAACAAATTGTTACACCAATTGACACTAGCATAATGCCGAGCGGTGTTACGGTATTTGCTTTGCACACCCTCAAACACACAGTACACCATCTTTCTACCGGGTAATACAACCAAGCAGTGGCCAGTGTTGAGAAATGATTCTACTTGTCAGTGCTGAAAGCATGTGGGAAATGTGATAAAACAAGTGGGCAGCATTATCAAGCGTCAATTTAGATTGTGTGAGTTTTGCTTTGCTGCTTCGCTTTGTTTATAATTAAATAAATTCCTCATTAATTAAATGACTACTGCTTGAGTATACCCAGTATTTGTGGATGTCTGATTGGGTGGTTTCCCTTTAGGAAAAAGTTCTAAGGTATTGAAAAACTTATTTAAGAATTAAATACTATATTATCGGACATTCAACCTTCCAGCCGAAAGATTTAATGTGCTTTTTAAAGTTTTTTTAAGATATTGTTGTTCCAGTAAACGGACCAAATTTAGAGAGAGAGAGAGTGAGAAAGGGGGAAAGAAGGTGAGAGGGAGAACAAGGGAGAGAGAGAGAGCAGTATCAAGTTTTAGTTTGATGTAACGGGCCTTTAGCTTTTAGTTTTCTTATTGAATACATTTAATCTTGATTAAAGCTTTTCAAAATCTGTATTCACTTAGGCTGTTGCTTAAGCTTCTAACTTAAAGTTGTCTTAATTGAGAGAGGTATTACAATTTAGGCTAATTTGTTCAGACTTCAGTTTTCAGTGGACTTGCATACAAATTAAATCTAGTTCAAAGTTTTTATGTGCTTTCAAAAGCTTTTTAACTCGATTCAATTTAATTTAAGCTTTCAGAAATTGGCGCAACCGCGCTGATGAATTTAATTTTGCAGTTGTTTTTTCCACTTACAGTTTTTATTAGCTTTATTACAGCATAACTCGAGCTGAGTTTTCTTTATTTCAACACCATGTTTATTATTATTATTATGAATTATACAAATACAAAGGGTGCGCTCTGATATATCAATTTCTCTCCAGCCGAGTCGCACCCCATGTGAATAGCGCGCTGCGGAATGCTCAATGCATTTATCATCAATTAACCTATGACCTGAGCTCGAACTGAACAATAGAACAAAAGAACATTATTTGAATGGAACACAAAGTCAGCCAAGCGTTGCTTTCCACGGGTCAACCAAAGTTGCAAAAGAAGCCGGCACACGATGTGGGAAATGATAAGCCAAGGGCCGTGTGGGCGTGGCACAGGCGTTATAATTTAATTAAAAGTTAAATAAATAGTCGAGCAGAGAGTACAGCATAAAAAAGCTGGCGATTTATCAGGAGCATTTAATTGATGTTTATGCATTGCCATTAAAGCGAATTGCCCGATCAGTTTGGTGCGCATGTAAAAAGTATTGGCAAAAAATGGTTAACAATAATCGATTTGCATGTGTTTTCAATAAAAAAAAAATAGCACAAATAAACATCAACAAACGAATGTACAAACGAACAACAACTACAGCAGAGAGCAAAAGCCCACCATACAAGAATCTGCAATTTAATTTGTGTATTTTTTACCGCGTAACCGTTCAAAATGTGCAGAGAGGGTATCAGCAAGTTGTACAAATGTTTTGAGCAGGCATATACTATTCTACATTCTATTTTTATTTATACATAAATATTCCTGATCAGTTTCAAACTAGTTTTCTAATAGGAACTGTTTTTCTGTATCTTTCCTTTATAGGGCGTTATCGATCTCAATTTTTTCCGAAATTTGGCAAGAGCGAGTGAAAATCACAATCCCTGAAAATTTGTGTAATTTTCATCTAAAATTCCATTTATTTTGTCTAACATTTTTTTATAATAATACAAGAAATAGCCACATATAGATTTATTATCAAATTTGAGGATATATATAAATATTATTTACACCCATTAACAAAAGGATATAGGTGCTGCACAGATTTGAATTTTGGGCCATTATAGACGCGGTAACTTCTCTTCGAGCATTCTCCACGAAATCGTTCTTATTGGTTCTGTGCGTACGTCGCATGGGAAAATATTTTATTGTTTTGCTTCCTTTTTTTTGTTTTGCACGAATCGATATTTTTTGTTGATTTTTGCATGGCTTGTCGGGGATTCATTGATTGCTTGTATATATAAATGTTACAAACAGTGTGGCGACAAAATTGCAGCCAAAATGTGCATTCAATCAGTAACTAATAATATTTGAATAACATCATTTTTTTATTGATCTAAAAATGCATATGCAAATAAAAAGTTAACAAAAACAAAAAATTGCTGTCATTTTTGGATTTAATTGATTTTATCACAAAAGTGTTCAGGATATTTGTTGACATAAAATCACCAAAATTAAGAGTTAAAAAATTGAAAACGAAATAAAAAAATATTAAACGTGGAATTCAAAACAAGAAGCAAACAGGTAAAATCTGATAGTGATACATATGTTGTCAAGTCGACAAAAAAGTAGTTGCAAGAATTTTCGTGCTAACAGCGCCCCAGAGAGTGTCTCCTCTTATTTTGTATGCCCTTTGAGAGTATAATTGCTGATAGTGTAAACTAAAAACCCTGTCTCAAGAGCCGAGGAATGCCAAGTAGCATCGCGGTCAGTGTAAAATGTTACTGCGGTTATCTTCTGAAATTTTATTTTGTTTAGAATTCTAGTAGAGCCCCAAGCTACATACAGAGTGTGGCTCACTCGCACCTATTGCTGGATGCAACATCAAAAAAAGTAAGGTTGCAGCCATATCGTCTAGATTTGCTTATATCTAATTTTAATAGACAGATGTGTTAAACAATTTTCTATATTTTCTAAAATTACCATACCTCCCCAGTATATAGGGGATTGTATTAACTGAAAAAGAAAAAATGTATAAAGATAGACCAAGGTATCTAATCTGCGGAAATAGAAAAAATATTCGGTTTTTATGAAGCTAATAAAGATGTGCATATATTATTTGCATGTTCAATTTTTGAGCGGAAATATTTAAGTGAACTATTTTGTAATAAAATAACATACGTTTTATTGAAACTAGAAAGATGACATTAGCCAGACAAATTTGTGAACGATCAAAGAATTTTTAATATAAAACTCAGCTTAAACAATTAAAATATAAATTGTGTTTATAAATAGTTTTTAAGGTAATTTGAAACCTGCTGCTTGCGGTTCCTCATGATGAGAGTATAACAAAAGCAGCCTCAACTCTGTGGCCAATTTATGAGGCAAGCAAATAAAAAAGTTTAAATAAAAATATGAAAAAATAACAGGGGAAAAAATCGGATACTGATGTATGCATATGTGATAAAAGCCATTGCGACGCATAAAAATGCATGCGGCGCATAATGCCGCATGACCCGGACCAGGCACGCCCACAATCCACAAGCCCAAAACGCCCGCCATGAAAAAATGTGAATAAAATAAATACGCCGCGTATTGTCTTGCAAAAAAAGAGAAAAAAAAAATCAGAAAGGAACTAAAGGGAAAAAAATACCGAGTTGATGAAGAAAAAAACGCAAAACCGACAGTTATTATAAAGCAGCCAGACGTTAGGCAGGGGGCGAGTATAAAGTGTGCAGAGTGTGTATGTGTGTGAGTGGTGTGTGTGTGTGTGTGTGCCTGTGGTGTGTGTGTGGCTGTGATGCTAACCTAGTTTATGACAGAGTTTAAATTATCCCTTTGTTTTTGCCACAGTGTTTTTTTCCGCTCGCCAACAAAAGGCAAAGCGCTCAAGTAGACGTCGCACACACACACACACACATATGGGCACTTATAAATGTGTTTGTGGCGTATGTGTGTGCGTGTGTGTGTGTGTTAATGGCGGCAACTGCCATCAAGAAATTGCATATTAATCAAGCGACGACAGCAAAGCCAAAAATAGAAAAAAAACATACAAAAAAAAACGAATCAACTTTATGAACGTTTAATGAGACGCCAAATGGTGTTCTCTTTGGTGTGTGTGTGTGTGTGTGTGTGTGTGTGTGTGTGTGTGTGTGTGTGTGTGTGTGGCTGCCTCTAACGAAGGTCAACGGCTCTCAGAGCCTGTACTTTATGCGTACAAATCTTTATGGCCGTGGCAATAAACACAAATTGCCTGTCATATGCGCGCTTTGTGTAACGAGCTCTGAGCTCTTGCGGGCCAACTTAACAATTTGTCCTCCAGGCCAAAAGCGCCCACACTTTTACACAGCAGCAAACTGCGCATAAATCTGCCTTACCACAGCAACAACTGTGAGAGTAACAGTAGCCCAACACCACACTGACAATTGAATTTATTGAGCTGAAGTCTATCAATCAGTTAATACGAAGCCGCTGGCTCCAACTGACAGTTGCCATTTACCAACTGACCAGGCCAGGCCACGCTGGGCCAGGGCATCTGCACTTGACTGTTGCATGAAAGTTGCTTGTTGCTTGCGGCTTGCTGCCTGATGCTGCTTACTTGTAATCACCATAGTCACAAGATAGCCGCTGGCTTTGCACAGTGGTTAAGATTTATAAAGAGTTACGACATTGAAGAACAAGAAACAACGGCGAGGCGAATATTAAATACCCTTAGTGGTGGTTATAAAGACACCCAATTTGGTATGCAGATACGCTTATAGTATATACATTTTCAAAATAATTCACATTTTGGATACATTCTACCCCCTCGTACGAGAGCATTGTTGTGTGTATTCTCTTGGCATTTGGTAGTTCCACACATTGGATGCTACATTTTTGCTCCAATTACAAAAACTACACAATAAACATCAAAGATAATCACAAAAGCATTTCTTATAGTATAGCGCTTAGGAAGGACAGACAGAAGAAGCACAGACAATACAAAAAGTGCTTGGTGTATGTTTGTTTTTGTGAATGTATGTATAGCCGCTGGATTCAGGGTATCTCCTAGTCGGGCATTCCCAGCTATACGGTCACTTATAGCCAGTCCGAAACCTGCAGCCTAATTAAGATTTAAAATTCTTTTTTTCTTCCGTAAGTTCATTTTGTTGCGTTGCCAACTGTGTTAAAGTAAAGACATGATTTCTTGTTGTTTGTGCTTAAAAATATACGGTCACTCATTGCATGCTCGTCCGTTATTTTTATAAATCGCGTTGCCAACTACATTATAGATATTACGTATCCGTCAAGTAGGAAAATGCGTGATGTTACATTGAAATGAAAAAAAAAGTAGTTGAATTATGATAATAAATAATAAAGTGTTAATATTTTGAACATATTTTTATCATTGCCAAACCAGTGTATGGGCTAAAAATAAATGAAGCAAGGTGTGCACTGTGCGCACAGTGTAAAATGAAGCTGACGGATGGGCGAAAAGAGGCCGTTATAGTGGGCGGGCAGCATTTGTGGAAGTTCAATGCGACTTAAAGACAGGTAAATAATGCCAGGTTGTTGTGGTGAGAAAATACTAAATATGCACAGAATAAAAATATTTTTCAGGGCAAAGACTTTACTTTGGCCAATTTAGGACGAGTGAAAACCAGAAGCCATTATAGTCTTTAGTGAAGCACATATACACATGTGTATGTGTGTGTGCACTTGTTGTAGATTTATAAACTGACTAACAAAGTTGTGTGCTGGGCATTATTCGTAAATATTTAATGAATTGCATTAGCTTACAGATCTGGACTAACTTTATTTTAATTAAATGCCAGGTCCAAAACTTTTGGGCGAACGACTTTAAGCTACGCCCCTGTTGCAATTTGTCACTTTTAATGACTTGTCAGCGGGCGCTTTGGTGGAGCAGCACATGTCGCCGCCGCCCCCTCTGACATCGACTTGAGAATCTAATGTAATTGAAAAGTTTTAGAGCCACGCCAAGGGAGTCTGTTGTGCAGCATGGGGTAGCCGCCCAACCCTTTAGTAACTGTCGGTCTTAGCCGCAACTGTAACGCAAGTCGCGTTGGCATCATCATCAATGCAGCTCAGCGGAGCAAATGGAGCGTCATGAAACAACAGCACGTTCTTCGTAAAATTCAATTTGTCAAAAAGATGCTGTCACGCAGCAAATGCTGAATGCTTGCTTAATTCCTATTCCAATTTCTATTCCTTATCCTATTCCTGACTTGCCAATGTGACGAGACTAACTGCAAGTGCACAGCAAAACCCAAACCTTAAACCTTGAAGTGAACCACAACCTAGAGATGGTTACTAAAACATATTGCGCCACACCGAAACCTAAATGCCCTTAAAATTTAAATATTATTAGCTTCTCGCTTCTCGTTTTATTTTTCACATCGATTCTTATTTTTCACGTTTTACTTTCTAAAGTTTATTTAATTCTTAATTTTACTCACAGCTTGTATTTTTGTGCTGTCTTATCACTTATCACTCGGCTTCTCGCTGTACTTTCGCTTGTCACACTTCTTGCACCGCTTTTAATTCTATTCTTCTCACTGATACTTATCTACTTCTCGCTTCTCACTGGGCTTTTCACTTTTTATCTTTACTTTACTACTTGCTCTGCTTCTGAATTCACTTCTGGCTGCACTTCTTGCTGCGGTTTTCACTCTGCTCCTCGCGCCACTTGTCACTTCGTTTTACTTTTCGCTTCTCTTCTTCCTAGAATACTCGCTTCACCTATCACTCCACTCTTCCTTACACTTCTAACTCCAATTCTCAGTGCACTTATCGCTTCGCTTCTCGCAGGGTTTTTCACTTCTCGCTGTGCTTTTCACTTCGCTTCTCGCTGTGCTTTTCGCTGCTGTTTTGTTTAGCTTCTCGCGCCGTTTCTTTTTCGCATTAGCGTTCCGGCCTTTCTACTTGTTTTTATCTTAGCTTCTTTGTGCGCTTCTCGCCTTGCTTCTTGCTTTAAGTTTGACTCAGCTTCTCGCTTGATTCTTGATTCTCAAATTCCTTTTCATCTTGCTGTTTGCTTCATTTCTTACTTAGTTTCTCGTTTAGCACTTTACAAAAGAACTAGCTTCGTGTTTTAATTTTCACTTTTATTTTGCTTTGCATATTTTCTTGAATTTTCGTTTCGCTGAGTAGTTTTCTGCTCTTTGTAAACGAATCTTAAGCTAGCTAATGTACTTCCAGTAAGGGCATTCTAAAGTATTATTTTTTTTTCGCTGCACGTGAACAGTTAATAAATGCCAGTCCAAAATGCATTGAGGGATGCTGCAGTGCGTGCTGCAATTACGGAAGCTGGCAGTGCGGTTTTTATGCTCCGTCTTGCACTTGGTTTTTTGCGTGTGGTTGCGGCCATCATTATGACTTATTGTTCGTTGCGTGTTTACATGGCGTATGAGAAACGGAAATGATGGAACAAATGGCAGCTGAGCTGCTTGCAATGCTGGTCAATTGGAGCACTCGATTTATGTGCCACTTGCCACTTGCCAGTTGCCAAGTTTCTTTCTGCCTTTTCTCTTATTTAATAGCTACTTGAGGCGAGTAAAGCGCATTTTGATGGCTACACGTCGCCAGCATTCGGCAGCATTAAAGATCAATTTCAATGAAATTTAAAAGTGCATTTAAGCTGTTCCGCAATTCAGCCATAAAACTAGTGAAGAGCGGGAGTAGGGTATGGAGAAAGGGTGCTGCGCCATCTCGAGTGAGTTACGCAGCAGCCCAAAACGAGTTGAGCGAAAAACCTTTCAAACTTCTTATGACTTTTGCAGGAAGCAAGGGGAGCACAAACAAAAAAAATAAAAAATCCTTCTGAATAACAATAAGCTGTGAAATGGGAAAAGCTGGAACAACACTAGCACTTGGCTGCCGAGTGGGCGCTAGAAACCCCGCTTAATGGCTTTTCAGATAAGCGCCAGGTAGTGGCCAGGCCGGAGCCTTATCAAGGCGGCACACATATTCACGCATGGCGCATAGGTAGAGAATTTAACTGGTTATGAGACGCGAGACAATGTGTGTTCTGGGCAGCAGGTCAACAGGGACCTTTATGGAAATACTAATTAGAAAAGTGGAAAACAAGAAATAGACTGTGAGAGCGAAAGCAACAAATAAAATTTACATTTTGCTGAAATCCTTTTGGCTCGACTGTCATTTGCACGCGCTGGCTGCATTCTGCCTTCTTGTTTCCTTGTACAATTTCATTTTCAACACAAAGTTTTGTTTTATTACCCCGAGGACACGAACAGGACTTTGTAACTTACAAGCCAAATAACAAGTTGGACGAGCACTGAGACGCTGCAGTTGTTAAAGTTGGATTTGATAATAAAATTACTTTTACAGTTGCTCTTGATGTTGCCTCTGCTCCGATCCGCTCCGCTCTGCCCTGTTCTGCTCTGCTCTGCTCCACTGCTCTGCTGACTAAGTCCATCTTGGCCCAGTTTCGTCTACGTGACTTTGTAATGAGCTACTGTGTCCGCAAACTAAACTCCCCAGGCGTACGAGAATCAATCCACATCACTAATGCAGCATACCAAATCAAACACGAAACATGCGAATTTCCAATTAATGGCATAATGTTTGCATATCTAATGCGGCCACAGTCCCATCTCCCGTTTGCCACTCATCTGTCCACCAGTTGCCAGTGCCAGTTGCCAGCCTCTATTTCAACCTCATGTCCCTCAGCACACTTAATAACGCATATTATTCAAGTCGTGTATGCTGTCTGCTTGTGTGTGTGTTTGCCACATGTCTAATGAACTGGCTACTTAACATGAGTCCAGCTTGAGGCGCATACTCAAAATAATGATAAGGGCAGTGTACTTGTACTTAGTTCACTTCATGGCCCAACAAACTGAAATATTTACAATATATTAAACTAGCAAACAAATAATACGGACTGGAAGCTTGTACCTTTATAATTAGTTAAGAAAGTTCATGGATAATTTGGCCAATTACAAATGATTTAAGCAATGCGTTTCCATTTGCATGATCATTCAATAATCCAAAATACCAGTTGAATAGCAGATGTATAACTTATGAGCATATTTTTCCTACAATTTCAAGCTCTTTAATTAAATAACTCTTAAGGACCATCGCATCTAGTATTGTAAAGAAAAATAATATTCGATAGTCTCAAGAATTTTTGTAATACATTGAAATTGGCCACACTTTGATTGGCGAAAATGACACGAGTTGACGGCGATTTATAAAATGCAATAACAATAAGAAACGAAATAGAGCCGTACATTATTTTTTAAATGGGCTGTAAATTAAGTGCCCGGTGAAGACAAAGAAACTTTGGGGAACAAAATTTGAAGATATGGACATAAAAAGCCCGCATATTATTCAGCCATAGATTTAATTATGTTTAAAGTTTATCTCTTCATCTTTCTTTGCCGTGTTTTAAGATACATTTATATAATTTATAACAACACAATATAATTTAAAATATATATTATAATATTTAATTGTTTTGACCAGAAGCAAAACTAAGTAAAAACCTTAACTAAATATTCGAACTACAAAATAAAGTTATCAAAACAATACTGAGTCGGGATACTATCGATAGTAAAGTTAATACAAAATATATATATCCAATATTAAATAAAACTTACTAAATGCAAAGCCGATTTGAATGTTAACAATTAGCATAAAAACGGGCATTGCTTTCGTTTCATTTACTTATTCATCTCAATTATCTAAATTCCCCGTAATGATCTTTTATGTTCTTAACATGAAACACTAGAAGTCAAAATTACGACCCTCGAATGTTTTCCACTCCGCAAACCAATCGAAATAAATTTCTGCAAATTGTGTCGACTGTTTTGGCCCTCTGTTGCTGTCAATAAGTGACACTTAATAATGCAAATGCATTCAGCAGAGCCGTTCAAAATTGAAGAGCCAACAGGCAACTGCCAACAATATCAACAACAACAACAACAGCAGCAGCAGCAGTTATAGAAGCAAATAGGAAGTGGGTTAAGCGTGTTGAGGAGAAATGTAAACTGTAGCATACTTTTTTGGGCTGGTGTTATATGCGGCACAGAACACGCTTATAAAGTGCTGCCTGGCACTGATGATTGAGGTTCTTGCAGCAGTGGTTGTCGTGTACTCATACAGAATGCGTGCTGCTCCCTTCACAGCCGTCCACGGCCATTAGGCATTAGGCAACACTCGTGCCTCTAGTCGGGGCATGTCGCTTTGCTGGGGCGTCCACGTCAATCATCAGCAGAACAATCACTGGAACTCGACTGGGCGAGTGGTGCAAGGTGTGTGGCTTTGTTTGCCCAGTCACTGGTCGACAATTCACTTAAAAGCGAGCACGTAGCACTGGAACTGCAATTGTAGTGCCCCTGTATCTACCTTCTGTTCGGCCCTTTGTCTTCACTCTGTCGCCCCGTTTGCGGCGCGGGCGGCACGGATTGCTTTACGCTACAGGGCACATGCCCATGTCGTACTCTGGTTGTTTTGTAAAACTGTTGCCAAATGCCGACCCGAGCTCAGCAGGATAACACCAGCTGCAAAAGAGCGCAGCACTCGATAGAACTGTACTGGCTGGCTGGGGAATATGCCGCACCCACAATTGCACTCATACATGTGTACACCTACCCTTTGCTGCGCTTAAAACATATTTTTTAAATTGGGCATTCACTTAACGAATCCCTAATTAAAAGATCAAAACCCATTTGCGTTGGGCTATAGTTTTGAAAGAATCTTATTAACTATTATAAAATTAAACCCATCTTCAATTAAACAAATGTCAAATTATTTTCTACGCCCTTGCAGAGGATATTATAATAGTTTCATGTTCTCTAAACTTAAAAATTAAACGAGTTCTTCTAAGAGTATTTGATCTTCTGCTTGGCGATACTAGCCGTTCCTTCTTGTGAGTTTTTTTGCGTTTCTTGATGTAGGCTTGAAAATATTTTAAATATTTAGATCCTAGTTCGAATCCCAGTCTAACGATGCCGAATTCCATAGTTGATAGTGTTATTTTGAAATGTATGTTGATAGTTTGTAGCTATGTCTTATATTCTTAATAATAATAATGCACTGACTATATTGATACTAACTACTAGTAAAATGCTATATTGTTATGTGACAATAGTTGAAGGTTAAGGTATGTAAGCATGGACCACTGGGGACAGACCTACCTTTGCACACTTTCCACTTTTGACTGGGTATAAGAAAGCCAGAAGTCACAGACGTAATTTTCGTCCAGCTTTAAAGAAATGCATGCAATTCTCACATTGCGCATTCAATAAAAAATATGCACTTAAATTGTAAATCATACGCCATGTGCGCCGGGCAGCTGTCAGCAGTCAGGGAATGCCGTCAGTGGTGTTCATACAACATGCAGTGAAATTCTCACCTTATGTTAAATCACAAGTGCAGTATGTTCGCTGTTCAGTAACTCCACCCGCCAGCACATCCATTTAAATGAGCATGTTTACTGCCGTTGTGCAGCTCGCCATTGTCTGGACCACATAAAAGGGGCAAAATTCTTGGAAACTTTTGCATTCTTCTATTTTTTTTTTGTTGGTAATCTATGCCGCAATTATTAGCATATGCTAAAACTTTATGGCTGTCAGCGCTTTGATGTCTCTGCAAAGTTATTGAATGGACTTAAACTTGGCCGTCTTGGTTGGCGGCTCATTAGGCGGCGCCTTTGGCTACTTTGTCTCTGAGTAAACGGGCACTAAATGGTCTTGATTACAACGATTAAAGTGGCAGCAACTGCTAAGAGACAGTTCATTGCACCGCTAATTGAGCACAGCGACGGTCTAGTGTCTAGACAAAGGCCACAACGTCGCTGCCAGCTTGATTAAGACGTTGACATAAAGATAATATCACTAACTATTTGGACTTTTAGTGAGTCTTTAGTCTCTGCGGATTACTCCATTTTTGCGCATCTATTTTAAGACGATATTCAAAGTATTAAAAGAGTTTTCAATGAGTTTCGTGATACAAAAAATTATTTAAAATGTATAAAGGCAAATGGGGAAAAATAAATAAAACGCGAGTTGAAAGAGGTTGGCGTGCCAAAAGGCTAGCTGTAAGATGTAAAAATAGTTAGTTTGTAATTTTAGTTCATTTTAATCTAAGGACAATCTGGCTAAAATATGATAATGAAGATGATTAATTCAGCACATGCTAAAAAGCTTTTAAAAACTCATTTTTAAAAGCTAGCGGCAGGCTTTTGCATGTTTAAAACTGCATCTGTGTATAGGGTTTTTATAGGTCATGACCTCTCGACTAGATTATTCAAATGTGCTTTAGTTGATACAAAATTGTTTAATGTTTTTCTAACCTGAACCCATTGAAAATGTGTGTAACAGGCAAAGGAAGGCATCTCCGTCCGATTGAGTATATATATTCTTGTCAATCTCATACCAACTAAAACTAGGCACTTGACACTCAAAACTTTTAACAATAAACCATAACTTTTTACGTTTCCAAAAATTCATAATAATCTATATCAAAATCATGGTTTTTGAGCAAATCTCGTAGGATTTAAGACCTATAAGTTACCAAATTTGACATGCCGCTTCTTTAGTATCACTTTAAACCAGTTAAAGCATCGGGGATGCAGTCCTTGCGCATACACATTTGAAACATATTAGGCTTGTTAATTATTGACAGGTCTCTTGAAAAGCAGACACTCTTGGATATAGCCATGGCAAATCAGTCACAATTGCAGACAATTCATTTAGTCTTAATTAATTAATGCGTATGTGTATGTGATTAGAGGCAGATCTAACTGATGAGAGGTAATAATACAGATATACTAATATAAAGTAAAGTTCTCTTCCCTGAATATCATCCAAGAAATAAGTATCTATGAAGCAATTAAGGGGGTAACAGTAACATAAAACTGTGTCTTTTAATATTCTCACATATATAAAAATATAAATAAATAAGTCTTTATGTACATAAGGTTGTTTATGCTTTGCTGCATTTAATTACATTTTGCTCGGCTGGCTAAGCCGCTTAACATGTTTTGCTTCATTCCTGACATCTGTGTGGGCGTTGCATATATTTCAAGGCCCAAACGCTGAGAATATTTAATATTATCAAATGTAATTAGATACATTTTGGTCTCTTAGATATGGATTTTAAATGAAATTCAAGGCAAACGCGAACTAAGGAATGGGTGCATTGAGACTTAGGATATTTAATGTCAGCAATAAAGTAAACTGAATGGAAATTTGAAAATGTGGGCTTTTTAATACTTTTTAAGTGACCATGGAGGACGGGTCTGCAATGAAATTTAAAAGGCAAGTGATTAATTAATATAAGTTGTTCACTTCTGTATTGAAAGATCACAACTGAACAATTATTTTTTGACCACGATGGGCGTAGAACTTATTAAGTAAAAAATACGAGAAGGTACAAAAGTGACTATTGACATGATATAAAAAATATTTCTATTGTTATGACTTTTGTATGTGAATAATTTTGAATGCTAATTTGCAATGCAAATTGATAGATTTTCAGATCAATAAAAACCTAAAATAATGCTGCAATTTATGACAACAGTAGCCCAAAGGAACACGTGCACATTGAGTTTTAACTGTTTTTACTATGCGCAAGCGAATAAAAAAGTTTTTAAAGTTTTGAATGCGCTGCGCCCAAAGGTTATGCAATAAAAATTTCGTAATACCTTTTTTTGTGAGTTTTGAGTTTTATTTTATTGACGCCTTTTCTTACGAACGTGTGTTAACTTTTTATACGCGCAGGTGTGAAATGCAAATGTGAGAAGTTAAGTTGACTCAGTGCAGACACACACATGCACAAGTGCGCGCGCACACACACACACACATGGACAGACATTTACCTCTGGCGTTGCGCCAACTTTAATTACTTTGTGCGAAGTTAAAGGTATGCGAGCTTAACTTTTTAATTAGTTGAATGCAATGCCTTGAATGCAATCAGCTGCCAGGCGGGAACTGGAAACGGAACATGAACCCAGCCCGGCAGGATGTGTGCCTAAGCGTTGTCCTGTGCAGTGCTGCCTGTTTACAAGTTGTTAACATGCAAATGAAACAGCAGCATACGAAAATTTGTATAATGCATTCATTTGACAGCTAACTTTAATTTTATTGATGAGCAAGAACCCACAACTGTTTGCCACAGGTCGCTTACCTTTTGTCATAGCCAGCTGTTTGTCGTAACATGTGCTTTATTTATGCGACATTAACACTGCAACTGACACCCCAGCCCGAAGTCATCTCATCAATGCAGTCGACTTGCCTGGGACGTTCATCAAGTTTATGTTATGCATGAGCCTTGAGCTGTCCCTCTCCCAGTGTTTCTGTATCCCTATGTCCCTGTGTCTCTGTGTCCCAGCCACAGTTCGGTGCTGCTCATAATCAGCTGCGGTTGTGCTGTCAGCACGTTGCTGACGTGTGGTCTGCGCCCCGACCTCTGGCCTTCTTCATATATTTGATATGTAAACAGATTTCAGACAGCCGCCTAATTTCAGGCAGGCAGTCATTATTGGCCTATTGGTTGGCAGACGAGCGGCAGCTGAGAGTTGTGGCTGCAGAGCTGTATGCTGAATACGAATCAGGCTACTTTGATACAAATCGAAGCACGCACTTAGCTGTGTATTCCGAATTCTGGATGTTTTATGCAATTTGGCGCAAAAACAAATCACATGTAGCGGAAAACACAAATAAAACGAAAAATCTGCGACGTGAGCGAAAACTAGTTGAACCTTTAACACCCTAACTGCGCATAGGCCTTAGAAAGTCAATCAATTTATTTGTTTCAAGAGCTCGGAAGGCACAACTATTTCGCATATATTTAAATTTCTAAAAAATATTTGCAGTTAAAATTACTTGTATATAAAAGTCTTTGAGCATGGCAAGTGCTATGACTAAGTTATGTTATTCAAGAAAGGGTAAGAAACGTTGCTTGTGCGTGAAACATGTGCGTACGTGTATGTTTGCGAGTCAGTGTGAGTCAATCAATCAGGCATTCAAGCCATTTAGTCAGTCTATCAATCATTGCGGCTCGTGGAACGTGCACATCATTCTAATGACATTACATTTTTATTTTAATGTGCCTTTAAATGGCATCGCAATTTTGTTATTAAGAAAAACCAACATGGCGTATGCTTTTATAAGATAGCACATTTCATTCTTCGTTTTCGTTTACCACAGGTAGCCAACAGCTTAGAAGTTGGCCACGTTGTTGATTGCGACAAATAAACATTTGCCTTAGCTTTAAGCTGAAGTCTCTGCAATCAGACTTGGCTCCATTTCAGTTGCAGCTGCTCGCAAATTACGCAAATTGCATTGCAGATAATGCGGCTTACGACCAGTTGAGATATTTCACAGGAAAAGCTGAAACAGAGATAGGGGCAAAGAGGGTAGGGAGTTGAAAAACGTAAAGCAGCACAATAACACATACATTGTATTTATATATTTTTCATAGTGCTTTTATATAAATTGTATGGGATTATTTCAAACTATTAACTAAACTAACCAACATTTGCTTTTGACACTAGTATTTGATAATGATAATCATAACCAAACTGGCAATTAGATCAGGAGCTAGCTCTTAAGCTTAGGAGTTTATTATAAATATTCATTAAAGTTGTCTATGCTTACGTGAGCAAAGATACAAATTTGAAATTTTGTGTTTATATTTCGTTTACTTTGTGTAGGTCGTAAACAAATATTTTATTCTTATCTGCATATACATAAAAATGAGTTTATCCCGACTGTTTGGTAATCAAGGCACAGCCAAGTCGAAAGTTTGTATGAAAAATATCAAAAACAACGCACTCATATAATTGTGCTTTACGAACGTGATGTCATGAGCCTGTGTGTCTTAGGTTTCTGAGCATAATACTAACAAATGAGAAGTTGCTGGTTCAAATTGTGCGGTAAATTACGATTTTTTGTTATTTTATTTTGTGTTTGTATTTTATTGTTATTATTCACAAAGACAATGCCAATGAAGGAAAAAAAGAGAAGAAAGGGACGCCGAAGATACGAATCGAACTATAAAATTCATAGCTTGAATTTGATTTACTGAATCGATTATTGAGTACGTTTATCCCGTGAATTACTTTTTCTCAAACAAGTTTAAATCTGCTTAGTTTTTATGAGAAACTATAGCCACAAGCCACCTAATTGCATTATTTTAAAACAAATAAATTTGGTAGCTAGAAATCGTTGTGTTCAAATTATTAAGCAATTTGCTGGCTGTGACTTGGCCGGCAGCAAATACAAAGAAGAACTAAGGCCAAAGTCAAAAGCAAAGTTAGAATTGATCCTCAGCTAAAGCAATTCTAGATATCAGCTGAAAAGTGCTCGACAAACACATGGGAAAGTGCTGCTTATCGGATGTGCGATATACGATATGCCCATTGCACTTGCCTTTGAAAATTTTGTGCCAGCAATTTGAACCAACAACATCGGGCTGATAAAAATAGTCAATGAAAATACTCGACTCAGGTGTGCTGAACTAGAAAATATGCTGTAAAAAGTATGGGCCAAGTCACTATAGCTATTCTTTTGTGATCTTTAAACTAAAATAATAAATTAAATAATTCTAGTAGTCAATTATTATACTCAGCTTAATAAGAAAAAAAAATAGTGTTTTAATAAATATATTTGTCAAGTCAAAGTAGGAATTTTTCAAAAACCGAACAATTTGGGTTCCGTGTTCAAACACATTTCAGATTTTGTAAGACTATATGCAATATTTAAACGAGCCAGTTACCATTTTTTTTCATGGAGATTGGATCCTCAAACTTGGACTTCTATGTGCCGGCGCTATGGAACATATATTTGATGCCGTCTCTTATTTATGACCCCAAAAAGTTTTGTGTGGGCTAGTTTTTAAGGACATACAAGACAATGGAATACATCCCCACTGCACTTTCTAAAGGGGTATCACTGTAAAAACGACTAAAATGAGATTTGTGCTGGTGACAGCATTCGGAAGGAAAGCGGAGTGGGGCGTGCTGGGTGGAACAATTGAAATGGCATTAACATTTAGCAAATGGGAATGGCAAAAGATAGGAAAATATTGAAGACGCAGCTGCACTTGGCCAAAATCGAACGATTCACGTTGAAAGTTTCATCGAATTGCACGTCTACGTTGAAGTCGGTGTCGTTGTCTCTACTCCAGAATTTCGGTGGGCGGGTGTTGAGCGGAGGGGCTGTAGGGTATCTGAGTGCGTGTGTGCCCGGCACGTTTCGTTGCATTTCATTTGATTTGCCGCCTCAATTGCGCACTTTTGTGTGGTGCAAGTCAAATAGTCTTTGCTACTAGCACTTGCACTTGCCAGAGCAAGTGCAATGAGAATAGGATTCGGATTGCGTTTGGGATTGGGAAAGGGAGCGGGAGTGGGAGCAGCAATGGGCATGCCTTTTGCGCTGTGCAATCACTCGAATATTGAGTTTTAATTTCCGCCGCCTTTTGTGGCAACTGCCGACAGCTGCCGCCGCAGGATATTAAAAATGAACTGAATTTTTCCTAAGAACATTGCAAGCAATTTCTCAATCTCGCATCAGCAGCAGCAGTAGGAGCAGCTAAATCAAATCAAGCCGCATCTTGCCGCCCGTTGGCCATTTCATTTGCATTTTGCTGCGGCACCCTGGAGCAATACACTGGCCCACAATGTATTCGTATACATTGCTCAAGTTACTCTAATGAACTCAAGGGCTCAACGGTTCCTTCCCTTTATCTTCCTTGGAACCTCGCCCTCTGTTTCCTCTTGCACTTATCCTAGTTTATGTGCAGTAAATAACTTGCGCACGGTCCAGTCCTTCTGCTAGGTATGCAGGTAATGCCAAACTTCCGTAACAGGTACCGAACCGGTGCCGAGTCCCTGTCCCGCTTTATTGTCTACGCAACTTCATTAAAAAAGCCGAGTGGGCAGCGTGTTTACGAGTTGGTTGAAACATTCAAAGGGTTGCGGTTGAAGGCAAACTTGGGGCAAGGTCCAATGTTTTGCAACTAACCAAAAACCATTATTAAAGTGGACTTGCTTAAAAATATGCAATCATGGGCGGTAACAACAACAACAACAACAATAGTAGCAACAAAAACGGCAAGGCAGTTGCATGAGGCAGTTACTGCACTACACTGCGTATACGTAACATATTGCTGTTTGCTATTTAAATGCATTTATGCAGGACAGCAGCTGCTGGCAGGAGCAGACATTCGACTCTGTAGTTGAGGAAGCAGGAGCATCAGCAGCAGCAACAGCAACAGCAGCAGCAGCAGCAGCCTTTCAACAAATTGTCAAAAGCAGCTTAGTCCTGCGCCTCCCTCTCCGAACATAGTGTGCATCAAGAGTCGGTTACTAAGTGCTTACATGGAAGACGTACAGTTGGGTATCTGTGGTTTTGATATAGTAACTAAGTATTTAACTAAACTATTTCACTAAAAGTGTAAGCAGTTTGAAACGCAAATTGAAACTCAATTGGGAGCACAAAAGTGCCAGCATACCATATAATGTTATTTCTATATAGAAAGTTTATTTTACTCTGAACTCATTTCAAATGTGTTAAAAGGGTATAATGATTTTAAGCGAGCAACTTCGACGCTAATGAGTAATTATATGTACTTGATTAGCATTCAAAGCCGAGTCGATTTACCCATTCCGCCTTTTGTTAGTTCATTCGTATTAGTCAATAGTCGATCTCGGTAGCTATAAGAGCTAGAGACATCAACATTTGGCCGTAGATCCTACTAGACAGTGTTATCATAATCAATTTCGGTCAGAACTTATAAGATCTGGAAATTTTATATTTTGACTCTCGTCTGATATACACAGAGTCAGAATATTTACCATTTTGATTGCCTTTTTACATTTTTGTTGGTATTGGCATGCGCCTTGGTATTTACACACATTTGTACGTCCTATTATAGCCGCAGGTTATCTCGTACGTGCAGGGTATCTGCTAGCCGGGCACTTTCGATTGGACGGCTCTTACGAGTACATATATATTTGGAAAAATTTAAAAATTTAAATTGAATATAGCCAAACTTGCAAATTGTATGTGCTCGATTTTGTGAATGTGTTTGGGATAAAGGACAATGTCACATCATGAAAATATGAAAGCTTGCTTGATTGTAATACGATCGGGGTTAATGACAAAGTACATAGAGGAGTAAAGAAAAAAAAAGGGATATTTGAATTTATGGAAGTTAATTGCACGTTAAATGAAAAAGAAAAATCGGAATAAAATATTGTGTTACAAGCAATCTTAATTAACACATTCCTCTGCACATCGGCGGGATATTTAAGAGACTTATGTATACATGAAATAGTGTGGGCTCGATTTACTTATTGGTTTAATTGAGTAATCAATTTTATTTAACATGACTCTATTAATAACTTAACGCTTGGCCTACTGGCCTTTAAAATTGTGGAAATATGAAATATCAACATATATACACAAAACTTGTATAGGAAAATATATACTTATAATAGTAGATAGATTTAACTCTTCATTTTGCTCTTATTGACCATTAATAACTGATGCAGGATCTAAAAACAATTTAATTTATTTAGTTTTAATATAAAAGTTCGATATAAGTATTTGTCTATTGTAAGTAGCTGCATTCAATGATAAGCGAAGCGCACCATTCCGTTGGTGACGCACCCACCAAGGCAACATCAGCAAAAACAACAAAAGAACAACAATATAGAGCTGCATTGCCAAGAAGCTGCCTAGTGAGCCTGAAAGTGTGCAACAGCTTGGAAATAGTTGGCCGCGTTACGCGCGGCGTATACGTAACGCGGAACGGTGTGAAGCTGTTTTCTATGCCATTTACGTAACGTTGTTGTTATTGCTAGCATTGTTGTTTGTTGTTAGTGTTGCATGTTGCCTAATGGCTAATGGTGCGTTGTCTGCTGGCAACAAATGCTGCAAATGAGCTGACAGAGGTTATGATAGTAATGCACATAACTTAGCACTGGCCCGGGTGCCCCACCTTCAAGCTGGGTGCAGTCCTCTTCAGGGCGAGCAGTTCAATTAAACTGTCAGCCATTAGCGAGTGCCCCTATTGTCATACTCATAGTTAATGGCTTAGCACACAGTTCATTTTCATTTAATTGCGCAAATACCTTGCACTTTTCCCATTATTACACACTAGACAAAGTCCCATTCATTATCGTCGCATGCCATGCGTGTCTGTGTGTGTGTGCGTGCCAAGAAAAGTTGCTAAAGTCATTGAAGCATGGGCTTGCCATGTCTTGGCTCTACCTGTTGTTGTTTATATTATTAAGCACCTGATATATTGGCAAAGTTTACCGCCAAGTCTCTTGTGCGAGTGTGACTGCCAGTGCGAGCGCGAGTGCGAGTGCCTGCGCTCCATGTAAATGAAGTAACTTTTGGTTCGTGCTTCATCCTGACAGCCGCCGCGCTGTCAACCTTACTGCCCTTTGCCGCTATGTTGTCTACTCTTATACCCTGTACGCACGAATTCGGGTAGCATGAGTAATGTTAAATAAATGCTCAAAATAAACAAAAAATTCGAAAACTCCATTAATATCACTTTAAATGGAATATATGTTAATGATTGGAATGAGTAGCTCAGATATATATTAAAAAATTATATTAAATTTATTATTAAACAGATGATCACAATGCTCAAAATTAATGTACAAATTGACAATTGTTTTGATGATGTTTTTCATCGTTCATCAAAAAAATTGTCGTTCATTTTATTTTCGTTTCTATTAACGCCACATAATTTATTGTGGTGACGGACAATACGTTAAGTCTTTTGCGTCCACTAAAGGCGGGGCTTATAAAAAAATGCATGTTAAAAATTTTCAGCTAACATTTGTTGACACCCTCTGAATTTGGAACTAGTTAAAGGCAATAATCTGTAAATTTAACTGACTTGAAGCTAGAGTGAGCAAATTCTACAAGACGACCCTTAATTAACTTCTTTAATTACAGATGTTTTCTTTTCCGAAGCACACCTCAAAATTTTCCAGAGTGTCCAATTATTGGGGCTCCTCTAAATCCAGTATTAAATAATATTTTACCAATGGAAGCAGGGCAAATCTAAATTTCTTAATAAATTTAGCTAGAAGCATTTTTTTGTCTGCTCTTCGCCTGTGAACGACCATTACGTAGTCGGTTGCAATATTCTTACTTGTTTTTAATGTAAACGTAGTTTATGTGCAATAGAGAAATAAACGGATTTATTAAACAGGAGCATTTATAGAGAGACGTGTGCAACATTCAAAACTTCTTCAAACTATACATATAGTGTACAAAATAAATAGATTACTTCGCGAGGTATTTTCTTTTTGAGCATTTTCAAGGATTACAGGAGTTCATTCTTGCTTGCTTCTCAGTTGTTCTTTGGCCGGATTTCATTCCCTTTTCCCAATTCCCACTTTCACACGAATCCTTTTGTCCTTTGCTAGTTGGTGTCCCACTAATTGCCTAAATATTTAAACGGGTAATTCTGCCGCGTGCGACGCATGCTGTGTCCTGCTGCTGCTGAAGTTGGGGAGCTGTGTTGATATTTAAAAATTTGATTGCACAGGTAAATATTTGCCAGAATGTGCTTGTACTGGGCACAGGGAAAAGTGTGTGCGGGTCTGGCTTTGCATGTAGTATGCGGTTTTTACGGTTTGTTTGTGTGTCCGGAGTTTTTACTGCGTTTGTTTGTGCGGCGTTTGTACAGTGCAGTCGGCACAAAGTGGCTTAACTTTTAGAGAAACCCCTTTATTGGGCGACTACAGACTGGGTTTTAGGCTCTATCTGAATGCAGCAGCCGGCCAGCCGCACAACAAATAAAAATCAATAAAATCAACAACATCAACAACAAAAAATAACAACTATTTTGTGCATTGCAGAGTAAAAACCGACTCGACAAGCACATAAAATATGCAAAAAGCCAACGAGGCGGCGTAAATGCGGCAGATTTATTTTTATGGCTCACCTGAGTCCTTGCCGCTGTGTGTCCTTGTACACAGAAAAATAAATCGAATCTGTATGCATACATACAAATTACGAGTTTTGATATAATGCACGATTTTTGTATGTGTCTCGCATGCATATTTTGTGAATTTCATTTCGATTAGCTGATAGACCACAAAATAACAAACATTTATTTCAATATGCAGCTACTCAGTTACATTTATTTGCTTGTTTAAATTTAGAATTTTTTTAATGCACTTTTATCCGAATATTCTATATCGCATATAGTATTGTAGTTTTTTTCGTCTGTCTGCGCATTGAAATTTCATTGGAATTAAATAATCACGATTTGTAGTCAAAAGTCCGTAAAACATTTGGCCAGGGTGTTCAGCTGCTTTTGCCCACTGGCCATAAAATATTGCCATAGCACCGCACCGCACTGAAAGCTGCCCAGGCAAAACTAAAAATATAAATTCAACTGTTGATAAAGATAGATCTACAAATAACACGGCTGGAATACTCTACAAAAATTCGACAGTTTTTCATATGGGGCTTGATTGGCTTCAAAAAGGCACATTATATATCGAAAGCTATTGACAATTGCATGCGAAATAATGTGATTAATCAATCAATCAGTCTCATTTTGTTCCATGAGTTGGGTTTCACAGGGTATAATGAAATCCATCTGAATGATCAGGCAATTAAGGAGATATTTTCCATTTATACATAAAGTTATATATATAAAGTTTAAAGTCTAAAGTCAAAAACAATTTAACAAACTTAATGCAGTGAAAATAAAATTTAAAATCGCACAAAACTCGATGTTAACTAAAAAGTCACGATGAGTGCTATTGAATTCATATAATTAATCTTGATCTGCCTTTCATATGTTGTATTTTTTATAAATAAATAGTATTTTAACTCCATAAAGCTTCCTATATTTACCATACTTATCATTTACTTGATAAGCATTTCAACTTAGCAAATGAAAGTTTAAAGCCAGAAGCAATATAATAAACTAAAAATTCAGGTGATCAATTCTAGGTATACAAAATGTGTTATCATAAATACAGGCATCGTTTCAACAAACAATTAATTAATTAATTTCTGTCGCGTGTATTTATTTTATTCTATTCAATATCATGTCGTATGGCAAATGAAAGCGACTTTTATTCATTTGCTGCAGGCAGTGAAAAAAATGTTGAAATTTGTTTAGCGCACAGTGCCAGTTAGATATGCACACAAAAACACACACTCACACAGAAAGACACATATATTGACACACAGACACCGTCACACATGTATATTTATATATACGAGTCTTTATGGGTATTTATTTTTGGTTTTATTTTTGCCAAAACGCAGATTTTTACGCTTGAAGCAAAACGTAACGCGGCCCAGTTAAATGGGGGAAAAGGCTTTTAGTGTGCGGCTTGTGTGAAGCCAAATCGAATACGGGCGGCCGCATCAAATTTATGTGAATTTTATCAAGTGTTTACGGCGCATAAAAAGACACACACACACACAAACAAACATGCAAATCGCTGGTAGACGTGTAAACGCATGCAAATCCAGTTGCAGATAAACGTGAGCTATATTTGCGTTACGTATACGCAATCTCGGCCAATACGTATACGTTACGTTGGCCACATTTAGGTAGGCGAGCTGGCAGCCATCACGGCGCACATTTAAATTAGGCAATGTAAAAGACGTGCGCTGTCATTTAACTGTCAGCTTGGCCGAGTTGCTGCTTATTGTTTCTGAAACAACCCTGCTAACACGCCTCTTAAATGTGCAGTAATGTGCGTATTTAGTTCAGCTCTTTTGCTCGCAAACTTTTTGGCATGTGACAGACGCGAGACTTGAGACGATTTCGTGTTAATGTAAATAACGGCGCACACGCACACTTTGAACTCTTGCCTCCAACTTTTACGCATGCAATTGAGGCTTTATTTAACTTTAAACAAGCACAAAATGTGACAACACACAGAGGCCCCCATGCTACCCGCTCACACTTGTGCTAACGAATTTTTGCAGGCGCCTGGGTCGGCCTGTTTGTTGTTTCACATGCTCGACTCCATTAACAATATGTTTTTTCTTGAACAGCACACGGCGTTGCATACACCATGCTTTACCCTCTACTCCTCGTGCCGCAGCCTCACTTCGGTCTATGTTTGTGGCACTGGCACGCCGTACTGCGCCCGCTTGCGCTTGTTGTGGCAGCCGAAAATGTGAATTCATTTGGAAAATTAAAGAAAATTTAAATATGCTTATATTTATGTGACACACTTTTATGAGCGTAGGAGGTGGAAATGGGGCTGCTGGCATCGACTTATAATGTATGCCAAATGGTTTTATTTATATTTCAAGTCTCGGCTTGAATTATGAGCTCCATTTGCGTTGAGTGCACAAAAAAGATGTTGCCTACTTTGCAGCGCAGCCTGCGGCAAATGCGTCATCTGCGCGATGTGGTGAAAAGTTATGCTAAATTGAGGTTATATAGGTTATATATAGAAAAGCGTATGTTAACCAAGGGTCTTTATTTTTTTAACGAGTTTTTATTATCGATTGTTTTGATGCTGAAGTCGATAGTCTTTAAAGTGAGCCGTTATCAATAGTTCCGACAGTCAGAGTAGATTGTTTCGATAGTCATTTCGATGGACGATTTATGATATCACCATCAACAATATGTGGCACATCTGCTGTCTTTTATTTGAATTTACTGGAATAGTAACAATAATTACAATTAAACTTAACTTACCACATTTGCTTCAAAGTTTTGAAATATTACTTTTTCACTGCAAGTGTCAGTTAGGTGTTGCATTGCGATAGTAAAATATCGAAACTATTGGAGCTTGCTTAAAGTGAATCAATTACTGATGTTAACTAAAATAACTATCTAATAATAAACTTTAAAATAAAATCGTAAAAAATGTTATTGATTTCGTCGATGGCGCCATCTGTCAATGTTCTGTTCGAAATCAGAGCCTGAAAAGTCCTTGTATTTAAGCTCAAAGTGCACTCAATGCCGAGATTTTTGGCAATGGAACTGTATATGTGTATCTATATCTGTCTCTCTATATGCATATGTATGTGCAACTGCATCCATACTTATTGGCCGCTGGCTATGCTGTGGCAATTTAGCGCCTCGTCCAAAAGCGAGTGTCGAGCGCCAGAGGGTAGAAAGGGGATATCAACAGGGGCAAAACGCACTAACATACCGCACATATATCGCGCACACACACATACACAGTCACAATCACAGTCACAGTCAGAGCTGGAGCCTGAGTCCCAGCCTTTGGTAGATAAGCCAAAACCACAGACTATCCTCAATTTATGCAACTAGCCGCATTTTGTGCATTTGCCAATATGGCCGGGCGACACTTTAAAACTAGATTCGAGATGCAAGACGTTGCTGCAGTGACTTTTCATTTAAATTTTGACGCATATTTTATTGCCAAATGCATTTTACTGTGCCACACTTGGCTGCCTCTATTGGTCACACACACATACATATGTATATATATATATATACTTGGCTACACACATACATACACATGTGGCAAGCTTCATGGCTGCAATTACGCTCAAGTGCGTTTAGTCTTTTTATTGAAATTGCAATTTTTGGTTTTAGTTTCCATTTTAGGGACCGTTTTAGCATTTTCTTTGGCTTTTCTAGTTTTTTGGCCAGCACATTTTCCTACAACGAAAGCAGCTTAGTTAAGTGCGACCGCCTTTTATTTAACATCATTTCATATGCGTTTTCAATATCTCAACAAGAAAGTGTATCCCTGGATGTGTGTGTGTGCACGTGCGCTTGTGTGTGTGCAGCAGAGCATTTCGAATGCCAAGTTTTCGATAAAAAGGAAAAATTCTTCTGGCTTGCTTTTCTTGACTGTATTTTACTCTTTCGACTCTAGCAGGAAGTGCGCCGGGGCAGCTATAAATTTTTGCATAAATTGTGGATCTGCATGTTGCTTTATGGCATGAGCCGGATGTGGATTGCAGTTACGGCTTAAGAGTGTGTAAGATGCGTAATATCAAATTGCATAACTCAATCTGACAAGCTGCACGAGTGTGATAGAGTGAGCATTTAAGAGATAGAGGGAGACCGAGAAAAAGGGAAATCAGTTATGTTGAATTGAAATGATTTTATTTTTATATTTAAATTTAATTTTTGCGTTACCGGTTTGGCCTCTAAATATTCAGATTCTTTGAATAAAATGATATTCGATTATATGAAAAATAACAAAGGATATTTACATCGCTTCCTACATATATAAATATGTGTTTATTATATTAAATACAAAATTGGGAAAACAACTCTATAGCTCTCTATATATAAGAAAAATGCGTTCTTGCGTGAAAAACTTTGCTGCTTTGCAAGATATTTTGACCAGGCCTGTATATGTCGACTCATATGTAAATAAATATGGTTAAATGGGAAAAAAGCGTTTGTATGAAATTCTTCCAAGAAAAATGTTTGCCAGGGTATTTAATCAACGACATGCCGAGGATAAACGTTCTTTCTTGTTTTTAGTTAAGAGCTTATCCTATGGGAAATTACTTATTTCCTTTGGTCATTTGGTAGTTAAGCCTTTATGAGATTTTCAGAAATGTTCTTTCTTCATTTTCCATTGGTAGAAATTTATTTCGCAGCAAGAGTTATTTAAGTGTTTTACACTGTAGTCAGCACACAATTCGGATCATAAAGGGAGTCAAACCGTGGCACTGCGCCGCGTGCCTCAGCGTCTCCTCGCCACCAAGACTTACCTGGCCGCAGTGCGGCTGAGGAGGTAACAGAAAGCATATAATACACCTGCTAATAAAACTTTACTGCGTTTTTAGTAACACGACCCGACTTTCCGCAAAACCATTTGTCACAGTATAGGGAAAACTGGTTCTTTCATAGTAAATACCTGTGTTTTTATTTAACTTTGCGCAATGACTGCAAAGGTCTAGTGTCTGATCAAATGAGTGTCAATACACGCCAACATACAGATATATAGATACTGCTAATTCGAGAAGCCAATCACCTATAGCTGTAGGCCTGGGGGTGATCCAGACTCAAATTAAGCAGCCCAAAATCAGTTACTTCTGTGTTTGAGCCACCCAATAATATTTTATTTGCCAATGTTCTCACGAAATAACCATATTTATTTACACAAATGAATATTTATATTCATTTACATAAATAAATATTCTGTTTTTCAAAGAAACTTGCCTCACACTGTAATTTTCAATTCCAATTAAACATGAACGAATTTGTTTATCAAATCAATAAACCCTTTTGCTAATACTTCAGCTGAAAAGAATTCTTAACATGCAATTTAATTTCAATAAGCCAAATATTCTTTGCCCTGCGTGAAAAAGCTGCCAAGAGACTAATGAGTCTCACTGTAAACTTGGCCAAACTGGAACTAATATGCAACAAATTGCTCAAAACTGGCCAAAGCAACAGCTGCGTTGCTTTTATTAAACTTTTGTTCTAATTGCATTACATTTGAAAGTAATAAAAACAAAGCAACAAAAACCAATTGAAAAATCTTGTATGTACTTTTAATTAGAAATATTTTTCAAAATCTAGTAACAAAACAAAAAAAAAATGTCTCTTTGTTGTTGTGCAGCTAGGCAAAGTGCCAAACTGCTTTGGCCAGGATATTTAGTCCTGGGCTGACGCTTAGCACGAGCACATACTCGAACACACGCACAGAGTTGAGTACCAAAAGTAAACTTTTTAAAACTTTTAACGAAGATATGTGCGAAAGGATGGCAGCCAAGGACCCAGAAGCGGCTCTTTAGCTGCAGATAGATTGAAGGCAACAACTAATACGCACCCGACTTACACATACACACGCTCACACTCACACACACACATTCACATAAGCAGACCAAAGTTTGTTGTTGAAAAATGTTTAGACGTTTTATGCTTTTGATATGAAGCTTTTGTGATCAACTTAATTAAATTCATTAAATGTGCGCACGTATCACGTATACGCAGCGTTGTGCAATTAGTTACCATGATAGATGATTCTCATTGTTGTTGTTCCTGTTGTTGTTTTTTGGGCAACAACAATGACAAACTTTTTACTAGCGTCAGTCAGGTAGTAATAACAGTCAGTTTGCGAGTACCTGAACTATTTGTGATATATGAAAACCGAACGCTCATACGCACAGTTAGCCAGGCGTAAAACGTTAGATGCTAATTTAAATATTTTTGCACTGTTGACTGACAGTCGGCAGCAGGAAATTTCTAATTAAAATACATAGTAGTTGCTCGAAAGTTGTTTGCAACTTTTGTGGGCGTCAGCATTCAATATCAATAGACGGCATTTAATAAAATTCAAGTTGAAAGAAGCAAAAGCACACAGCCAAAGCAATTGCAAAAACCTTGATGGTAATCAAAGCATTCAGCTGAAGCACAAGCAGCACAATGAAATCGCAGCCAATGCCCCGCCAACAAACTCCCCTCTTTTGGTATTCGCAATTTCGTTAATAAAACGGCAATAGCTGGCAATCGAAGTGAGCCAGCAAAAAGAAAAGTCTATTGCAATTCATCCACTATTGTATTCTATTCATTTTGCTAACAATTTTGAACTCGCTCAGAGAGTTGAGTTCCCGCTGCGAAATATGAACTACATTGCTTTTAACAGCTTTAAAAGCATTTACTTTGTCAACTGACAAGTAAATAATATGCAAAATTCAGCATTCAAATAAAAAATGACAGTTCTTAACACGAAAACTTTAAGACAGCGAAATGTAGCAGCAGTCTGAAAGAGTTAAAGTAAAACTAACGATATGAAACTACTTTGACAAATCTACATATATAAATAAAACATATTGAAAAACATATTGAAAACAAACTCGTATCTTTTATAAAACAATTTTAAAAGTTAGTTAACATGTTTAGGCGAAATAATTATATTGAACAAATTTATTCAATGGATCAATATTATTTTAATATTTTGTAAATATATTTAATATATTATATAAAAACAAGTGTTGATAATGTTAAGTTCATTATTACATAACAGACCAATTAAACTTTTAAAGACAACCATATTAGTTTGAAAATTTATTATATTAGTCCTAAAGTTCATTATCGTACAATAAAAGTTCTTTAACCAATTATATATTTTTAATATGTTTATAATACCCTGTGCCCTGAATATAGGTAAACAAAAGTAATAACCATTTTTCGTAAATGTGTGTAACTGGCACAAGCATCTACGACCCCAAAGTATATGGTATATATAACGGCAACTACTTAAGTCAATATGGACATGTTAGTATGAGTGATTTTCTAAATATAATTTTATACGCAGAAAAAAGTTATATGTTATTTTGTCGATTGATCTGTAAGCATATCTCTAAGTAATAGGAGATAGAGATACATATATGACGGTTATTTATACAGTAAAGACTCAAGAAAAATATTTCAAATGCAGTTTAAGTGGTATAGTAATTAGCTTTAAATGCACAAGTTTGGATGAAAATATGCAATAATTTCTTAGGTGCATCATAAGCACCGAAGTTTATCAACGCAATTCCCATCCGCTGGGGAGCTTGAGTAGAAGTGAGTATGAACTTGTGCCGTATCATTTTAGTACAGGGTATATGCTAGTCAAGCTCTCGCCATTAGAGCACTCTTGTTTAATAACCATGTCATAAAAGATTTTTGAAATTGATAGTGTCATTGGGACAACTGCCAATTAGCTTATTTTTAATGACAAAGCTGCTTCGCAATATTTGAAATTTGCATCGGCTATGAAACATAAATGAGGCATCTAGATAATACATAAAACAGATGGTAGCGATTTGCCAGAAAATACATTTCGGATTTTTGGTCTGATAAATTGGTGGAATGATTGCATTGAATGCCAACGGCTGTGAGTGCATGCCGCGCTGGTTGTGGTCTAATGTGGCATATGATATGGGCTCTGGGACGTGCTGTTATTGGGGTCACGGGTTGCATATCTAAGGACAACATTGTCGAGCCGTCGCCATTTTGTCAGCGGCAACGTGGCGCGCATAAAATTTTCGACAAGTTATGCGCCTCAAGTGCCAAAACATGCAACAATGCTTGTGCATTAACTTTGCCTATCGGTCCGCTCCGCCCCGCACCGCCCGGCTGATCCTTCTGCTTCAGCACGCCGCCAGAAAACAGCATTGAGGCTGAGTCGATGCCAGCCATCGGGCATGGTTGTAATAAAGTTTGTTTAAAACGCGTCGCCAGCTAAAATTTGCAAACATGCAAACATCGAGGGAAATGCATAACTGAGCGATGGCCAAAGGCAAAGAGCGGAAAAGGCAGCGCTGCCAAAGGAAACGGAAGTCGCTGCAATGCACACTATCAGAACAGTCAGCACAGAACAGTCAGTACCAGAAGCGCCACCAAAACCTAGTTACAGACCAACCAGCCAAATGCTGGTGCCCCTGGCATTGGTCATGAGGAGGCGTCGAAATGTGCATTTTACAGCGTTTGTTTCGCTTGTTTAACGCATTTTAACTTTGATTAACGACTGACGGGCATTCGTGCAGCCCTCGCAGTTGTTGTTGCAATTGCAGCTTCCTCAGCTTGTGCGCATTTGATTTGTGCGCAAAAATTGCATTTGCTTAAACTATTTCCAAGTGCTTTCACAATTTATACGATTACAGCGTTTTGTGCTTAAGTCATTTGACTCATTTCTAAATTTTCGTAAGCTGAACACGAAAAAGCTGAAATACGAGCTCTGAAAGCTTGTAGTACCTTGCCGGAGTACAGTTCGTGTTAACAATCCTCTGTTAAATGGTAATAACTGAGCCTTGAAAGCACATTAAAACTTAAAACTGCTAATTTTGTAAAGATGATAGCCTCAAATATTGTATAAAGACATAGGTCGAAAATTCCCTCAGTAACTCGGTGAAATCTCATCCGATTTTCAAAAGGTTTGGTCTTTTGTTCATGGTTTGAGCTCTAAATCACTTTGGCATCTAAGTCTGACAACATTATTTTTGGTCGAAATTCATGTGAAAATGGTATCCTCAAATATTCTGTATAGACATAGGTCAAAAATGCCCACTCCCATAACTCGGTCAAATCTCATCCGGTCTTGAAAAGGCTTATCTTTTTGTTTTTTGTTTCGAATCCAAATCAATTTGGCATCTAAGTCTGATAACATTATTTTTGGTCAAAATTCATGTACAAATGGTACCCACAAATATCCTTTAGGTAAGTTTTTTTTTTTTTTATAAGAGTCAGTCTTGCCCGCTTTCAATATCCTTATATGCTTTGGCTTTGACATTGACCGCACGGTTTTGCTGCATATTCAATTAATTTAATTATATTTCGTCTGAATGCATAATATTCTACAATGTGGTCTGCTGCAGTCGCATGCCATCGTTTGACTCCGCTTTTTGAGTTGTCAGCGGGGCATTTTCCCTTTTCGGGCTGCTTTCCGTTTGCTCTTCGCTCTCTCCGCTTTTGGTTTCCTTTGGGCCCGCTGTGCAAATAGTTAGCGCTGATTTATTATTTATTGCTTTGGTTTATGCCCGTGATTTATCTCGAGTAGCCTCGAGCTGCGAGTTTAAAGTGCACGGCCATTGTTTGGCAATTTAAACAAAAATGGAAAACATGCGGATAAAACGTGTAAGCTCCTCTCTCGTCGCTATCAATATAACGAATTGGGTCGGGCAATTATAAGATTTATGTTTGCACTTGTTGTATGGTACAAAGCGCAAAAATATATGCAAAATGCCTAAGAAAGAACGTGTAGAAATATTTCCGTCGAGAGTGCTCGACATTACAATACAGTCTCAAAAACGAATGGTTTAATTAATGGCGCGTGCCGTCGTTATCAAACATATATAAGAAAGCCTCCAAAGATGATCAGCGGTTAATATGTGTTTCAAGAACCTTTCTGCAAAGATAACTATGTGAGTGTATACCAATGATATTCTTAATGTAGACTTATTACGATAAAGGTTTGTAGGAATCTGATTAATAAATATTTGTTAAAATGGAAATGATATATATAAACTGAAATATGTTTAAACTTATGGTTGATAGCATCATTAAAACTTCTTGCAAATTATAGATCTGTATGTCACCTTATTGTGCACATTTTATAGTTAATGGGTATTAAAAGTACAATCAATATTTGTCCTCAAGCATTGCACTTATTTCAGTATTGTCATTTAACCTTCTACCGTACATTCGCCCTTTCTGTGTGGTATCTCTTTCTCCTTGTGTCTCTTGTTAGCTGGCTGTCAGTTACATAAATCGTGGCGGATTTGCATTAAATATGCAACAAAAAGCTGTTTAAATAACTAATAATTATCTTGTTGGGCTTCAATGTCATTTGCTGTGTGCTATTTATATGCATAAGCCGCTTAGTTCAAATTAATTAACATTAACAACCAGACAAATAGCAACAACAAGAACAACAACCATAACAACAACACTGCTCAAATATTTATTGTTTTGTTTTTGCACTGTCCACAATGCATTTTGTGGTCATTTGTTGTTAATGACACTGTAAGCCCTATAAATTATTTGTTTTTTTTTCTCACGCATTTCTCCTGGCCATAATTTGTATTTGTTTGCAAAATATTTTATTTAATTCGACTTTCATTGTTTATTAGTGAAATACATACACATACTAGCGTATATTGATAAATATTTTGGCTTGTTAATTGAATAAAAAGTGTCTATTTTCTAGTTTAATTTGCTTATCCTATTTGCATTTGTCAAATCCCAGCAAACCAATTAAAATTTTAATCAAATTATTTTTTGCATGATTCGAATTCCGTTAAACTAGTTATTAGGAGTTAAGTTTAACCAGACTAAGCCGATTTGCGGGTGCTGATGCTTAAATAAGATTTGATTATAATATTGTTTAGTTAAATTACGAGTCTATCGAAAAAGTTTTTTGTTATATTTCATTGAGTATTCATCAGAACTGAAAGCATTTTAAAGTTATTAATGACATTTTTATCTATTATTTTTTGGGTTGAAGTCGGCGAGGCTATGCTTTTAGCTTTTTTTTTTATCAGATCGTAACCAAAACCCGCTTTAAAATTGTGTCTATTCGTTAGTAAAAAGCTATTATTGCTGAACTTATAATTACTGTGAGGGTGAAGCTGCTTAGCATGTGGAAAATTTGTATTAAACATTTATGTATATCATTGAAGAGCATAAAAGGCTACTGGAAACAAAGCCCTTATAAGCTAAAACTAAGCAGATGTAAAGTGACCATGCAAAAAATTATTTCGTAAAATGGGTGGTTATTAAGCAAATGCATTCTCTATTGCTTGTAATACAGCTTGCACATAGCCGAGAGCAACAATTTCAACGTTTAGTCGCCCCTACTCTTTAAACCACATGTAATACAAAAACTATAGCATACTTATGAGCGACATTCGATGTGACTAAAAAAAGCACAAAGCAGCATTTATGCACCGCCCGCTGTCTGGGCAGCCCGCGGTGCTGTGTTTAATCAGAACTCGTTGCCGCACATAACTTAGAGGAAATTCAGATGCAGGAGATGCTTGTGTAGGATATACCGAAAGTGCAGAGCACACGGGGCGTCCCTCGACGCTGCACGGTTTCTTCGTGCGGTGTCTCCTTTGTGTGGCACAAGCTAAAACGAAATGGGATAAAGAAAAAAGAATGGGACAGAGGGGACGGCGACTGTACAAAGGCTGCATTACACTTTAATATTAAAACAAATGCCGGCAACTCTCAATGGGAAATTTGGCATAGCAGCAAGTCAGGCGAAAGTAACAGCAGCAGCAGCAGCAGCAACTAAATTGTATCTGGCCAACGAAGCGTGCTTGAATTACACTTGCAATCAAATCTATGAGCAACCGCAAGTACATGCAACATGCAACATGCAGTTGCACACTCCTAGCCTCAAAATAAACCACAACACCGTGCACTGCCTCGACTGACTCGAAGATATTTGCAGATGGACAGAAAGGGTTGTTTTTGAGAGTGTGTGTGCGTGTTAGTGTGCACCGCAAACCGCACACACGTTTCGAGCTTCTGTTTTTGGATTACAAGCAGCTATATCTGCGGTCTGTTAGGCAACTTATTAGATTAGTAATGTTGGCAGTAGCATAACTACTCCAATGACCATGCGGGCGCAACAGGCGAACTGCCCCTGACGGACCGCAAGCAGCTGTCAAACAGCTGCCTTTGATTAATATAATTAAAGTCTTGAATGCCTTAAAATTTTAGAGTGCCTAACAGCGAGACCTAATCAGCATAATGCGCTGCTGTGTCAATGTAAAGCCCTTTGGGAACATGACAGAATCAGCATGATATATGCATGTATAAATGGACAACATTGTTACCACCAGTCGGATGAGTGATGCCCATTTGTGGGGTGTGTGTGTGTGTGTGTGTGTGTGTGTGTGTGTGTAGGGCCCAGAAAAAAAGCTTGCTGTAGAATTATATTTATGCCACTTTTGGGGCTTTTGCTTGTCACATGTGCACAAAGAGTGCTCATGTCGGTTGAACGTTTAAGTCGCAATGACACTGACTGCAAATGTTTAAATATGGATGTTTTTGTATACCTTACTTGCTTTTATAGAGAACACTTTTCATTCTGTGGTAAAGTTTAAAAAAGTGTTTATGTGCCCATTGAAATCACATAAAAGCTTGATGGCAGTAAAAATTAAATTCTTGTTGGCTACACACTGACAACTAGTGTCATCGCACCACAAGATAGAGCAATAGAAAAAAGTAGTATGTTGCTAATTTGAAAGATGAATTAGATGTGCTGCACACAGAGATTTGCTACGCTGCAGTTTTGAACCGAAGAGCTATAAATTTCATTTGTCACAGCATCCAAATCCCCCAGTGTGTGGCTTATACAATAGGAGTTTGTTTCACAGACAACAACATTTTTGCGTAGTTTTGTGGCAAAGTCAAAAACAGTATAATGCATGTCACACACAGAGAAAGAGTGAGATATATATGTATTTATACATATAAATAAGCACACACTCACACACACATATATGTTAGCAGGGCCATTGTCTGACTCAGACAGCTTACACAAAAGCCATAGAGAACAATTTAGATATTTTCTAAAGATTTAAGCGGTTCACATGACACGGCAGGGTAAAAACTTGTCATCGGTTGCCAAGCTACATATAGCTTTGAGGTAAAGCATATAAAGATACTTAGGGCCCAGGAGGGGCAACTGTTTGTCTCGACTCGTCTATTCGTATTTGTTTGGCATTTAAATAAGCATAATTCTAGTTGCACAAAAACACATTTAAGTCTTTTTTATGGACTTCAATCTTATGCACTCTACTACCATATGCATATTCATGGAACTAACCACAACAGCTCGACATTATTACTTATGTGTGTTGGTATCTCTGTTTGTTTGTATATTTATTTGTTTGTTTGTTTGTCTCTTACAGGTATGTTGTACACGCGCTCATATGTGCATATGTGAAAAGCTTCACTACAGACGTCAGCCTCAGTCTCAGCTCCAGCCTCGGCTTTAACCATCTAAGTGGCTACAACATTTGCATAGACGGGGCGGCATATGTTGTAACTGGTTTGTATGTTAACACACTCACACACAAACACCCATACACACACATATTCCTATTAATACATATATCTGTTCATTTGTGTGCATGAGACTGGCACTTCAGTGTCTTAAGTTCTTCTTTGAGTGGCAACTTTTTCTCAATTGCCGCAAGTGGTGTTGCAAGTGGTTTTCAAAGCGCTTTGGGCCAGATACAGGTGTATGCTTCTGTGCTCCGTGCGGCCTTTGAGTGGTGTGATAGAGAAAATGCATTTAGGTCTGTAGAAAAGTTCACCAGCAACCAACACACACACCTGACCTCAATGCTTAAAGAAATTGTGTGTCAGTTGTGTATGTAGAGCGGAAATGTGTGTCCATAAAGTCTGTAGCGGCTCATAGATCGCAAAAATAATTTGCACTGGCTTGTGGTTAGTTCATATCAGATATTTGATTTTAAATGCGACAGTGTAAAACATTTGCAAAAATATCAACAATTTTAGATAACAATGTATGAAATATTTGATATTTCTTTTATTAATTTTAGACCTTATTAAATTCATAACTAATTAAATTAAAATGCCATTGATATATCCTTAAGTCAATAGAATAACCTTTAAAACATAAATTTTATCTTGGCCAAAATCTTTAAAATCTTAGTTAACTATCAGCAAATTTTATTAACTTATGGACAAAAGCTTAACTCGTGTGTTATTACAAAAAAGACTTGGGATTTTTTGTTTATGGAAGTATAAAATATTTTCTTTTATATCCTTTTATAAAACAAATAATAAACGAGTAACAATTTCTTACAAAGAAAGAAAATATACGATAAGTAATTGTGAAGAGCTCAGATAAAAAGAAGAAAAATGAGAGAGGAAGGCAAAGAAACAAGAGTAATAAAAAAGAGTTGAAGAAGTAGAAACAAGGTTGGGCAAACAGAGATGAACACACATTGAATCAGTTAGGAAATAGCATGCTAAGCACATACTACAACTAGGCGTGGTCAGCAAATACTCGATAGTAGCCAGAGAATAGAGAACACACATGGAACAAGCTATTGTACATGGTATAAGTTATGGTACATATTTCGCTTTACAAAGAACATAGGCCTGTTCAAAAATAAAATTTGAGAACTGTCTAACGATCTATAATTGTTCAGAAATTTATATACTTTATTAGTTGCGAGATTCAATCACGAAATTATTACAAGGGTATATAAGACACCACTGCTGATATTTCTACACGTACTTAGCACATTTTTATTCGTATTATCATTATATAATTACAATTTATTTTGGTATTAATTTAAAGGATGAATTTCCAGACAATTTCTCGCTTGCCTACCGCAAATCTCTGTCGTAATTAACCCACTTAACTGGCAGTAACTTTGGCCAGCTATCACCGCAAAGGGCGGTGGCTTCTGTGGGCGTGGCTCATGTCCATGTTATCCCTCAACAAAAAAATCCGCAAGCAACGCGCAGAAATTTGCACAATTTTTAATGGCGCAGATGTGTCTTTGGTGGTGGCGTGTGTGTGCTAGAGTGTGCGAAGCGCGTGGTTCGAGGCTTTCGATGAGGGCTTTGCGTGTGCTTCCATATGTGTGCGTGGACTTAACTGACCAGCACACATACACACGCATGCAGGAAGCTGCAGCCATGGTAAATGCTTTAAAAAGCCATTTCAGCTTTTTTCGTCGTTTTTTTGGAATCCCCTTCTTTGATGCGGCCACAAAAAAGGGCGGATTATAAAACACTTAAACGATTTTAAGCGCAATTATGTTGGCGCGAGCACGTAAACGCATCGTGGCCATTGCAACGCTTGCCCGCTTTAATATTTAAACACTTTCCGCTGCCCGACTTGCTGCTGCTCATTAGGTTTTCATTTAAAGTTTCCCCAACAGGAGAAGCACAAATTTGTTCTAAATTATTTAAAAACTAAGTTGGCCGCTAGCTAAAAGAAAGAAAGAACTAAGAAAAAACTAAACAAACAAATAAGTGAATAACAGGGGTGCATTCTCCACAATAGTATATCCTCTAAAGGACAGAATGGCAGTGGGGTAGTTTTAAATAATAAAATATTCAGTACGGGATTACAAAAATGAATAATAAGAAACCAACACAATATTTGTGAATAAAACAAATTAAGTGTAACCACGTCGATTCTTAAATTAAGAGTTTCGAAATAAACAAAGTTTTATTTTTCAATTAAATTGGGTAGGTTTAAAAAGCGAGGACTAGAAAGCAAAGAAAAATTGCAATACATTTTTTTTTATTATTGTTTTAGAGTGTATTGATTGAAAATAGGATGTCTAGAAGCTTTTTAAAGTCAAATCCTTTGTATATTCTCCCCGTTAACTATCTTAGAGTTAGTTTTTATAAGCCTCTGGAAGCTTAGGTGTTACCCGTCAATATAAATAATAAAAACCCAATTTGAGGATCGTTATTTTCTGAGAGAAAATCCTTTTAATGGAGGCTAATATACCCTTTTAAAACTGTTAGCTTTTGGGTAGAATGAACATAGTGCCAAGCTCAGCCGCAGATAGTCCGAAACAACAACAACAACAGCGCAGCAAATAGAACAGAAATAGAAGCAACAACAGGCCAGAAACGCTAGTAAACCGGTCTACAAACAATTAGAACGTCAGCTTACCGGAAAAAAGTTTGCATTTCATTTATACTCGAAGGATTTTATTTAGGAAAAGTTTTGTTGTGCATGCCAGCATGCGCAATGGGCAGCGAGAACTGCGCCTGGCCAGTGGCAGGCGTTATCCATTGTGCAATTTCTTCGGCAATGCCAGCGATTCTTCAACGGCCACTTCAGCAATGGTGGCAATGGAGGCAATGGTGGCAATGGAGGCAATACAGGCGAGAGGGCAACGCCGGTGTTTCCGTTGCAAACGCGCGCCATTGTTGCAACAATAAACTTCCGGTTTTAAATTTCACTTGTTTGTCTGTCTGCCTGTGTGTGTGCGTGTGTTTGTGTGTGGTCGCAAAACAAAATGGCCGCTGCCAGTAGCAAGCTGTCGCTGCCAACGGCTTTTGACATTAATTAGCACAAAACATGTTGAGCAACGGTAAATGCAACGGTAAAGTTTTTGGCCATTTGCAGCTGCATAATGGGCCCTGAATAGCTTAAGCTGCTGCCATCAGCCGTGTTTATTACGTAATTTAGATAACGTCAGTACCTAGCTTGACCCTGCTACTGATGGCGATCCAGCACCTGCATCAGCAACGGCCACTGCTGAAAAATGCTCCGTCAGCATGCGAAGCATCTGACAGCAGCATCTTGAGCTGCCACTGACGTCAAGTTAAGTTTCAACTGGTCGGTCGTGTGCATAAATAAATCAACAAAAATGTATCTAAGCTCAGCAAAGTTTTCGTCAGCTTACTAAGTTGCTTAGCTTTATTGATGAGCCAAGACTTGAGTGTAAGTGTGATTATTTGGGCAACTTGAGAAATTTCACTTGTCTGCATTTTCAAATAGGTTTGGCGATGCAGGTTTTTGGTTCAAAAATACTTACTGCTAGGTTCTATTTGTGATCGGGGTTTTCTCCAGTTAATGAAGCAATTTTTCATTTTATATCATCTGTAAGTAAAATTTATGTATAAAGTTATAACGCTTTTGTATTTATGCTAAATAAGAAACACGTCTGCACGTTTGGGAGATATTACCCCGAATTGGTCATGGAGATTACTGATGATATCCTTTTGATATTAAGCTACCGACAGGCCATAATAAATCACTCTATAAATTGCAATACATATCTTTTAGAGTCACAGTTGGAGATTCACTATCCATGTGTAGCCGATATTACGACTTTGACTGCCATGTTCTTCTTTAATACAAACAACAAAAATGTTTTTTCACTAATATATACTTAATCTATAACATTAACTAATCAGAGTTCGTCTGCTGTGGAAATTCCATGTTGTACTCTCGTTTTAGAGTGAACTTCAGATCTAATAGACTTGGCTCAGCATTTCGGTATTTGGCCAGTTTAACCAAACGCATGGACACATCCTTGACGAAGGCATTGGCGCACTTGGCTACCAAGTCCGCTGCCTGATCGTCTAACGAGGCAGTTTTGTCAATTTTCTGCACAAAACGATTTAAATTTGATTTGCGTATAATCTGTAGAGAAAAGTATGGGAAATATATATGTATATCCTTTAATATTATTAGAATTAAAATGGTACTCACATGATATTTATTGGTTGAGGAGCATATGTATTCTTTATCGCTTTCGGCTTGATTGCTTTTGCTCGATGAGCTCAAGCTGCATGATGAGGATTGACTCTCATTGCCTGAAGATACATCGCTAGTATCTCTAGGTAATTCATCGATCCAAGGCCACGGGTTCAGCTGTCCGGAACTCATTTTAAAGTATGCGAATAAAAGCAAATGCTGATGAAACAAATTAAGAATTATAAAAGGATTACTCAGTCAAAAGCGGAAAATAACTGTTGCCTGTGGGATAGATTAACTTGTCAGCTGATAAAAAAGCTGTTGTAACTAATTGAGAATTATAAAACAGTTGCTGAGTTGCAGTCAGAGAAAAAAGTGTTGCATATTTGTGGAATGAAAAATTAATGTAAATGTCATTTGCCGTTTTCCATTCATTATTTTCGTCACGTTTTCAACAAACGGTTAAAAAATGTTTCGAAATCAATGCAATATTTCATGGATTTCAAGCGTTGACTGATCGATTTAAGCGCAATTTGTATGACGTCAATGTTAATGTCTTACGTTGACGCCCCTTGAATTACAGTCTCTCTCTCCCACACACACACAAACACAGTTCATGGCAGTCACACAATTCAAGGCGCATTTGTCGCACACTAAAAATTCGGAATTTTCCTTTTCTTTTCTTGCTGATTTTCCTGCTTTGTGTCTGCTGCCCTCGAGTAAATGTGTCGCTTATTGGAATGCACTTTGTTTGGCCAATTGCATTGATTTGCGGTCAAAAGGGATGGTAAATTTGACAAAGATTTTGTGCGGCAATTTATCGCATGTCCGTGCAACGAATTGTCCAGCCCACACTTTCGTTCTCTGACTGCGCCGTAACTTTATTTAATGGCTAAAAGTTCACACTTCCTTTAGCTGCTCGTAAACTTTGTCCAGAGCAGCCAGGACAACCATATGTTTTTGTTCTTGTTGTTGTCACTGTTATTTCTCTTGTTGAACTTTTGTTCAAATAGAGGCGCTGTTTTTGCTGTTTACTTGGACCCAGTGCTAAATATTTCAAACAAAAGCCAAACAAACAGCTGACAACGCCAACACCAACAACAACAACAACGCCAACACCAACAACAACAACAACAACAACAACAACAACAACAACAACAACAACAACAACAACAACAACAACAACAACAACAACCACAACAACAACAACAACACCAACAACAACAACAACACCAGCAACAACAACAACAGCAATAGCTACAACTACGGCAACAAATGGTTGGCGGAAGGAAGCTCAACTTAAATAACGGATATTGGCTTAAATAAACAATGGCGTCCATGTCTGCATTGCCAGCGCATATAACACATCTCTATATCTATTTATATTTATATGTACACACATACATATACACATAAACCGACTGTGCAAGCATTAAGCAAACTTGCTGGCAAACTGTGCGGCGATAAGCAGCGCTTAAGCGGAAGTTGCCACCATAGCTGCCACCCATTACCCGCCTGTGGCTTACACCGTTAAGTTGGCTGCATTCGCAGGGCTGCATTTTGCGTAGCGTTGCCAAATTGTTTTTCTTTACGCTGTTGTTGTAAAATGCGGCTGGGAGCACAACAGCTGTGTTATGTCAAGTTTTTCGGGCGCTTTAATTGCTTGTTAATTAGCGTAGTTTGTGTTGTGCCACGCCTCAGAAATGGCGTTTATTGTTGCTTTTTTTTGTTTTCCTGTTAGCATCGCCAATCTCAATTTTTTTTTTTTGGTAAGGTTAATTGTTGATGTGTGAAGCCGTGACACGCCACTGATGAAATTTAACAACTGTGCAAATATTTGACAGACGGCTGACAGGCTGTCAACGAACCCGAACGAGGCCCAAACCAAATCGTTCATTGACGCGGAGCGTGCGAAAATTGACTGGCTTTCAACCTGCTTGCCCAACCGGAGTCTGAGAAGCTTCAACACATACGAGGGGTCCAATAAAACTTTGTGTAATTGGATGAATAAAACTAATGCAACTTAAATAAATGCATGGCCTAAAGACGTGCCCAGACAATAACAAGTGACGTGCAGTGTAAGCAAGGAGAAAAAGAAAAAGATTTTCTATGTTGGGTTGACAGCAAGTATTGAGTATAAGAAATGTGTCAATCCGGCAAGTGGACAAGACTTGTTAAATGCTTAGAGATAGCAGCAAGCGGAACGTTAAGAAGAGAAACGACCGACCAGAAGTGTCAATTCGTCAATATTTGTAAAGTTTCCCCTTTAGTCTGGCATTTGTTCTTAAATAATATGAGTGACAATAGTTAAACAACCCGATCACTAAGTAAACTTTCCAGGGAACTTAATGTTGTGGTGCTTATAATCCCCAAAGAGTTGAGCCTGGCAAACAGTGTAAAATTTATCCAGATATGGGCGTTATTGTATTCTAATGCTTTCCCTAGACGAACTTTGGTTGAGACCCTCGTAGCGCCTGCACATGCCGTTGCATATCTGCACATTGTATGTGCATGTGTCATCTGTGTGGCAGCTAGTGGAGCATTCATATTATTTTCACACCTAACGACTGTGAGAACGTCAGCGACAACGCGCTTGACAAATGTTAGCGGCAATATTTGCACTGCACTACAAAAACAAGAACGCGCAGAGCACAGCAAAAGGATCAGGATTGCAATTGCTAAAATCGATAAGGGCGGGGAGGTGTTGTGTATAAGCAAACCGAATACTTAACTGGCGCTAAAAGGATAAGCGCATTAAAGCATTTACTTTGCAATGCGAATCAGAGGAAGGAAAATGTATTAGTGCTTATATAGTCGAGCGCTCGTCGATTGCAGAATTTTGTCGTGCAGCCTCTGGGCAGTGGCAGCCGCTGCCGCAGCCGCTGCCTCAGCCGCAGTCGCCGCCGCAGTCATGTGGCATCAAGTGGGGGCAACTAGACAAACAAGCCACATGTTCATGTACTCGTTGTGCTCGACACAAAAGCGCAACAAACAAGCAGCAACAGCCCCGAGCTACACAATTGCAACTCTAACAAAGGACACGCTGCACAGGACACGCGACAATGGGGTGGTTGGGTTCAGGGGGCCGGGTTCGGCGCTCGGCATGGGTGCGAGTGCAATGGCAACAAATCCGCAACGCGACGCCCATTGCACTGTGGACCCACTTAATCCGGCCATTGTGTTCGCCTTATTATGACGCCCATCGAGCATTGTCTTGGCCTAATGTTGTTGACTCAAGGCGCACAATGGAGCGCCTGCAACCATATTCCAAGTATTCCAAGTGGTTCAAGCATCTCAACTATTCCAAAAAGGACATTTTTATGCTTTATCAGCAGCGTTGCCAGCGGCTAAAAATTGTTTGTGTTCTTGTTGTTTTTGCTGCCTTACCATACGCCCGTCTCTTATAATGAACGCATCTTTTGGCCTGCCTCGCGGGTTGGGTTGAGGGGGTTGGTTGTCAAGCCGAGTGTGTGTTAAGGTTACATTTTGTTTGTTCTCCTCAGAAGACAATGCGCCCAGACGGCGCCAGTTGCCGCCAGACGGCGTTCCCCTTCGCTCCACCACCAGTTGGCATTTACGAACTATAAACATTTATTTTTTTGGCAACTGTTTCGAGTAAATCGATAAAATGTCTATGAAGTCATGTTGCTAAAATTAAAAGAGGTTTAAGGAAATGCGCGTAAATGCATGAAAGAGAAATTTTGGGTAAAAACCAGGAAGCATTGGAAATTTAGAAAAAATATGAAAATGTTGTTAAATTTTGTTGGCTGGTCTTAATTACAGAAATTGGTTTTTGAGACAGAAATAATGTCACACGAATACATAATTTAATATCATATACTTATACCTAGAGAAGAATATTTAAATAAACATTTTTGAACAATTTAAAAAAACAAAGCCTGTCACATAAATATTTTGTTTATCAATTGAAATTGAATAAATTGGATATCTTGGTAATTAATTTTAAATGTAATTTTTGCAAAATAATAATTATTTTTCTGCTCTCCTGTCGGCACAATTTTAAGCCCACGTATTGGCATTTTAATGATTTCTTTGAATGACCCTAATTAATATTTATTTTGTTTTCACTGATAGCACACATATTTATATGTGTGTCAGACACACACACACACACACACAAATACATTAGCATGTACACATATATTTATTTGCAAATTGGCCTTAATGAAAATTAATTAAATTATTGATAGATAATGCGAGCATTTTGTAAGACGAGTTGAGGTTGAGACTTACATAAATGAGCTTGCAATCAACTGATGCTCAATCAATTCGCAAACTGAAACTAATTATGTACTGCAAAAGTTGATTGCCAATAAATCAATTCATTATGACCACAAGCGCACATGCTTCATGCTACATGCGGCATACCACCGGGTCACTAGTCATCCTCCTGCTGCTTATTAAGTTGCCACAACTTGGGCAGCACTTGCTTTGTCTTGGGTTTGCTTATTTTTCTAGGTCATGCCCTGAGGAAACGTTGGCCAACGAAAAATGTGCGGTATTTTCTTTTGTATACCCTGTAAACTTGAAGAGTTCAGGTGGCATAAAGCATACATTTTTATACACTTAAAAGATATTGTTAATGAACAATGTCAAAAGTTAATTTATATATATTTTAGATATTAGAATTTAATCTAATCCTCTCGACAATCTTGATACAATCTAGCTTTCAGCATCGTATATTTATATATGGAATGTTTTAAGATGTGTTTTAAGATTTTAAGATATCTTAAAAGTATCAGAAGAAGCGCATATTCTTCCTTATTTACGTAATTCTTTATGTCAGACCTGGGTACAGGGTATTTCTCGGTGGTTTATTTTCGGGACGACATTCAGACTTACGTCTTTTCATATTTTTTTGGTACCCATTTTGGCAGACAAATGGCGACGCAGTTTTGTGGCGCCACTAGACGGTGGCTGCAACCACCGTCGCCAGTCTCTAACAATTTTTACTGCAACCATTTCCTAGACGGCAAATAAATTCAGGGCTGCTTAGCCTCAGCTACCACTCCCCAAATCCTTTCCCCGTCGACGCTGCCAACAACTGGGTATTGATTTCGTGCTGCGCTGCACATTAAAGTGCTGAAAGAACTGGCGAAAGTTTTGCGGCAGTCACATCCATAGTTACAAGTATACTTTGGTAGCTGTCAGATCCATCAACTGCTGTCACAACTGATACCAACCAGCCCCCTTTCCCATCATGAAAAGTTCAAGAATCCTGTAATATGGGGGAAAAAATTGTTAGGCTTTGGCCTTCGTGTTGAGCAACTTTTTTCATTAGGCTCCACTTTCCGTTCTTGTTTAACAAGAAGTCAACTTATTAAGCACAATGTGTTTTAAGCTTGTGATAAGCTGTTGAAAGATGTGAAGTTGATTGGAGAATTTGTTTTTTTGCTTGTGTCAAATTATTTTAAAAGTCTTTGAATGCACTTTAGCGAATGCAAGTTGAATATGCCTTTTGAAAATTGTAGACACTTTCACATCTTAAGCTGATAATATAAATTCTGACGGACTTGTAAGCTAACTAGTTAGTTTATAGATTGTTTTTTTTATCATATATTTTCCTATTAGAACATTTTTTTAAGAAAATATTGAGTTTCCATCTCTTGGATGGGCCTCATATTAAAAATGTCAGACTTCTGAATCTGCTAAGGATATAGGAATAAGATAAATAGGCTGCCTGAAGGTGACGCTGAGAAAAGGAAGGCATTATAATAAGGAGTGAGCGGTTGTTTTTAAAAATATAATTTTTATTAAAATCTTTAAAGTTTGCCATAGTTTGAAAGATAAAGAAGAAGGCAGTGAGTTGGAAATTATTAAAACGTCTTACGGAAAATAAGTTTCTGTTGAAGTTATCATGTGCCAAGCATAATGAAGAAAAAAACAAACAACGCAAAGTTCGAGCAAATGTACAAACAGCTTGAAAGAAGTGTAACTTGAAAACTATTCTTAAGCAACATAGATAAGGTATCTTCACAAGCCGACGACTATATACCCTTTTCAGATATGTGATATAAATAAGATGTGGATCGTTTATGGACGATGGCTTCAAAACTGAGAAAATATAACGAATGGAAATCTAAATCGTATCGGCTGGTTATACACTTTTCTAGTTTTGGATAGGCCGGTAAATTATGGTATCCCAAACTTCTGACGATCCTGCTTTGGATCAATCAACAAAATAAGTAAATGCTTGCTAAGAAACTCTTTACTGCTTTCTGGGCTATTTTCTTAATTTTGCTTAATGTATATTGTTTCGTCTCAACTTCTGTATAAATTTATTCGAAACACGCATTTTTTATAATTTAAATAAAATGTTTTTTCAGTCTTTTTAGAGGTTCGAACCCTCGTCAACCTTAATACTTAATGTGCTGAGCCAAACCAACTAATTGGGTTCTGCCGATTTTCCATTTCTTTTCTGTTTTTAAATTTATCATTCATGATTTTTTCTTTGTGAGAAATAAATACACAAATACGAAAAGTGACGATTGTTGCCGGAATTGAGTAGGCACCCTCTTTCTTGACAGTTCATCGCTTCGAATTTTATGCCAAGCAGACTCATTTAGTTCCTACAGTTTCGGCTGGTGTTGGACAGCTAGTTAAATGAGTTAGTCGGTTAATCAGTCAGGTCAAACTCTTTTATATATTTGGACTTGGTCGGACATGGTTTTTTCTGTGTGTTTCACAGGTCGAGACAAAATAATAGTAGCCTTTTCAAGATTACAAATATGAAAGGAATTATAAATAAAGAAATTTTAATTAACAAAAACTCAAATTCTTAAGATACCTTTTCTTTAAAACAAATGAAGTATCGCAGAACAAAATGCCAATCGTCTGAGACTAATTGGTATTTGCAATTTAGCTGGTTGTTTACGACATGCGTTATGGCTTATTGAGGCCAAGCGGCAATGATTGAACTACAAGTGTATCCAGCAAAGGAACTTGCCAAATGGCTCGCTTACCGATTCCCTTAAATCAAGTTAATTCACTTGACTAATTCCCGCTTTGCTTTGCTTTGCTTTCGCTTTGATTTTCAAAGCTGCTTCAGTTGCCACTTGCTTGCTAAGTTATTGATAGATTTTATAGCAATACACTGGCTGTTGATTGCAGTGTGTATATGTGTGTGTTCACATGTGATGTGTGTGTGTGTGGGTATTGCAAAATCCTTTCATTTTGTGGCACATTACACAAGCCAAGGGCTTGACGTCAATCACATTCGCTTTGTGATAAATTTGCTGCCGCAGCAAAATGTCGAACGCAGTTGCAAGTTGAATTACGTGCAATTAAAAACTAATGCAACCAACGCGGGGCACACAGATTGCGGAACAGATTGATGGAAAGACAATGTGCCGCCTGTGGCAATTACTCGTAATAAGTGGAGCGGAGTTTATATTGATGCGCCCACGGGTCGTATGCGTTATGCTGGCGCAAGTCTAAACTGTTTACACAGTCATTTACCATTTTAGTTAGTTTTTAGTCGGTTAAGCAACGTTTTCAATTTGCAGCTGCCGCAAACTACAAATTTTTGCCAAGGGACTCGACTCACGGCAGATAGGACTAAGCAGACGCCGGATATTGGCAAGTTGCCCGCTTCTCAGGCGAACCAAAAATTTTATAATGAGTTAATTTGATGCCTGGGGCTGCGGCGCCTCAACCACATAAACAACAACACCGTCATCGACATCGACATCTTTGTGGCACGCTAAATGCGTTACGCAAAAGCAATTTCAATTAGTGAGCCGCCCATGGGAACGGGCGGGGGTGGTAGGGGAGTGGTGGGCGTTGCTTATGCAAAGCTTGTCGAAAATGTCGCTATGAACTGAAAATTTAATCAAAAAACTCGCGCATTTGCATAGTCCAAATGCAAAATGCAAAATGAAATGCGACATGCAGACGGGCGACCGTCAGGCATGGATCTATGCAAATGTTTTTTTGCTAAATGCCACACAAAAGTGCACACAATTAAGTTGTGGAAAAACAGCCGAAATGCTACACAAATAGCGCAAACATCAGCAGAAACAACAACACAATTCAGAATGATTTTTACTAGTGACTTCAACCCTACTAGGAGTTACCCTTTACCTAACTGCCGAATGTCAATGCAGCAGAAACAACACAATTCAAAATGATTTTTACTAGTGACTTGAACCCTAATAGGAGTTACCCTTTACCTAACTGCCGAATGTCAAACTCTATTCGTAAATACTCATGGATTTATATAGACTGCAAATTGGCTTTATTTTTTTACTTACCATGAATCAATTCCATCTTTATGCTTATTTGAATAACAAACAATCGAACATGACATTTAAAGTTAACCAAAATCTGGACTCGCATATGAGGTTTATGTATTGGTATTGGCTGGTTTGGGCCGTGAAGCGACCCATCGAGAGCATTTCTTGGGCTTATAGCTTTCTCATATACAAACATGAAAATTACGCATCTTTATTTCGATTCATTATTCACAAAATATATTCTTAATATTATAATGCTATAGATATGTTTCATAATTCGATAAAGGAATCTACTTAAAACTAAATTCTTAAAACTTTGTTATACCCTTGTTTTTCGTATCGGATGCAAGGTATACGAATAACAACAAAAATAACTATGAAAACTCATTTACCTACAACAAATTTAACCATAAAAAGCAACTATTTTGGCATCTCATTTGCCATTAAATCGTCAGACATCTGGTCGTAACGCCTGACAGGCGACATACAGGCGACTCCGACGGCGACAAACGACCGAGACGATGATGTGGAAGATGACGGAGATGATGATGAGTATGAAGCTGAATGTCATGAATGTTCGAGACATTCGGCTGTGATGATACGGCAACGCTGCTGACAGCAAGACAAGCGGAAATGCTAAGGCAACTTCCGTGTCGACGTCGTCGCGTTGATCTATGCGACTGTCTGTCATCTGTCTATCTATGTATGTGTGTGAGTGTCAGGCTAAACTGTGCTTCTATGTTTCATTTATTTGTCAGACCGTTTAGTTTGTGTATAGTGGAATGGAACTTAGTGTGAATTCGGTAAAATTACAAAGAAAAAATCACTGAAAAAGGCCAAGAAGTTAACATATCCATACTTATCGACAGGGGCGCTTTGGATTGTTTTCGTTGATTGTGTTTGGATATATCTCTCGATAGTTTTTATGCATTTTTTTTACCTATTTTCGATAATGTCCTGTAATCTGATAAACATTGGACTTGAAATACAGGGGAATAATTTAATTTTATTGTCTATACTTTAAACAATATTTAAAAAAAATAAATAACTAAGTTTTATTGACTTGATATAATAAATAATCGATTATTATGAGAGGCTAGCTTTGCATTTCAATTCAGACTGTTTTCCAAAATATGAATGGGTGCAAGATTTCTCGTAAAGCTAGTTCCTAGACTTTAAATACAGATTATTTCCGAGCTCAATTTTTTATCAATTCATACCACTGTACGACATTGGCTTTTGACAAATGTGCCGCACATTTGGCGACTTTAGCAAATTGAATTTTAAACGATTTTCCGCACGAAACGTAAAAGGAATAAAGCTTTGGTTATATATAAATATATATATTTGTATAGATATAGCCATATTGTTTGCCGCTGTTGCGCAAAATTTATGGCTGAAACCATTTTGTATATTGATTTTATTCCTTTTTACTCGCCGCTTCAAAAGTTCGAAAAGGCGTTAAATGACAGCGTAGCTTTCGCAGCTGGCTTCAGAAGACAAAAGGCTGCCACTTATATTACGGTAAAGATGAAACACGTGACTGGCTGACAATGTGCAGTGCTCACATACACACTGACACTCAAGGATAACTGCAGTGGCTCTGGCTTGCATATTGCCGGATTTATGTGGCAATAAGCAGATGCAACCGGCAGCAACGGCACCCTCAAAAAAAAATGGCGGCGCATGACAAAAAGGCAACGTGCGCTGCGTAACTGATATGCCACGATTAGTACAGGCACTCACATAAAAACATACACACTTACACTTACACACACACATACACATTGAGCACACAGCGTATTGAAATGCAATTGGCATGGACTTTTGAAAATAACGAGTTCAACTTGGCAACGGCAACTGCAACATCGGCCACATTGCCGGCTATTGATTTTACAGCTGCAGGACGTGGTTTTAACCAAGAGTGGAGGGAGGGGGGGGGGGAGGTAGCATGGTAGCAAGAAAGCAATAACTCATTACAACACATGTTTACTTGCGCGCAACTTTACAGGCAACACACGCCACATTTTTGAAGCGCCTCCTGTCAATGGGAGGTGGCTCTGCAACTTATTTATGCAGCGCAGCAGCTCTTTGAACTTTTAGGTAAAGTTTAGTGGCCAGAAAACCGCATTCTGACATATTGCCAAATTCAATGCTGTCAGCGGTTAAAATAAATATCTATGTGTGTGTGTGCGCGCTCTAATATCGAGTGTGTATTGTTGACAGTGTTGCCAATTTTTGAGAGGAAAAACATACCATTTTAAAAGGAATAAAAAAATAAATCAAAGCAAATAATATAGTTTTAGATCTTCAAATAGATTATTTGGTTCGTCAATGAATAACAACTAAAAATGGTGTACAATTTGAGTTACTTATTTTTGATTAAAGAGATGGAGAAAGTATTAATATAGCAACATATGATAATTTTCAATTTAAAATAAAAATAAATTTACTGCTCGGTAGCTATATGATATTCAAAATACAAGTAAAACCTTGATTGATATCGGCAAAAATGTAAGATAGTTTAAGGCCAGACGTGCGAACCCAAACATGGTGTAATGGTTTGGATCGCGGTTCGAACCAACTCCCTGCTTTAGGTTTAGCTGGTGAACCTAATTTCCTCATATTAAACTCAGCTTTGGGTTTTAACTGCGGCTTGAGATAATTGAGCTATGTTCTATTTAAGCGTGATAACTTAGATTCCTACCCAAAAATAACATCTTTTAATTATGTTAAGATAATTGGAATGGCTGCGGCTCAATTTATTTACTGGCTGGATATTCTCCTTATGTTTTTTTTTTTGAAGTATATAATTTTTAGTTTGGCTATAAAGCGTCAACAATGTCTAGACTAAGCTGGAATAGAGAATGTGGCATCACTGGTTGTTTACAAAAGGGCTTGGGTCAAGCTGGTCAACGCGGCGTATGGGTAATATTGATAAGCTGCTTATTAGCCACAACAATGCCAATGAACATGTGCTATAAACAGATTATTATACAATGGAATAATATAAACATGTATATGTTGGGGTATGTGAAAATATATGTTCAGTTAGCTCAGAGCATTAACAGACAGTATAATTGAATAAAACAAAGTAATATATATGATTTCATGCAAATGTCAGTGTCAAGTGGCTGGCAAAGAATAAAACTTAAAGTTAACGCCGTGTGTCGACAAAAAGTCAATTGCTGCAACTGAGCTGCACTGTTCAGGGACACAAAGTCACTGCGAGGAGACGTTAAGCGGCTTAGTTGAAGCGAGTGGCAGCGGGGGCAGATGAAAGTTCGTCAGGCAAAACCATAACTATGTTGCATTTACAGACGGTTATAATAACTGAAAGGGATTAGCAGAGAGAGCATTGTTCAAAGGCAACGAACCGGCAACTTTTGAGCCGAGGAAGTCATAGTAAGGTAATAGAGCACGAGGCAGGAGCAGGAGTAGGAGCTGAAGCGATGCGTAATGACAAATTTGAGCACTGAGCGTGCTGGATAAAATGCTTTGAAATGACTCGACAAATTGGACAGGCGACAAGGCAAAAAGTAGCGGGTGTGCTCATAAAAAGGCAACTCTTCTTTTTCTCTCTTTTTTGTGGCTGAAACTTAAAGTGTAACGAGGGAACGGTGTGTTTGGGTGTGTTGGGATGTGTGGACTTAAAGCTTAAAGCACGTCATTGATTCGCCTTTGCTATAGCCAACCAGGCAAACTGACCAAAAGCCTTTAGCTAGCTTATAGACAAGGGATTTATAGTAACAGCTCTGGTGTGCCAGTCGGCCCGGCCCAGCTAATGCTGCAGTAGATGCCAAAGGCAGAAGCAAAGCCGTTGCCAAAGCCCAAAGCAAACTCAAGTCAAGGCCTGGCTAAAATGCGCAAACAGAGAAAGAGAGAGCAAAACTCGACGCATGCTCTAAATGCAACCAAGTGAAATGCGAAAGCAGATAACGGCATTAAAGGGTTAAGCCGCCCAGTGCTGCAAGTTCAAAGTTCGCAAGCAGCTGCATGCAAGGTATGCGGTGCTATGCGGGCGAGGAGGAGGGGGCGGGTGCTGTGGTGGGTGTTGCTAAAGCAGCAAGTGTCCGTTTAAGTGACACTGACTGGTCATCAACGTTCTGGGCTTAGCTTTGATTTACTGTGTCGCCTTGTGTCTTTTTCGGCAAGTGTTGTGCGTGGCTGCAAACTTTGCCGCCTGATACGCAACCATGCCACGCCCCTCTGGTCAATGTGTGTGCGTCCCTTAGCCTGGCAGCCTATTTAGTATTTGCGTATGCAAAGCACGTTCCAATGGCTATGATTAAAATTGATGTGCCTTGGGCTTTGTCCAAAAATTTCCGCACAGCCAAACATAATTTGACCTAAGCCAAGGCATAAGTAAATGCGATAGGGCATAAAAAGCAGGTCCTGCTCCGCACTCTAATTGAATGAAATGGCTACAGAGACTCACGCACTGAAATTTCCATATTAATGCAAGCCAAATACACACACACGCACATAGACATCGGAGCTGCAAGCATTTCTGGCAAATTGTGGGCTGTAAAAACCAGCAAAAGCCGAAAAAATTCAGCTCAGTATGAAGTTAAGTTGAAATTAGCACAGACATCCATGAAGGAGTAAGGCAAGAGTGAGACTGAGAAAGATAGAGACTGAGAGAGATGAAGAAAGGGAGCAGCCTTTTTATGGTGCATAAAAATTTAATAACTGTCGCTTGGGCCACTAAACGTCATCATTGCAAGGGATTAGCTCTAAATGCGCAACCGTACCCGCATCTCGACATTGAACACGCGCCCATAAAAACTGCAGCAGGCCATAAAATCGAGCCGGGTATGCAGCTCATTTGCATACGCCCAAGGCTGGCAATGGAAAAAATATGCAGTTTATTCAATAATCCGATATGAAGGTGGTTATTGAAGGAAATGGGCAGCTCCTAAGTCGATTTGGCTGAACTTGGGGAGGGGAAAACCCTGAAAACTTGCTGTGCAGTATACACCCAGCCCTTTTTCGACCAAGCACTCGATATAACATTCGATGTAGAATATATCTAGAATATATATCCATAACCGAGGCGACATAGCCTCGTTCATTTTCCTACATATTAATGAAGTACTGTATATTATTCTGATATTATTATCTGTCCGAATAAAAAAAACTTTATTTTCCTATGATCCCTTTATAATTGCAAAATTTTATCAAAATCTCTCAACAATTGAGTTTAACTATAAACTAATATTATAGGCAAAATTAGCATATCCATGCTAACATATCCTAACAAATAAACCAAATCGTTAGACATGAGACTACTGTATCATTGGGTCTATAGCAAAAATTATAAAAAATTGTACGTTTTTCAATAAATCTGGACAGAACTCAGTTATTAAGTCTCTCAAGTCTCCTCGTATATAAATTTTATCTTGTTGTCTCTTCTATCTTTATAGTATACTAGCAGATAATTTATGAAAACTTAACTGATTAACTATTGATTATCATGGTACTCGTGTTTTTCTATTATGGCTTAGTAAACGGGTCTTAGACTTATACAAGAGAAGTTTAAGTATGAAAAATTTAGCCAAATTTTCTGCTTAAACGCCAAAGAGATTGTCGTAAAGTGCAATAACAAAATAGGAGGAAAAAAAATTCTACCCACAGACAGAAAAAAAATATGAAACTAAAAAATGTGAGAGAAAAAATGTGCAGCTCTGCCTGCTTGCTCGGCTTGAGAGTGGCTATGAATGCAGAAAAGCTGCGGCAGAAATGTCAGCAACCATCCAAGGACAACAAGGACAAACAACTTTTGCTGGCAAGGGTGGTGTGTGCTTGTTTGTGTGTGTGTGTGTGTTGTCTGGTGTGTTGTTGGCTTGCCTGTTGACATTAGAAATTGAGCAACCAAAAATGTGTAAACAAGTTTGTTTGGTCCAAGTGCGATGCTGTCTTTGGCAGCTTCGACACTCGCCTAACGCTTGCCACTTGCCACAGACCACTTCGTATAGAAATCGTTAGTAAAAAAATTATGTTGTGTACTGTCTACACAGAGTACACAAAATTTAATGCTAGAAATTCCAAAACCACTGCGACATGCATCAACTGAACGAGACAAATTGGTTGGGCAAGGCAATTGAAGCACTTTTATATAAAGATAAATCAGTGAAAAGCAACTGGGCCAAAGAGAAAAACTAAATAAGGAAGACAAAAAAATAGAGAGCAGTAGATGAATGATAAATGTTCTCAAAAAAATCGGGCAATAAATAATCATGCGAAATGCCAGGCAAAGAGGGAAAAAGTAAGGAAAAACTCAATTATTAGCTTTTATTTGTTGGAGTCAATTTAAATTGACGCATATAAATACGTACATAAATCATATGATGTTTTTTCCTTGCAAATTTATTGCCTAAGCTTTTTAGTTAGTTAGCTTCAATAGCTAGATATATTTATTAAACTAAACAAACAAAACAATCGGGTTTCCAATTTCTATTTAATTAGTTCTTCCTGCAAAAATTGTAAAACACAAAGTACTTACAAAAGTTTGTATTGACACAAATTCTTACATAAATCAAATGAGTTATTTTCCTGTGACGTTTATTGACCATAAATTGTTGGCTATAGAGAGCTCACAATAAATATATTTCTTAACTTAACAAACTAAACAATCAAGTATCCAATTTCAATTTAATTACTTCTGCCCTCAAAAATTTTTAAACATAGGGTAAATGTTGTGAGCTATGAGAGTGTTATCTACCGCACTTACAAAAAGCAATAAGGTTTTATTTTTGTTGTTCACATTATTGTGTGACTCAGCTTAGCTGCCAGGTGTCGCATAGCAATAAATGTATTAAATCATAACAATAAATTAAAAAAAATAACACAAAATAAAAATTATAAAATATGAAATATGACAATAATACGACTACAAAAAAAGAACTTTTTTAATTGTTAATAAGTTGTTAAATATTAATTATAAATTATTAATTTTCATTATATTATACCAAGCATACCATAGAACACAGGATAGTTGCTTGGCAGCCACTCTAGGGTATGGATTTTTGCCTTCAACAAACTTGTAGATTTGCAATTAAATCGTTTTCGAAATTTCCTCAGTAGCTGATTTTGGCAAATAAAGCAGGCAAACAACACAGAAAATCAACTCAAAAGTCTTCAGTTTTGGCAACTGACAGCATAGCAAAGAGATAGAATTATGTAAAAGAACTTTGCTCGAATTGTTTGAATGACAGCTAGAAGCAACTGGCAATTAGGTTGTGAATGTTGAAGTGACAATTGAAGTCTCACATGCAACAGTTTTTTGAGCTAAGGAGTGACAGGGAAAAGGAGAGAAGCGTGTTCTTGCCAGTCACATGGCTTAAATTGCATATGAAATGCGGACTGAATGCAAATCATTGCATAACCTAACATAAAGGTAGTAATCCAGGCTGAAAATTGACCAAAACCAGGCAATGTGTGGCTTAAATGCTGCTCAACATGCCGTATACTTAATGCAATGCATTCCCTATAAATTGCAGTTTGCCAGCTGCAGCGACAACAGACACATAATGCATATGAGGCACATGAAAGTTTAAAATGCAATAGATTTTAAACATTAATCAACGTCAATTGTAACAACAAAAATGTAAATATGTGTACAAATGCCCTGTCTGAAAACCCGATAGGTTTTAGCCTATAATTTATACAGTTATTTGAGTCTATAGAATTGAGTTGTTACATTCAGAGTAAGTTCTACTAAACGTGTCGTTAAAATGGTGATAAAATGATGTTCAGTTATTATTGTTAACGATAAACCTATTTTAATATATGTATATGCAAAAATTGTCTAATTCGTTAAGATAAGAAAGAAATGTTGAAAGTTGCTTATTTAACAGCTAACATTTTGATTATTAAATTTAGTTAAGAAGGAAGAAAGTTTCCATTCTTTAATAAAATTGTTAATAAGGAAAGAATACTGATCAATAATTTAGTTAAATAATTATTAATAGAATATTCCTAAAGCTCGTATTTACGTGTATCGAAAGCTGGAAACTGAATAGCTTGCTGAAAAAGTAAGTTTCTTTCATGAGCGAGTAAGCAACTGAAAAACTAAACAAATTGAATCGTTCATGAATGAATAAAATGAAGATGAAGTTCAGGACTCGAAATAGAACAATTGAACTTATTCAACAAATTGAACTAGAACTCCCCCATTAATCATTTTCTATGAGAGCAGGGTGTGCACATTGCGTATACGCAACGTACGTCCGCCTGACACTTCAATTAGCGGATGCAGCGCACCGCATTCGCTATTTACAATATCAAAATATATCTATTGTACCATAGAGTTTCCGCTCTTGCGCCCTTAAGTGCACTTGGCCCAAAAATGCAAAATATTCTAGTATATTTAAAATACCACCCAGCTCATTGATTATTGCACAAAACAGACAAATATTTGGCAATTAGATGCCCCACGTTCATCGAAATGCCCAAATGCCATTGAGCTGGGCACGAAACTTTACCAATATTAATTGTAAATGGTGCGCAATTGAAATTCGAAATGCATTTCCCACAAATGCATAATTATGTACAACTATTCCTTGCGGCAGTAACAACATTTTTGATAATTGAAAACCAAATTTGAAAGTCTGACAGGCGCATTAAACAGACGTATATAGCACATGGCTCTAATGAGCCCCAAATTGCAAATGGACAGATACGTGTATCAATAACTAAAATAATTATTTATTTTCTGATTTGCTTATTAAACTATTTAAAAGTTGCACAATTTGCTAGAGCTGCTTGTTAATGATTCATTAGTTGCGAATTCAAAGAATTTAAAGCTACTCCAAGACCTGCAAACAATTACAAATATTTGGAATGCTCAAATCAAGGCTAGGAGGGACAAGGCACAGGTTTAAGGTACTTAAAATATTTTGTTCTTATTAATTTTAGCAAAATTTAAGCGTACAATTTTCGCTCATAAATATCTGTTTGAGTTTCTTATCGAAGACACCTAACATTAGTAATTTCTACTTTCTTACGCTCTTCTGATACTACTGAATATTAAAAATCCAATGTGCCTGGCAATTAACTGGGATAGTCTTCTTTTGGAAATCAATTTCCGCCTGTTAGCTTTATTGCCATATTATTAACTTCATGCTGTTTAAGAATGTATTGCCCATGTCGCTTCCTTAATAGTTTTAAATAATATAATGTATAGGCTACCCGTTTTTTTCATTTTTGCGCAGGGTATAAGTATATATGTGTATATAAATTCTATATTTGTCTTTCGGTAGTCGTACATATGTTTGAGCTTCGAAGTACTTGCTAGCGTTTCCCCAAGTGGGCTAAAATTCAATTTCAAAATTCCAATCAAGTATGGTGAGAGGCGGAGAGGGCAATTCGGAGGGAGAACGAGACCGTTTGTAAACCAAATCCTTTGGGTTTTTTTCACCGTGTTTTTATTGATGAAAAATCTCAAATTGCTGGCAAATATATTGCTTCTTTTTGGTGCCCCAAGAAAATGAAAATGTTGTATTTAGCTTTAAAGCTGCCGTTTGGCATTTCATCAGTTGCATTTCTGTTATTTACTGTCATAAATTAACATAAGCCAATTTTCTGGCTTAAATCAACGCATCAAATCGGAAATCAAATAATATGCAATTTGCACATAATTGCATTGACTTTTGATGTGTGTCACAATTTGTGGCAATTGAACTTGATTGAAATCGCATCGAGCTCGACAAAAAAAGATCAATTGATTGCTCTTCGACCTGGTCAGCATTATGTATGAAAGCCACAGAGCCATCAGGCATTTTCATTAACTGCCTGTTCGCAAATATTTAATACAAAGCTCACATCCTGTTTGAGCCTTTTGTTAACCCAATGTTGGCCTTTAGCCAACGGCTGTGCGCTTGCATAATTTGTACCAGTCATGTTTGCAGTTGATTAACAGTTTCTGGCCAAAATGCCCCAAACATCAGCACAAAGTCAACCCAAGCTACCTGGTCGGGCGATATCTTTCAGTCGCTCAGGTTGCTAGTGATTTATGTGGACATGCGTGCTTATCAATTGGTTGTATCTACTTTGTTCCGCCTACACTTAAGCATTCACACATACAGTCAACCACCACAAGCACACGCACTCGACTTAACTTAATGGTCAGTTTGCGTAGAGCTACAAGCTAGCCACAAAATTCACTTGTAAGTTAGAAATCTAATTTTATTAGTTAGGCTTTTAAGCTGTAGACGAGCTGAAAGCTGGATTAATCTTTTGATTAAAATAAAAATATAATTCTGTATTCTTGAGCTTTATTTACACTATTTTTCAACGTGGTACTTGGCCTTATATTAAGAAAACTTCAAACTGGAAAATATGTCATTTGGCTGGATTAAAATCAACAATTTTCCATTATGATACATTTTATTAACTGAATATAGTTAATTTAAGTTAATGCTTATAGTTTTCGGAAATGCTGTTCTTTTTATTCGTCTTAAATTAGACACAAATGAATATGATTTGAATTATTACATATTCAACCAGGAAAATAGCTTCGATTGGTCTTTAATAATGCCAGAAATAACTAATAACAAGTCATTGGAATTGCATCTTGAAGCTCTGTAAGCTTTGGGCGTAGTAATTTATTTTTTCTAATACCTAAGTAGTAGACTTTCAGCTAGTGTTATAGGGCCATTAGCACTTTGTTGGACAGATATCAATCATACGCACTGTTTGCCACACACATACACACAACGTTTAGCCATGAATCAGCTAAAAGCCGCCGGGCAACGTTTTACGTAGCTGCTGCAGTAAACTAAATTGCTTTTACACAGAAGGCACACGCACACATACACACAGGGCGCATGTTAATAAATGTTGTTCACACCTACATACACGCACACATGGCTAGATACAGTTGAAGGCTACATGGTGGCATGTCAGAAAGCACTTAGAGAGGTCTGCCTGTAGCCTGTAATTGTTAGAACGGATGTTGCTGCTGATGTTGCTGTTGCTTTTGCCGCTGCAGGTTTTGTCGCTTCGGCAACTGGCAGCTCAACCATTTTGCGTATGCTGCTCACCAAGTAATTACACAAGACCAACAGCAACAAAAACAATCAGTAAAAGTGTTGTACTTACGAATGCCTGACTTGAAGATATCCTCAAGCCAGCGCCGAGCTGCCATTACAAACGTTCGTACTTTCGCACACACACGCCGCAAGCTACGCACTTAGTGCTGCGGCTGTGCTTTCTCTTTTTTTAGTCACAGACTAGCAGAAGTGCTTTCTATAATAAATACGGTGTCATTAGCTCGATCCTTATAAACTCTTATTTGCTTATCTGTGGCATCTGAATGTGTTATATATATCTTAAAAAGTGTTTGTTTCAGTGTTTTGATTGTACGATGGGTGATATCCAAATAGTAAATTATACTGAATATACTTAGGATATTCTCTACTATATAATACCCTATTAAAACTAAACTTAGCTCTCGTTAGCTGCACGAATAGCTCGAAAAAAAAAACAAATATAAAAGTCCACTCTTATCAATTTTGTAGAAACAAAGAGATTTGATAGAGGAAGCTTAAAGTCTCTCTCTCTTTCAGTCTCTGAGGTAGATCAACTTAGTTTGCCAAATTTTACCTGTTACATACAGTTGCATTCTTGAAACACTCTCTTTACAGGGTATGCAAATAACAAACTTTCTGACTGTCAGGCATGTTGACTAACTGACGCCGCTGCCGCGCCCGAGCGAATGCTGCAATTATTAGGCGCTGCTGCATACGAATGCGCAGCGCTTGCTAGAACGATTTTAAGACCCTGTCAAGTGGCGCACAAACTTGCAACACGGCTGCTGTTGCAACAACCTTTTGACCATGTTGCCGAATTGCAGTTTCGGCTGCTGCTCCTGCTGCTGTTGCTGGCTTTTAAGTTGATTAGAGCGGGTGCACGCAAAAATATTTTACGTAATTAAAACTTGGCTGCTCCTGTTCGCTGCCATTGCATAGTAATGCATTTTTTGTTGCATGTCCCTCCCAGCTATCCACATAGCCACTCTGCCAGCAGTGTGGCAGTTTGCATAAGCAACATTTTTGCAAAGGTTTTTGCAGTTGTTGCATTGTCTGATATAAAACAAAGCGCGACCGCAAAACTAGCGCAACAAACAACAGCAGCTAACCCAAAAACAACAATGCAACAACAAATACAATAACAACAACATCTGCTGTGGCAACCATATGCCACACTCTGTGGTTTGTTTGTGTGTGTATGTGCGTGCGGGAGTTTTTCAAACTATGTCGTCCCACTGTGCGGTCTATGTTGAGTTACGCATACGTAAATTTTAAAGCAATAATTTTTGAATTTTAAATACACAAATTTTACTGAATATATTTATGTCACAGCTTTTGGCAATTAGCAGAAAAAAATGTCGGTTAATTTGTGTAGTTTATAAATCAAATTTTACGGTTTGCTCTCTTTAATTTGTTGCGCAAATAATTCCCATAAGACAATAGACATAATTGCATTTGAAATGAAATATGTGGAATTCGAAAAGTTGCACACACACACTTATGTGTTCTATAATTTATTTACAAATTTCTGGCATGCTGCTTTTCAAATATAAACTAACGTATGTGTATATATTTGTATGTGCTGACTCGTTGCCTATCAACATGCATGCAAAACATAAAGAGACTGAAGGTTGAAACTTTCACAGTAGCTACCTTTTTGAAACATAAATGATCTAAAATGCATTATACAAAAAAACTTTTCCCTATTATATAAACTTGACTTCGAAATTAGTTTCTTGAATTTAATAAAATAATTTTGAGACAATTATTCTACAAGGATAATTGGTAAAAATTAGTTGAATGAAACTTTTTTCTTTGATTATAAAATTGTGATATGAACGCACGCTGAGTCGGGGTTTTTGGGAAATTCCACACGTAAAGGTAACAAAATCGCGGAAAACGGTTGTACGAAATTCTTAATAATATCCAACGTCCACAAATCTAAATCGAAACTGTGTGTCATGGGTTGCATGGGCGAAGTTTTGGGCGCAAACTCGTTTCCAAATGAAATTTCATTTGAGACGTGTTTCACTCTTTTAGGCAAATCTAGCCCTTGTAGAGGAAGTTGGGAGTTAAAGGCTGTTTGGGCAAAGTTTTAAGTTCTCCCGATCGGCTTCAACCTTATTTGCAAGGCTCTACAAAAGGACTAAAGATACGGGTATCAGCGATTATGAAAATTTGCCCAGCAACTGAGAAAAATTGTCGAAAAGCGGAAAGCTGTGTAAAGAGTCTTCTTAAATTTTAAACTTATGCTAATCTATCTAATTTGAACTTGATTGGTTCAAATCTAATTAGAACTATTTCTTCATCAATATCAAGAAGGTAAGAAAAGGCCGTCAACGACACATATTAAATTTAAACTGAACAATGTACTTTTTAGTTGAGGAGTCCTGTTTTTTTTTCTTTTCGGCTGATACTCTTCGTGTTCCGTTCCCGTTCCACATGAATCAAAACTAAGTAAATAAAAGCATTTGGTAGTAGCTTGACAGCTCTTATATATCATATAACCCTGGCCCCACTGACTCCAGCGTCGTCTTCATTTCCATCTTTGTCTGGGCTTTTGTGCCTAACTGTTAACAATGGCATGGTATCAATTGTGGCAGCTACTTGGGGGCAAGCTGGAGGCTGCTGCTCGTTTTGCTTTGAGCGCAAAACTTTTGTGCTGCATTCAAGTGGTTGGCACAAGCAGCTGATGTGCGGCACAGCCTAAAATCGAATGACGCAGAAGGCGAAACTCAATAAAAGAAATATTTTTGTTAGCGCACATAAAGTACTTTCATAGTTGGATGAACTGAAACTCTTGCGTGGCGGCATGGCAAAAGTTATAATAGTTTTTCAAGCAGAGCAAATGCAATTCCACTTTTGAAAAGTTCGCTCAATAGACGATACCCATTGCCGCACGTCACCTTATCCCCGTCCAAAGCACGGATACAGTTGTCGTCGAGTGGACTCTGGCCAACAAACAAATGAAGCACATGCGGGCCAAGTTGAAAATTGAGCACTGAACAATTCAAATTTCAAAGTAGCTAAAACTCTGGCACACAAATTTCTGCTGCGACACTGCTGATAAAATGTTCAAACTTGTAGTTGTGGCTGTGCCAAAACTTGGACCCGTACTTCAATCCAAAAAGTGTATGGTGCCATAAATAAGTGTGCACTTCAATTTAACTGAAATCATTTTAATGCAAATATTGAAATAAATACACATTGATATACATGAAAAGTAAAGCTATTTGCTACATAATTGAAATTTATTTATTTATTGCAATTAAAATATGTATGAACTGCCCCATGCTGGGCGCCCATCAATTTCAATACTATTAAATGATTTAAAAAAATATGTCGAAGCTTAGATACTCTTAAAAACAAGTAGTGTATCCCTCTGAATCTTCCTTACACCTGATACCCTGCGTGTGTCTCGTATCTGCAACGTGCATTATGAGCTACAACAATACAAAAAAGTGGCATATTTACGAGTAGCTTAGCATCGAAAAAGTTTTGGCAGCTTTAAAAACTTGCGGCTGCCGTTGCTGGGATTTATTTTTTGGAGAAGCCAACACCTGTTACCATTTAAAAGTGGATCAGTGCAGCAAGTCATCGGCTTATAAACTTTTCAAGATAACGAACAGAAACTTGCAAAACTAGCTCAGAGTTGTAGTGGATCCACTTGAGGGAGCACAAAGCTTAATGATTTTGTAATATACATTATAATACTCAATGTCTACGCTATAAAAAACAAGGGCCAACATGCCGGGCAAAACAATAGCGATTCATTCCAGAGGTTGCCCTGAGGGCTGAGTTAAAACTCAATTAATCTTCTTTTATTTAAACTTACTCATAATGAATGCTGTGTTTGGTATGGGCGCTTGTAATCAGTTTGGCTTTTGTTTGCTATAAATTAAAAATAAACTCAATTAATCATGTAAATATTGAAATTACAGTTCGCCCATGGATACAGTTTTTATTTGTTTATTCAAAGTGAAAGTTGAAAAAATCCTCCTACCTAGCGTGTGTGTGGTGGTTCTGTAAAAGATTGTGTGTGTGTGTATAACTGTCAGACAATGACAGCATTTAAGCACACACGTCTGTGCAAAAGTATGTCATGTGTGTGCTGTAAGAGGAAAATGCTGAAAATTCAAAAATTTATAGAAAAGCCAAAGGAAACTAGTAAAAATACCAAATTCGGAAGTGCTCGAATCAGCGATATCCTCTAAAAAAGTCTTTTTTAAGGATATTTGATAAATATCTCTGATCATTATCCCGACTAATAAAAGCAATTTTATTAATTCAACCAAACCCAACACCTAAAACGAACTAGTTTCATTTCGTTAATAAATATATATATATATTTTTTTTCACATTATGGTAACAAAGATTTCAAACTAGTTTTATGGCTCATGTTATTTCATTTGCAAGCTTCATGATACCCATTGAAACACTCTGTGTACATACAGAGTATTCGAAAAAGAAAAAATAGTATGATGTGAATGTCTATGAGAATTCTTAATAGTCAACGTGCTGAGGCTGGAGCTGTGCGACGTGCCGCTTGTTTGCCTCACTTCAGTGTGAGAGTTTCTGGAGTGTATGTTGTGTGCAAATGTGTAGTTTCTGCTTACGCCATCTTTCTTGCTCAATTTGTAAAACAATTTTGCATACAAATTGCAACAGCTCCGCCGTTGAGCTTGACATGCAACCAAAGACGTTGCATATGCTGCATGCGTTGCATATACAGCCATAAAAATACAACGCCAGCAATGCAAATATCGTGAAAAAGCGTGGCCAACATGCATGACAATGCATGACTAAAGTAATGAATTACTTATTGTAAGTCCCCCTGACCCGCTGCAGGCAACAAGACATATGCCACTGACTTCCTCGGTAGCTTAACGCCCACATCCCACTCCCTCTGCTTGAAAAGAATAACATGAAAAAGGTCGTGCCGCCTTGACGATGGCATCTGAATTTGTGTGCATTTGTTTGTCCAATTTAAATGAGTGACAGGCGACTTGCATTTAATTCAACTGTTTATCCGCTGAATATACTCGTAAACATTTACATTTACAACTGAACCAAAATGATCTATGGGAATTGCAAATTTTCGTAACAACTCTCTCAACTCAAATACAAAGCTATGTGTGGAAAATAAGAGTAACAAGAATTATTTAAGGCGATGCTTTTAGACAGGTTGAGAATTGGGTATCCTGTAAATATTGATGAAATTTGGTGAATAGCAAGAAACGAAATTCAAAGGATTAAAATTTGAGTTAAAATTAAAAACAAAAAAAAAATACATTTAAAATATTCATTTGTACTTTATGTTTTAAGTGCAACCGACTTACTTAGTTTATTTGGCTTTTGCTTTTACTTATGGATAAATGAATAATAAATGTATATTGCATTGAAAATAATTTTTTAGAAATCAACATTTATCGATGTTGTTTGCAAATTGTTGGGAGCTACACTTAAATATGAAATGAAAAACGAGCCCCCCTTTTAAAAAAGCGCTTGGAAGCATTTTATTTTACCAAACGTATTATTATTTCGTGGTATTTTATAAAATTTGAAATGCACATTTTATTTCAATTGTGAACAGCTTATAAATGATGCAATTACTCGTGAAATGAACAAAACCTCGAGAAAAAACGAAAGCAAAACAAATACTTGCGGCCGAGTCAACGATTCGTTTAAATTAATTTAATTAATTGTCCATTACTACACAAGCAGAATAAATAAAATGTTCAAATTTCAATTAAATGTTGCTAAATTGCAGACAAAAAAATAACTGATTGGATTCTTAAACACCCAAGCTAACAAATATGCGTTTTATGCATATTCACCCTAATTAAATATTTTTTTTATTTGTGCATACTTTGCGGCGCGTAAAAACCACTCAACTCGACGGCTAATAGTCGCAGCCATTATGGTATATCTTTCGCTGAGCTGACGGTAATTAGCCGCAGCTTAAGCGCCGTCCAACGTTTACCCTTGCCAACAGCACCGCAACGCCCCCGCCCCTGCCCCCGCTCACACGGCATCCTTGTCACCTAGTTGCATTTGGTTTATGGTATAAATCTGCCAAGCCGCTTTCGCCATGTGCACGCAAATTAACCAAAACCCGTCAAAGGACTTTATTTATTGTTGTTCCTATCCAGCACTGGCGACACTCACAATTCACTTAAGCTACAATGCTCTAATGAGCTACATCCAGCTAATAGCTGGAAAAGTAGCTTTTAACTAGTTTTCTGTAATTATATTGAGCTGAATATTGTATTGAATACTATATCGAAATTTTTGAATAAGCTTAATTAATAAAGCTATTATCTTAAGTGTAAGCATACTTTCAATATGCAAGTAGCTCTAGCTTAAATTGCACTTACATTATTTTCGTCCGTCGTTAATACATTTTTCTTAAAGCTTTCATGAGCTTTCATGAGCTTTCAATTGAATGCAGATTTTAGCCTTAAGCAAGCTTTATGGTGATTAAAGATTATTTGTAATTAAAATAGCTTGGATCGAATTTCAACTCAATAAGAAGTTGGACTGCTTTTGAAAAGATTGAAGCTTCATTTAATATTCGATTAATATATAATATGATACTAATAACAAATATTTGGATTCTATTAAAGGCTTTTTATTGATTTGATTATTATTTCTTTTAAGTTGTTTCATTTGATAGTTGTTTCTTTTGGAAGCTTTATAAAATCAATATTTTCATAAATTAAAAATTTAATAAGCTCCAGCTTTAATTCAAAGCTGCCTTGGCTGCTTCATTAAGAGATAATTCCCCTATTTATGCCGATTCTTTTTGGTTGTAAGCTTCGATATTGGAACCGAATAGTGTGCGTGAAATTATTGTGCAGCTTGCACAGAAAACGCACAATAATATTTCGAGTACCAGCGGCAGGCAGCAACAACAGCGGCAGCAGCTTAACCTGTCGTACCTGGCAGACAATTTTGTAGTAGAAAATATTGTCGCATTTTTCAATATAGTTGAGCCGGTTACCTGCGCAGCCCAGAAACTTGTTAAGTGTGTGGTTAGTCGTGCGAGTGGGTGCGGGTGTGAGGGTGTGTGTGTGTGTAAGAAATTCAATTTGTTACACGCTTTATGTTGGCTTTGGCTGTTCATAACACACCGCTAAAAGCTTAGTTGCCTTTTTGGGCTAAACAATTCTAAAAGCTGGAGCCATAAATTAATCGAGCAGCGCTTTTAGCCAGGCGACGGCTTAGGCAAAAATTTCATTAAAATGAAAGCTACTCGAAAGTGGGGCTTAGCTGTTTGAGCTAACGGCTGAAGATGCCGCATTGCACTGCACTCAACTGCACGGAACTATTTGGGGCAGGTAAATGCGAGTCGGCAGCTTCAAATACTACGCACTTAGCTGTAATTTTGCAATTACTGAATGAGCTCTTAAGTTGAATTAAAAATAAATTAATTGTTGTATGCAACGTCAGCGTGGCTGCTGCTTCTTTTGCTGCTGCTATCTGTTGTGGCATCCACAACAAGTCTTAGGCAACTTGAAAAACAATTTGCGTTGCACAGGTAAATTTATAGCTTCTTAGCTGCTGCTGCTGCTGCTGCTGGATTAAGAGTGCCTCAAAGCTGGCTAATGAAATATGGAACTAAGTGAGTCGCTTGCTAGCCTCAGCGCGCTAATCGTGCCACTTTAAAGTCCATCAAGTTGCCTTAAGCCCATGTCTCTCCAGTTGACCAAATTGCAATTTGTTGGCCAAGTCCGCTTGGCTTCAGTTGAAGTTGCCAATTCAAGTGGAGCCTTAAACTGCGCCAGTTGAACTCAAGCTCTTCTTATGACGCACTAAAAATGAAGACACTAAATGCAGCGCCACAGAAGCAGCGTCATTTTTGGTTATTGTTGCAGCCATTGCTGTAATGTGCCATGCAGCAGGAAACATCAGGATCACATACACACGCGCGCACGCACACACGCTTGCACACGCACACACGAGTACAATGAAAAAGAAAACAACTCGCGCGTGTGTGTAAAACTTTATTTTTACGACAAAGTGCAAGCAGCAAAGTTGTTAGTAAAAGACACAAGCTGCACCATAATAACACAAAAAAACCAAGTAAGCATCTATTGGGAAAAGTGGGAGAATAGGATATACCCTGTAGAAGTTGCTGCTGCATTCTGCTTCATTTCAGTGTTGATTTGTATTAGAAAACTCAATAAATGTTTATGTTCAATATAGAACATTAGTCAAGGCGGCAAACTTAAGCGCTTTATATTCAAGCCAATGTCTTGACTCAAGGTCACGAATTTCTTTATCTGTTGGGCTAGTTCAAAGCTTGGTTTATTAACTATCTTTCAATTTATTATAAAACAATTCTATTTGAGCTTAAGTTTTTATTGTTTACTATTTATATGTATATTAACTTAGATTGGAAAACGCATTTAAAGGCAAGAGAGATTCAGCCTGCTGATTAAAAAATTATACACCTGGCTCATGTTTACCTGCAACATGCATTAAGACCACAATATGACCCCTTCTTAACTATTTTGATTGCCACTGGGTATACTACAAAACTGTAAGTCGCTGCAAGTTGTTGTTGCAAGTTGTTTCAGTTGGATTTTAATTTTTGGCAGTGCCATGCGGCAAAGTGAACATGAGACAAAGTTTTAACTAAAAATTGCTACGCGGCAACTTTACTTTATATTGTTGAAGAAATTTGATTTTTATTCTTTGTGTGCACCCTAGTTGCTGCTACACGTTGCGTATACGTAATGTGCCATACAAGGGATTCAATTACAATTTCCAGCAGGGCCCAGAGAACGAGGTGCGGCCAGTGGGTGTTGCAGCTATTGTAGAAAGTAAGTTGATAATTATGTTCGTCACTCCGGGTTTTTTCTTCTGTTCAGTTTATTTGCTTGCCCCCTGCACCTGCCATTGGAAACGTCAGCCTCTGACTTCGCCTCTGTGTCAAGTATATGGCTTACATAATTGCGCACGCCATTAACACTGACACTTAATACGCAATTTATGCAATTTGATGGCCCATGATTAATGCGACGCCTGTCATGTTGCAACTTGAGGCAAATTTGTTTAACAAATGATCTGTGCGCGGTCGTGTACAGTTTGTCAGCTCTGCCAAAAAGTATGCTACATTTTTGGCTCGAAGAAGAAGCCAGTGTCTTGGTGTACACAGTCAAGGTGAAGTGACGTGGAATGCTCAGGAAACAGGTAAAAAGAAACTTCGAAATTGATAAAAGTTTAAGTCTGAGGTATTATAGGGAACTAGTTAAAAATATAATTAAAGTTGGTTAACAACTGGGTATACTAAGTATTAGTGCTTTCAACTGAAGTATTCAATTTGGACCTGAGACTCTGGTCGCACCGTGCTGGAATATGGCTGTCAAAAGAAATCGATATTTCACGTATTTTAAACATTGAAAGCAATCAAAACTAAATGTTTCGACAGTATCAATAGTTGAAATAAGTGTATTTCATTATATTATGCTATAAACAAAACAGTGATAAAAAAATAGTAAAGAACGAGTTGAACGACTGCTTAGAATATCGTTTCTACACTTACAAATTTATGTTTTGCATAAAATATATGTTTGTGTATAGTTTTATAGCTGAATGTAAGGTTTAAAAGCTATGCAGTGCACGTGTAGAATTATGATTTTCATATATATGAGAATGTACATATGAATTTCGTTACGTGAATTCCACTGTTCCCAGATTTATCTATAAAATGTTTAAAATGCTTAAGTAGAGTGAACCTTTTTATAAAGTTATGCGGGGTCGTCTTGCCTATGGGCCACGCCCCTGCGTGAATGTAAAGTTTGTCAAACTTTTGTTTCAAAAGTCAAAGGAGCGCAATGTTGATGAATGAGCTGGAACTGTCTCATAAGTCGAAAGGGACGCAAAAGCAGGGCAGATGGCAACAGGGAGAGGGGAGCTGTGCAAGTGTTTTCATCAAGTTGCGCTCTTATCGCTGGGCAGGCGAAAATTAATGTGCACTTTACTTCCTTTGAGGCTAGTCGAAGAGAATTATAAAAGCATTTAAAAACGCATAAATGTATTTTCCGGTGCACACAGCCCCGCACATAATGCCAAATTTATGAACTTTCTGGGCAAAAAATAAAAAAAAAATTAATTGCCATGGTAAAACAGGAACTTCAAGTGCAAGACGCAAGGCTAGTAAATTTGTTAGCTAGTCCAAGTCTGAACCAAAACCAAAGCCCACGCTCAAAGTACGAGTCGAAGCAAGTGTCAGCTGCAACCTATTAAAAAAGCATCACGAACTGGCAATAGGTGGGTGGTAGAGAAGGGAGATGTTCTAGGGGATCCAGTACCGAGAAATACCTGGAGAAACTGAAGCACGAGTTTTACGACCTGCATTTCCGCTTGCCACAAAGCAAAGCACCAGCCCAAACTGAAGCTGACTTCCTGTTGTGGACGCAGCAGCAGAGGCGAAGGCGAAGGTGAGGGCAGGAGGACGTTGCCTGGCAGCCGAAAATGCGGAAACGTCCATTTTATAGCGGAAATATATTCTTATGCGGAGACGCGGCGATGATTTATGTATGTTTTGGCATTACGTGCCACAGCAGCAGTAGCAGCAGCAACAAAGCTTTGTGTGAGAATTTCGAATTAAATTCCTTGCCCCATGACGGCAGCTTATGAGGAGTAATAAAAAAATATATAGAAACTTGCAACAGAAATGGGTCAGGCTCATACAAATGCTGCAATTATTTGCATGCTCGACTCTCAAGTATTTCTATTTGCTCGAGTTCCCTTTGTGGCAAGCGGCATGCAGTATGCAAAGCGTGCCAACATACTCTGTGCCACTAACATAGTAGAAGTGCGTATCTTTGCGTCGCCTCAGCTCGAATTCAGGTTAAGTGCGCGTTCATATGCGTTTAAGCCTGACATTATTATAAGCCCACCCGACCATCCGACCCATCCAGGCCATAACTTACCACTCTCGATTACAGTTACAAAACTGCAACTTTTGCAGTTGATGTTGAGAGCATGCGTGCCACAGCAACTTTTATTTTTGTGCAGCAATCAACAAAAATGTAAAAAAAAAAAAAAAACAAAAAATTGCGCATGCAAAAAGTTTTCGCAATTTCGCTGGCAAATTTTCTGTTTGTTTTTTGTTGTTTTTCTTTTTGAAGCCTATAAAATATTGGCAAATAATTAAAAAGTTTTCCTCTGCTTGGCTAATGGAAATTGAAAAGTTTGTGAGACTCAATACAGCTGACATTTTGTAATTTGTTAAAAGTTTATCAAATTAACGAAAAATATTCAAATTCAATTTTATATTCACTGCCATGTCTCGAGAGACCTTTCAAATTCATGACCATTTCACTCTGAAACAACTTCATTAAAAATAGTTTAAAATATCTAGCTAAAACTACTAAAAATTATTATTGTAAGGGTTATAAGGGGTTATAGTATCAAGCATTCACAGTAGTAATTGATATTTACATGAGCAAAAGTAGTTTTCAAGATAATAATAGTATTTAAATCTATTTTAATTTAAACAAAATCAGCAAAATAACTGTAATTTTTTTATTGCTATGCTATTCTATTTCTATTGTGACCCTAATTCATTATGATTTTGATAATTCAGTATTATAAGTAGTTATTTGAGATGTGCATATCAGTGCAAGTTTGAGAAATGTGACAATATCCTTTAGTTTGAAAACTATAGCAAATTAAATTTTCCGATTATGCAGTCGTAAATAACGCCTTAAATTAATTACCATTTATTTAAACTGCAATTAATTGCTTAAAAGCATTTATACAGATATATGTATTTACACAATTACAGATACAGATACATTTAATACATACTGATACAACAACACACGAAAGTTTAATGGCAAATGCCTGCAGCCAAATAATATAATGCATTACATTTAATGAAATTTACGGGTCAACACCTCCCACAAGCATACGCATACGTACATACATACATATTGTGTAAACACATTTACTTAAACACACCCAGACACACATACATGAAGCTGGCCGATTCTGCATTACACGTCATTTCACAAGCCGACAACGCATGCATTCCTGCACATTTTATACCCTAGTGAGGTTACTTTAGCTTTTCAGGGAATGTGTGACGCAAATAGAAGAATGGAACATTTATAAAGTTCGCTTACAAATTACTTTTGGCTTATAAAATGTGCAAATTACTATTATTATTTTAACAGTAAGAACAGAATTGTGTTTAAACATTTCGGTAGAGTATATTGTTGTCGACACCACAAACGTAATTATTCCATTTATGATTTTTTTTTTTTGTGGTATCTCGCGCTCTGCCGCCTCTTACCGTTCACTTCATTTCTCTTCTTTGCCTGCCACCCACCCGCTGCCACATAGCTGTGTGCATTTTTTGCACTTACATTCGCGCCCGCATTCGTGCTGCGAACGGGTGCATAACATAAGCATTTATAGAGGCCACCGAGCAATGCGGCGAGTGCGACAGATAATTTTGTTGTTGGTGTCTGGCAATGCCAGTTGTCATTTACCGTTAACGCGTTAACGTTTGCCGTTCCTTTTGCCCGCACTTGGCAATGCCTTTCTTATTTATATTTCTTTTATATTTTTTTGCATTTTTATTTTATTTTATTTTTTTTTTTTTATTTTGGCTTTTGCAGTCAGTTTGGCGTTGTTGCGTCTGTCATTACGTTCGCCTGAGCTGCGACTTTGGTGTGCACATGAAATTTTATGACAAGTATTTCGCGTATTGTTCGCAGTTGACGTTGCCATTCGAGATAACGAAAAGGCTGACAGGCAAGAACAACAACACGAACTGCTTTCACGAAACAAGCAGCCAACACGCCCACCGACTGAATACGTCGACTGCAGGTGCTAAGGGCAAATAAAGAAAATACATATGCATATACTATATAAATATACATATATGTATATATGTATGTACGTAGTTAACTGTAGTTCGTAAGTCTTTAGTCGCTTTTGAGCTGGGCAGAAATCACTTTCCGAAATTCTGATAATCGCTTTGAACTTTAACGTTATTGTATATCAATTAACAGATAAGTTGTCAGATTTCGAAAGTCTGAAATGCTGTGGTCTCAGTAATTATTATATGGTTTTTATAAAAAATATGAATTGGTCTTGTGCTATTTTTCTGTTCTCGTAAATTCTTAATTAACAATAAAGTGCTTGTAATATTCTCTTTTCCCTACCTTTGCATACCAATTCCTATTTCATTTTCTTGAGGAAATGTCAACCTTCGCTCCTCATGTTTTTGTATTTTTCGCTTCATACATTTTTAGTAGCGTAAATAAAATTGTTATCCCCCAAGAAATCAATAGATATTCATAAATTTCTTGCACTTTCAACAATATCTCGTTAGTCGCTGCACATTAAATATGAAGAATGTTTAATTTTCTGTTAGCTTAGCTTCAACATGACCATTTTGTTGCCAATAAAATTTCAACTTCTTCTGAAAAGAAGAAAAAAAAAAAAATGAATAACAAAATAAAAAATACAAAAAATATAAAAGAAAAGCTGTGCGAAAGTTTTACCAGCCCCTTGGACCCGTGCCGCCTGTGTAACCTCCCCCGTGACCTTTCCGTTGTGCATTTTACTTTGTTTTTGTTGCTTTTTCTGGCACTTTGGGCATACAAGAAAGTTTATTAAAAAGTATGCAAGAAATTTTTGCATCTATGCATCGCTCGGCAGGCAGGAGCGCTATGATCCACATTTCTTTATGTTGATGTTGTTGTTGTTGTTGTTGCTGTTGTTGCTGTTGTTCAGATTGACATGAAACGGCAAAATGAAATTGCAATTTCTTGTGATAAATTTCAATGAACAACCTGCCAGTGTGCCCAGGCGCACAGGCGAGTGAATGTAAATATGAAAATGTGAGGCATGCAAAATGCAAATAATTTGAGTGCACTTTGTTGTTCAATATGAATCAAAGTTGAGTGATTTATGTGGCATGACGATGGCCCAGCCGCAAACTACAAGACTTACACAATATCATTAAAAAATGGCAAGATATTTTGCCATATCCCATAATACATGGCCAATTAGGCCGTAATTGCAATTTTAAGCAAATTGGGGCTTAATTATTTTTCTGCTCTTTTTTTTTTTGCATGTTGCTCCGTATTAGTTTTAATTACGAGAATTGGGGTTAACATAAATCAATGTGATCTTTGAATAAATCAGTTCTACTGAAAGTATTTTTGGTAAGGAAGTATGTGTAGGTAAAATGAATATATTTGCCGATCATCAGGTTTTTAGAAGAGATTAAGTGGGCATTCATTTAATCCATTCACTTAACCTAAGCAACTGTCCATACATATGGGGTCATGACATCTGTTCGACAGCATTTCACAGGTTTATTTGAGTACCAATGCATATCTCATACTTTATAAGCTTGAAGCTGATATTTTTGCGGGGTGTCGATTGGCAAGTGGAAATTGTTTAAAAAACATCAGAAATAACTCAACCATATGATTGTGTTTTGCAAGCTTCATGTCATCGGTAAAATAATAAGCCACGAAACCAGGAACTGAAATTGAATGGGTGTTAACAGCGATACAAATAGAAAATTACATTTTTATACAAGTTTTACAAGACATATTTTATTATTTTAATTAATACTATTTAATAATATTAAAAATAACATTGTTTAAGGTTGTGTATCACACATACATTTAAAATATGCAAAACATTTCAGAAATATTGCCAACTGCCATTGAAGGAAAGAAATGGGCATGTCAAATGAGGTGGTTTCTGTCTGCAGCCTGTAATATAAATTGTAGAAAAATAAAATTGTTGGTTGACGTTCAGTTTTGCTGCTGTTGCGCTGCGGCAACTTTTTAATGTGGCCTTTGGGTTTGCCAGCAAAGTGCATTTAACAGACGAATGTGTGTGTTTATGTGTGTGTATGTGTGTGTGCATAACTTATACTGTGTGCTTTCAATTGCGTTGCTGGTGGGAGAAAATTCACTACTGTTTGCAGTTGGAATGCAAATGCAAACTAAAACTACAAATTGCAAACTTCAATGGGGGCAAACTGCCGTCTTGGCAAACTTGGCTCGCAACTTCTCAATTTACATTTGAAATGCGCTGCTGGCCTTTGTGCAACAGCTGCTGCAATTAGCGAACCATTAACTAATGTGTACGCAACCCTATTGATTTCGCAATTTCTTTCCACAGCTGCCGCCTTGGCCAATCACCATGACAGCTTGACCCTGAGCCCGGGCGAGCATAGCCTCGTACGGTACACTAACGAGTCCCTCATTGTCCAGTGTCGCAGCCCCAGTCCCGATGTGAAGCTGCATTGGAAGTCGCCTAAAGGTGAAATAATACACGAGCACAAAGGACGCATACATATCGAGCAAACGGCACCAGGTGAGTCCAGACGAAATGCAGCCAAACAATCAATTGAGCCAAAGGACTCTTGCGCCAGCAGGCACAACAAATAAATAAAATTAATTGCATCGCTTTACACGAGGGAGACAATTGTGCTTGGCTTTTGTTTTGGAAATCTCTTTTAACCTCTTGATTAAGACAAGTTTTTTGCCAGCTTGACAATAACAATATATTCTTTGCACTTTGTAAGATTTCAATGTGCATAAAAATACTAATGCTATAATACAATTAGGAATCAGTGTATAAATCTCTTAATTATAAATGTACAAAATCAATGTACATTGCTTTAAAGCGTGCAACATAATCTCTCGTTGCCGAGAACTATAAACCAAGGTGCACTTCGCTGTTTACTCTTTTATTTGATTTATATTTTTTTACTTCCTCTACCGCACAGAACAATTGAAAATCGTTTTTGCACACATTGCGCTGGCGGACAAGGGCAATTGGACCTGTGAGGCTGTTGAGGGTGGGCTGCATAGTAAATCGTTCGATTTGATTGTGTATCGTAAGTGCAGAGATCGAACAACCGACCAACAACCACATTCATTAATTTTTCATTGTATTCTCGCCACACACGCGCACACGCACACGCACACACAGAGAAAATTACATTCACCGAAAAGGATACCGTACTGACCGTGAAGGAGGGTCAAACAGCTACAATATTATGCGAGCTGAAGGGCGAACCGCAACCGAATGTCACCTGGCATTTCAATGGACAGCCCATTAGCGTGGAAGGTGAGTCGCCAATCCTAATGAGCTTTACACAACGCTGCAGTCTTATTTTCTGGATATTTTCGCTTTATTGTGGATTTTCTCGTTGCACCCGTTTATCATCATGTTTCTCTCATTTTGGCAGCAAACGCTTCGAAATTTCGCATCCTGGCCGATGGTTTGCTCATCAACAAGGTAACACAGAGTGACACCGGCGAGTACACGTGCCGGGCATACCAAGTGAATTCGATTGCTTCCGATATGCAGGAGCGCACAGTTTTGATGAAAATCGAACGTGAGTGTGATATATGATTTTTCAACTCAGCCAATGCACACTGGACAAAAAGTTGTTGAATAAAAGCAAACAAAACTCTGCTCCTGCTAGTCAATAGGTTTAAAACTTGGGATTTAGAGAAAAAAGGCATGCTAGGAGTTAGAAAACAAAGAATTAAATGTTACTGCACATTGAATGCCAAATTTGCTAAAGTTAACTTACAATAAATTATTTAGGCGAAACAACTATCATGTTATATTTGTAACCCTAATTAAACTTGTATGAATAATTACAATAAAAGTTATTCTACAGTTAACATAATAAAATTAACAAAAAAAGGTTGGCTATATAAACCGATCTGAGAGATCAATTGGTTAAGACATTCAAAATCGCGTCCGCATTCTCCTTCTCCAATTCTAAGTCTCTTTAGAAGACGCCTAGAAAAGATGAATTAAACCTTTAGTTCAAACACATAATCAAATACAAATCTTCGTATGCCTTTCAAACTGTATATTTCATCTACAATTTATTTTTATGCGACTTTTATTCTGTATCGCCTTTTCAATTCTTCAGTATTATAAACTTAAAATTTAATGTAACGAGTCAGAGTTCATATTTTGATTATGTAAGAAAGGAAATTGAATTCTCAAAATGTACTTAAGCCTTGATCTCGCGAAAACTCAAAATTTTCCTATTAAGTTTTAACCATTTTATTCACTTAGTTTTAATTTTATTACTTAGTTTTTCACGCATTCCCGACCCAGTGTGCTTTTGTATTGAATGGCAGGGAAATTACTTGAGCAGCTTAACGAGCGCCTCTAAAATTTGTGCGCGTTTTAGTATGCAGCGCACTGAGCGGCAAATAGTTTTTTGAGCACGAAATATTTTAAAATTACATACGCTTAGTTCGCATATGTTTTATGCTCTGTGCAGGGGCGTGCTGTGGGCGTGGCACATATGTAGCTAATGACTTTACTTGCGCAAAGAATTGACGGCCATTTTTGATTTATGCGGAAAGCGCATGAGTGTTGCATATTTCGTAGCATAATTTTGAGCTTCCGCTGAATGCAGTCAGACAGATACTGCAGAGAAATGCTTAATAAATATAATTCTAGCGCAGTCTTTAATTGAATTGATTTAGATAAGCCTCACTGGACGCTCAAGTCGCATTTGAGCCTGCAATACGCGTACATCAATGGCACAGCGAGCATTATGTGCGAGGCACAGGCGGAGCCTCCGGCTACTTTCAACTGGTACCGCAAACAGAAACGGCTGGAAAGCAATGAGAAGCTCTACACCATTGAGACGGAGAACTATTGGTCGCGCTTAACCATCCATGTACTGGATGCGAAGGTCTTTGACAGCTATCGGTGCCGTGCACACAATCATTTGGGCAGCATTGAGCGCATCACGCGCTTGGATGAGGGCGAAAAGCCACCCCCGCCTCTCGTCTTTCAGCTGCGCGGCTACAACTCGAATACTTTTGATGTGGATTTGAGCGCGCCGCGGGATAAGGATCAGCTCGGACCCATGGATGTGAATGGGTTTCGCATCGAGTATATGACGGAGCTGGAATTCAAAACGGATGCGGGAAAATGGACGAATGCCAAGCGCAAGGACTTCCCCTATGAAGAGGGTAAGCAGAGGAGGCGGCAGCGGCAACGGCAGCTGCATCAGCTGGTTCCCGTTATTCAACAATAGCTTTTCCATTTCTCTGCGACAGGTGCCAATTTTCTCATAACGAACCTGGAGCCGGATACCGTCTATTTGATACGCGCTGCCTCGCGTAATCTGGCCGGCTTCAGTGACTATACGAAAGTGGAGAAATGCAAGACTCTATCCCTGGAGCCACGTGTATCAGCCGGAGCCCTGCTGCCGCCCATCTATCAGCTGCTGTCGGTGTTGCTTCTGGCACAGCTGCTGCGGCATTGCCACTGAGTTCATGCAAATCTGTGAGTGGATGTGCCCCCAAAATTCCATGTGCTTTGTCTAGCTTTAAGGCGTCGCCAGGTTAACCTCCTTAGTGTCTGATTTGCTGCCTGATTGCTGCTCGTGTAATGTGTAACGTGTACTAATTAATATTCTAAGTTGTTAATATAACCGCTAATAAGCTTAAGATAATAAGGAGTTTCGTTTCGTTTAATTTAGCTTTTGTGCAAGCCCAGCAAATTAGTCAAAATTCATAGCAAAACATATAAAATCAACTTATTAAAAACTTAAAAACAAATAAATGGCCGCTTAGTGCTTAGTTCAAAGCTGAAAATTAAATATTCAACATAATGAGAATGCAGTCCAGAAAGCTGTGGCCAAAAGGCCAATAGCAAGTTAATTGATAGCTCTAGATATAAACGTAAAGGTTTAAATATTAATAACTACAGGAAAATTATTCCTAGAAAATCCCTTTGTAATCTATTTTATCTAGACTTGAATTAATAACCTACAAAAAATCTTTGTAAAAATCAATGCATTTATTTGTCATATCCAAATCGAACAAAACTATGCCTCCTACTAACAGACAAATCCTTCTGGAAAACAAATCCTCTTACAAACCATACCATAAAAAATATTCAAATGAAGCTTTACAAAAGCATTGCAAGTTTTTTTTACAAACGGTTTTCAATATTCTAGTATAAAAGCCAAATATATATAACCAAACAGGTAAATTTAAAATAAATAAATACAAAACCATTCCACTAACGTGAAAGAAAATAAAAAATACAAATACATACAATAGTAGAACTAAATTTATGTCACACAAACACATTTAAGCAATATAGTCAAAATGCAATTTTATAAAATATTATATCTCAAGTAAAAATGTTGCCAATGATTTAATGTTTTGTGGTTTCTGTGTGCCAACTATGGATAATATGAATAAACAATATGATTGAAAACGTTTTTGATATAAATATTTCTTTGGACAAAACGAACTCTATGCTTTTTGTGACTATGCTCAAATGTTTTTTATTGTTATTTATTTTATTTTTGTTCAGAAATTTCTTTACAGGCTATTGTATTGTAGTATTTGTGTTCATAATGCATAATACACATCAGTTTGTAGTGCAATTTTAAAAGCAAGATTAACAATTGCTGCAATTTATATGCTGGTTAAAAATTAAAAAACTCTGGGTATTTTATTTACAAGGCCCCTGTGCACGGGTTGTCTTAGTGGGCAACTGAACGGCGAGGATCTGGGCTCCAAATCATTTAAGTACATGGATGTAGTGTTGTTTTAGCCAAAGACAAATTTAAAAAATTGTAATATTAAAAGTTGAACTTTATTTAAATACTGTTAATTAATAATAATAATAATAATAATATTATTATTATTTTTAATAATTATTTCTATTATTTCTAATAATAAACTGACATCCAATTGCAATTCAATGCTGTGAAGTGTGCGTGAAGTTGCTGTAAAACTAAATCTATTTGGTAAATCAAATTGTTGTATAAAATGAAAAAAAAAAAAATTAGAGGAAACTGTCATTCCTAGTCAAAAACATAAACTGGCAAAGGCTTGAACGCAGTAGCCATGAAAAGGTAAGGGAATATTTTGAATAGCTACGACTTCAAAGGGGATGGCAGCTGTCAGTAACTAGGTAAAGAAATTAAATTCACTTATGATACTTGGTTTTGTATCTGGGAACAATGCAAAGCAAGCGTCAAGCTGTCAAATGGTGCTACAAAGGTGTCAGTTGAAAAATTTAGACAGATGAGAGTAGTTTGAGTTGATATTGTTTGGAATGCAAGTAAATTTCCAGTTAATCGACAACATGGGTAATTTTGATAGTTTCACCGGAATGTTGACAGCCTTCCGAAGAGACTAAATTGTTTTCTATTCCATCCGTGTTTATATATGTGCTTACAGATGCTGCACGCACATATGAACGATACTTGAGTGCGCGAATACGCGTGGAACGACTAGATTGGTTACTTTCAAGAGGTCGTGGTTTGCTTGCACAGAGGATCAATCGCCATGGCCGCATACCCGCTGGTGGACGGTTTACTCCATCCGTCGGCTCATTGTCCCTTTCGTGCGTTCGTATACCCATCTCGAAAAAGCAGTCTGATAGATGCGTGTGCGAGGATGTTAAGCCCACCAGTTCTCAGAAACGAAGTAAAACGAAGGAGCATACACACGCATCTGAGGAGTATATAACCGTCTCTAAAGTGCAGTCTGATAGATGTGTATGTGATGAGCCCACCTGCGCAAAGAAAGGACATGAGGTAGTAGAGAAAGAAAGAAAGAGAAAGACTGAAAGAAAAGCCAAGTGCAAATGCATTTGCAAGCGTCCAGTTATAGTGGTGCCATCAAAATGGAAATATGAAGTATGCCCACAAGGCAAAAAAGGGAATTCCAAAATGCGTTTCAAATGCTGTTTGGCTAGGGACAAGAAGAAGACTAAAACTTGCCGATCAACACAAAAAGTGGAGCCCGTAAATTGTCCATGTCAAGAAAAATTAGTGGGTGCTCCATCGAGGGAGAGTCTGAGGTCCGACAGGCACCTTTCTCGAGAATCAAGGAAAGGACCGGAGCCCGTTCAGTGCTCTACAAAGTGTACCGAATGTGAAAAAATACCGAATATAACCATAGAACTATGCTTGCTAAAAAAGAAACTGGAGGAGCAGATCGCACAAGAAGCAGAGCAGAAGCAACAACTGAATGTGATGAACGATCAACTGAAACAGCTCTGTAGCACCGTCTGTACTCTTAATGAAAAGTGTAAGGGCTTAGAGAGTGAGAAGGGAAAGCTGACCAAGTGCGTCTGCATAAAAAAGTCGTCAGCAAAACTTATATGTAATAGAAATGATTCCACACTGGAGCGCAAAGTCTCGAGCCAGTGTCAGTTTTGCAAGGACAAGAAGCTACCCGTCCTTAGCAGCATGCAGTACGCACTCTTCAAAATGATGGGCAAGCGTTGCTTTCAAGACATTGCCCTGACGATCCTATTGCGAGCGGACAATGTCTACCATGTGAATGTTAGAGATCTGGAAACTGGCTGTGTACTGGGCTGTTTGCTGGTTACCGATGCGGGCATCAAGGAGGCCAATACTCTGGGTATTTTCCAGGAGATACTCACATTCTGTGTTATCGATGTGCGCAACACGATCAACAACAAGGATGCCGTCTTTGGTGGCATAAATTTCGAGCTCGTACGCGATCACCGGCTGACTGGAGGGAATACATCAAGCCCAAAGACGCAGCCGGAGGCCTGTGTGGTGGAGCAGTGCGATTCGCCAGTGGAACTCTGTGAGGAGGAGTCAACGAAGGAGCAGCAGACTTCGATTTTCTGCTTAACCGATGATTTCAAGGCTGCCTACAACAATTCCAAAACATTTTCAGTTTCTTCTTCACCAAAAACAAGCGAGCCACAGGTCGAGACTAAAAGCAAAAACAACAGTAAGCCCAAGATGAGCATGTCCGAGGCAATACGAGAAATTAATAGCTATAGTAGTTCCCTTGTGCTGACAGATACGGAGACTAAATATCCAGTGCGACACATTCGAATCATTTCCCTGATGGAATCCACCTCCCCCTCTGAATATAGCGATGACGATTTTCCTCGATCTAAGCTAAACTAATGGCTCGTTAGCTGCTCGCTCAATCTGTCATAGTTATTAAAAATTCCAAATTTTAATGTGTTGTAACAAGTATTGTACATATTTTTAATACAAATTTTTAACCAAATAATATCCACAAGCAGGTAGTGAGTAGAAGACAAATGCCACCATTGAGAAGGAACCCATTCTTGCAAGATTAAAGATACTTGCTGATTTGTAGGAGGAAACCCTAGCACCATCTGTTTAAGTAAGAATATTCCTCATTTTTACCCATTTTAATAGAGTTTAATAGCTGCCTGTTTTTTACCTAGGTCGCATAGACTAAACTATAACATAATGCAACTTGTACAGTATTTGGAAGACATTTATTTATACTTATTTTAATGAAATATATTTGCGGGCTTCAGGACCTTATTACACAGGATTAAACGATAAAATATCTTTTAGATATACCTCAATAAATCGTGCTGATTTCCTATTGAATATCTTTGTATATTGCCTTTACTTAAGTCCTTACCAGCTCAAAATGTAAAATCAAACATAAAATAAAGTTAAGAAGCCTATGTTCAATTTTTTGTGTGGGACGTCGCCTAACTTATGATGCTTTCAGTTCTCGTACATTTATTAACGAATTCCGAAAAATATTTTATATTTGTTTAAATTCGTAATTTTTTATATAAACAAATCTAAAAAAAAAACTTTAGTCTTCGTCCAAAGCCCAGTTCCCATTTTAAATCATACTTGTCAATGTTTCTTTAGTTGTTCCCACAAATGAGTGACCTTGGTTAGTATTCAATGTCGGTTGGATCTAGCCATGTCCATTTGTAGCAACAAAGGACTACTAGATCCAATATTTCTTTTATAGAAAGTAAAGTTATGTCGAAAAAAATAATTTTTGAATGAAAACTCTCAATCTCCAATGCATCGCCAAACAGGATTCTCGAATATAAAATTCATGAAAATGACTTCGATATTTATATATTTTTTAAAAATTTAACTAGTGTAAGCTGCTAGCGGTCTACTTGGATAACATGAGTTTGTGGTTCCCATAGGAACAATGTCCTAAAGGGTATTTAATCTTCGGCGTTTTGTTATTTCTTGCTAATGCCTTCTTTTTGCTGTTTGACTATGAAAGCTGTTCGGCTGGCAAATCTCAAGGATAGAAAGCTTTGAAATTGCAATCAAAGCAAATTGTTTGGGCTCGGCACAAAAGCAATTTTTAGCCTGCATTTGTGTAACGGGCTGAAACAGAAGCAACCACTGCGGCCAGAAGAGCCATCGAACCGCATGTCAAACGGTTCATTTTGGCAAATAGAGGTTTGTCAATCAGCCGCATTGCCGTATCCGTGCGCCAACAGCTGTCCGATGAGAGGTCGAGCTGTGTGTTCGTTTGTAACCCCAGCATCTGGTGCTGGTAACTCCTGGGGCCTCGCTGACAGCCGCATAAATCAGATGAATGGCAAACAACGCGGATGCGAATGCGGCTGCGGACACGAGAAATGACAACGACAGCCGCCATATTGCGGACTTTGGCCCCAACTGACATTTATTGCCAAACCGCGCGTTAAATACTATTTTTCGTTGTACACAATTCTATTTGTGCGTCATAATGGCATCAGGCAGAAGGCATTAACATTTGATATTAGCACCAACGCATCAGGCATCAGTCGTTTGGGCCAACAAAGGATAGCAGCAGCAGTTCGCATGCGGCCGCTGACATTTGTGTAATTGTTTTGCATCGGAACGATATTGTGTTCGTGCCACAAAATGCGGCAGCCATTCGTTAAGCCGGGCAGATATCACTCACAATCTACATTCAGTTGTCAAAGCCAAAGCGCATAATGAGCCCATGTCAGTGGAATCCATCTGGACCACATTTTGGCTCCTCTCATTTAAGCAAAAACTGGACTCGTGCAACTCTTTAATGGAAACTGAGTCGCTTGACAAAAAAAATCTTGCCTATTTTTTCGCCTAAATGACGTTAGTGGGACGCACGCTTTTAGCCTGAATCGTCGGGTTTGCTTTTGTTGCATACCCTGTTGCCGCATTTGGCCGTAAAAGAGTATAATACAGTTCTTAAGATGTGTGAATACTAGCTGGGTTTTAACAGACTTTGTCTGAGCCAAGGGTTTTTCTCAAATTGGAAAGATTTACTTTCCACCTGTTTGCCTGAGAGAAAAATGAAATATTTCTATTAGGTTTAAAAATGAGTTTTGAGTGGATTGTAAACAAAAAGGTGATACCATTTTCATCCATGTTATCAAAAGTGGACTTTCCTTAAGACACATCTTTGCGAGCAGCTAGATTACATAATGTTTGAGTTGAGCCTTGATCAGCAATCTCGCGAAGTTGTTGAAAGAAACCCAATCATGGAATGACGTCAAAATCTTTGATGATTTTGTGGGATATATCGACCAAATAATGTCCGATTTTGGAATGATATACCATTTTGGACTCTTAAGGATCAGTACTATCGATTGGTATAAACAAAATGAAAATCAAATTTTTGAACCAAATCGACCAAACAGCAAGGGGTTACATCACGTTTTTTCTCAAAATCGTGGTCGGTTCGAAAATCAAAACTTTTTTCAGGATTTTTTTTAATATCTCGGGTAAATATCGTCTGATTTTTAAATGTAATACCTTTTTTAATTCTTACGGATCCCTACTATCAATCGGCATTCAAACAAAAAAATAAAAATCGATGGGTTAAAAAGAGTTGTTGACCAAAAATCAATTCGTTTGTAAAGTCAACCATTTTTGATGGGTTTTTTGAATATCTCGAATATTTGATTTTTAAATGTTACATCTTTTTAAATTCGTACGGTTCCCCACTATCAATTGGCATTCAAATAAGTTAAAAATCGATGGGTCTTACTCATGCAAGCTATAGAGGGAAAAAACTGTAAAAAATTTTCCAACTCTTTAAGTTTAACATTGATAACCAATCAGACGGTCATTCTATTAGTCTAGCTTTCAAAATATATGTATGTAGGGTATGTCACTTTCGACCACAGTTACTTCGCGAACTTTAGCTCTTATTTTTTTCGGCCTGGCCGCGTAAAGTCCCTTTCGCCAGCATTGAAAACTGCAGCTGCCATTTCAGCTGTTGTTCGAGTTTATTAAGCCAATGCCATTTTCATGTCAGCGGGAGTTTTTCGTCCTCTTTTCATTCGCCTTATCGATGGCATTTACACACACACACACACATATATATATATACATAGCAAATATGTGCGGATGTTACATGCAGACGCCAGAAATGCAGCTTTAAATTTAGCCAAAATGCTTGCATCATTCTGAAGGCGACTGCCTTTTCAATTTGGATTTGGAGTTTTCATTTCCCGAGCCATAAAAGGATGGGAAGCAAGATTTTATTTTACAGAGATGGAGAAAGGTAGAGAATTGTATATAGAGAGCGGCACTTGCAGATCTCAGTCCAGCATAAAATATAAAAAATCGATGCGGCATGTTTTTATGTTATTAAAACTGTGTTTTTTCTTTCAATTAACAGGTTATACTTATTTGTTTTCATATACATCTATGTAAGTACTATTTGTATGCATACAAATTTTATTAAATCCATTTGAGCTGCATCGTTGATTATTTAGACCAAACCAAATCCAACAAATTTCTAGGCAAGAGAACTTTCGGCTTTAAGAGCTTTTCAACTAAACTAATTTAATTGGCGCTCTGTGCATTTGATATGCGCTTTGAGAAACCAGCACAAACGCGGCCCTGTTCCAAAAAACAGCCTCTGAATAAATGCTGTTTAAAATGTGCACTGTGGAATGCACACACACGTACACACACACGTACACACACTCAAACACACCCACGATGCACACTCAAACACACACACGTGATGCACATACATTCAGTTAGGCTAAACTTTTAGTCAAAAACCAAGTCATCCAACAAAAACAACAACAAAAAGTTTATTCCCGCTCAATTCCCTCGCTGTCAAGAGAGAGCGAGAGAGAGAGAAAGAGAGAGAGGGAAAGAGCTGGACTCGGCTCGTTCAGCAGGCAGCATAATTAATTGCGGTAATTAGAGTGTTGGCAACAAACAGCACACGAAAAACAAGAATAGCAACAAAATCTATAAGAGACTATCAACGGACTACGATGAACCAAAAAATACCCTGTAAGCATCTAAAAATCGTGCTTTGAAATGAAGCTCATCTTGGTATTCATGCGGAACAATCACCACAGCAAAAATTATATTTTTACCAATAATTTATTTATACACCAAGCAAAAACAATATTAGAAACCCAAAATAAAACCTACAGCTCGAATGATTAATATGAACGCATAAGACCAATGTAACGAACGATTAAGTTAAACTAAAGTTTCTTGCAACTTGAAATGTGCTCAAAAGATCCTTAAAAAGCCAGGCTGCTAACCAGCTTTGAACCTAGCAAACCCCCACCCGGAAAATTTATTCAGTTTTTCCTTTGCAGCGAACGAGCCATTAAGTTTTTCATATTTATATTATTTAATTTTTGGTAGATGTAAATTTTGTGTAGTTGTCAAAGCTAGCATTTCGTACACGGAAATATGTAATAAAAACGACGGCCCATAAATTCTAATGTGTAATAAGAACGGCTGCCCATAAATTAGAAATTTAATGCTTTCATTAAAATGTTTCAAAGCAAATGACAAACCAATGATGGACACAAACACTGGATTACGAATTTAATCTCAAGTCGAGAAGTTGTTTCGTAATGTCGGCTAAGACACCACCTTGATTTTTTGAAATTTCTTAGAACAAAGTCTGGCTACAGCTTACAGCTTCATTGCGTGATTGCAGGGTACAACAACGGAGCGCTGCAGTCACAACAGCGAAAGGTGTAGGGCGTGCTGGAACCCTTGAACCGGTAGCAGAGTGTGCCACTGCAGGCCGAGCCTTTGCTTTACTGAAGATTTGTGGGCCCCACAAACTTGCTGGCATATTAGTTCTGACCAACTTTTATTTACGACTCGGGCGCAACTGTTGACTGTTGTTGAGAGGCCCGCGGCGCTAATTTAGTTTGCTCTTTCATTGCTGTTCATTGCGGCGCACATTGCCACGGTGCTGGCATCATTAGAAATCTCAAAATGATTTTATAACTAAACAAACAGACATGTCACGAGAGTGGAACGGTGGCCAGGGGCAGGGGACAACGCATACTTTCAGATAAAAATCTCAGTTGCAAAAAAAAAGGACGAGTGGCAACCAGAGTCGCAAAGACGTTTGTGGCGTTTCCCCCTACCCATCACGACGGCTGTGTTGGTTTAGCTTGTCTAAGGGGAAGGGAAGGCGAGCTCGTCGAAGACTTTTTGCCAGTTCACTTTAATTGGTCACTTGGCGCGCGCACAAAAACAATTTAATTTTCGCCATTTTCTTATTATCTCGATTTTGCACGCCAGCTTGAGTCGCGCCATCTCACTTGCTCTCTATACACTATATTGAGCGTGTCAGAGCGCTGCCATATATCTGGGATAGACTTAACCAGGATGCTGGCTACTGCTACTGCTACTGCTACTGGAACAGCTGCTTACTGCTTACTGCTCGCTTTCCTTCATTTTCAGTATTTCATGCAGCTTCAGGCGCAGCCGTTTATGTAATTAAGCGTTGCATACTTTTCAGCGCCATGCTTTTTAATCAGCTGCCAGTAATAGGCGGTGTGTGCGTGCCTGTGTGTGTATGTGTGTGTGTATCCGTTGGTAACTCGGTTGGCAACGTCTGTTGTGCGTTATTACCACAGCAGCCGTTAAATCTTTTGTGTGTAATTAAAAAATTACAATTTAATGCTTTGTAAATAGCTCAGCGTTCATTTATTGACATGACCGCGTTCTCAAAGTGCTCAAAGCAACGGCCAAGAAGTGAAAAGTGAGCTGAAATATGGGCAGAACTATGCAGCTGATAAGAAGGAAAAAAATAACTTTAGTAAACAGACTTTGATAACTGATGCTCTGTCATGCTCTCTACTTTACACAGACATTCAGTTGCGCTTTGCCTCTCAGAAATTATAATGTTTTGGCTCTGGAGTAAATGTAAGTTTGCAAAAAATTCTAATTGCTGAATTTTTAATTTTACCATTGCTTCAGGCCGGGCTTGAACCGAATTGTTTCTTAAGTCGAATCCTGTACTGGAGTATCTGATTAAAGAATAGCCAAGCTGAAGACATTAAAAGATGGCTTGCGCCAAAACAACATTATTATTTAGATAATTATTTAACTGTTTCTTTAGTTCATTATTAAGTGTAGAACCTCTACAATCATAATTTAGTACCTTAACAACACATGGATGAAAAATGTAATTTAGAGCCGAACCCAAGGCCACAAATAATAGATTTCTTTCAGTGAAATGTACATCTGTGAATTGGGTATATACAATTACTTACCTTCGCATTTGGTCGCATATATTGAATTATTAAATAACTGCAATTATTATTTATTTTTTATAAAGCAATTCGAATGCCATGCTTGTTGCACAGAAGAAATAAAATAAAATTTTCATAGCATACTTTTGGGTAGAGCATGCTTTTACACAACACACAAACACACACGTTTAGCGAATTATAAACAGGCAGGAATATTATACAACAATTCGCATTCGCAATGCTACTTAGCAAGCCAAATGGCAAAACATGCATGAAAATTGAAAATTATGTACAAAATGCTTTCAGCGGCAACAAAGCAACAATATGCAACAATAATAGCAATTGACTGTGTGTGTATGTGTCTGTGAGAGAGTGTGTGTGTTTCAGCTCCAGCGGAGTGCCATATGCCATTTGTAATGCCGGCCTGCTACGCTTGGGTTTTGTCAACGCAATGAAGTGCGACAGCTATGTGTGCATGTGTGTGTTTGGATGTGTGTTTGGATATATGTTTGGATGTGTGTTGTATAAATATAAGCAAGACACCTTTGGCAGCAACTCAAGCAACTTGAAGCCAGCCACTTTATATTGTAAATTTGGTAGAAAATATTTTTGTGTTTTGCCAGGATTTCCGCAATGGCTCCCGTGCCACCTACCCCCTACCGCCTGCCCCGTGCAACCTGCCACCTTCTAGCCATGTGCTTAACGTGTTCTTGTTATTGTTGCTGTTGCATTGTGGTTGCAAGTTGCAGTTGCTGGGCTGTGGCACCTTGGCAACTGTCTGCATTTGACTTTCTTTACATGCAGTTTCTGGTTGTGTATGCAACTTAATGTAATTGTCGATATTGCGTTTGCCTGATTGCTTCCGCTGTCAGCATTCTCTTCAAAAGCTTTTATGTCCCCGTTGAACCCATTCAAATTGAAGTATATTTAGCTTTATGCATGAATGTGCAATTTTACAGCATAATAGTTCGAATACTCACGGATATATGACCCACGAAATACTCTTATGAATAAGAAATCTATAAAATTTCAGCATTACTGCCCAAACATTGTGACGAAGCCAGGAATACAACGCTTACTGAAGTACTTCGAAGTATGACCAATAAAGTGCGTCGACTGGAAAGAAGAACTTATATATCTTTAAATTTGCAACACAAACAAAACATTGTATTCTCCTTCTGCTGATCGAATTGGTATGGGAACCGATTATAAAAAAAAAACGAATGATATGTTTAAAGGTATTATTATTTGTAAAGAGACCTTAACAAGCCTATATACACTATTTATTCATGATAGGTTTTAGTAGGCGACTAAATATAGTCGTCTGTCCGTCTGTCTGTTTCTAAACTAACTATTTAACAAACATTAACATGGGTATTTGGCTTTGATAGTCGTTCTCTCCTGCTAACTTTGCATATAGCCTAACAATATACCACATTTCTTCTTAAATATGTTAGGGTACATTGTGAATATATTGTGTTTTATATACTATAATGACTGCATATGGGCTCACTTATAAATTGGAATGCTTTAATTAAAAGTTTCTATGATCTGGAATCTATAATCAAGGTAAAATTTACTAGCCAAATATTTAAAGAAAAAGCTGTTTTTGCAAGCCAACACAATCGTAGTATTTCGGCTACTAAAAATTCAGGGCTTACCCTTATGTGATAATAGAAGCTTATGGCAGGGCTAAAGCGGAATTTGTTTGTTTTCATGTAACTGGCAACTCAATTAGAGCCCAAGAGTTAACAGGTTGCTGTAATATAGACACGCTTCCACCCTCTAACAGTATTTGATATCTATTTTGGTTTGGCATTATCATTGTTTTAAGCATTTTACGGGGCAGGCGAACAGCCGGCGCTATTGCGTATGCTACACTATTTGAACAGCCACCAGACAAGTCCTTGCAAGGACGAGCTGCAGTTCGCAGCAGGAGGCGTGACTGCTTGTGGATGTTGTCTCTGCTACTGTTTGCTGCCATTTTGTTGATTTTATTATTAAGTTGGCTGTAGGTGTAAGTTTCACTCTTATTTAGTGTCCTTGTTAGCAACTGCAGCCAGTCTATTTGCTTCGTTGTGTTCGGTTTAGTGCCCCATTGTCCTGCGCTTACACTTGCATTGTTTGTCTTCTAGTTCTGTCTGCCGTTTTATGAGTTTGCCTTTTATGTGATGTGACGCTTGCTAATGACAGCAAAACTTTTTTGTTGTCGGTCTCGTCAAAGTGAAAGTTTTGTACAAAGTTGCATAATTTGCATACTGCTCTTCAATGACATTGGCTTATAGTGTGGGCAAAAAAGCGACTGTGAATAACCGATACCGTACAAAATATCATTGAACTTAAGAGTTTCAATTGCATGAAGTTTTCCTGAATCCTCTCTCTAGCACAAAGTTGGGATAAAAAAGAAGCAGTCAATAAACTCTTTTGATATTTGTCAACAAGCGAGATTCAAATTAAAGCTTGATGACCAATGAAATTGAAAGGCGGCATAGGTACATAGGCTGGTATGCGTTCTATTAGGACAAATTTTCTAAAAAGTGGTACAAACACACTTTACTTAGTTTATGTTAAGCTAAAAGCTAAATGTTCAATATATACAATAATCTGATTCTCCTTTCTCAATATTTGTTCCAAAGGGCTTTAAATTATTTAAAGAACTAATCTCAATTTGCATTTGCTTATTCTAAAAGGCTTCTAAAAGCTTTGGTATACCTCCGTTTCTGCATAAAAAAAACATAAAAAGGCTATATAGGCAGATAAAAAGCTCTTAAAGTGAAAAATGTACATTTACATGTTTCCCTCTTAACCTTTCAGTAAAAACTTTAAGCGCTAACTTTAAGCCTCACTTAAAGCTAAAAGCTTTATTGTTACACTGCGGGCTAAGAGCTTCCGTTTAAAGCTTCATTTTATGAAAATGTTTTACTATAAGAAGATTATAAGATCACCCTAAGCTCCATTTAATATCTCTCCGCACTAAAAAACCGCTATAAAAGCTGTTTAAAAATTCTTCATTATTATGCTCTTGTCCCTTCGCCTTTCAATTTTGCCTATTTCAGCAAGTGTCATTGGCGCTTAAGAAGCTGCAGTCGCTACTCGCAAGTTTGCCTGTTGCTTCATCAGCTGCGCATTTATCAAGCGGCTGCCGTTGGCTCCTTTGACAGGCCAAAATGCATTTGCCAGCGTGCATTAATCACACGCAAAATTACGGCGCTCGTTTGATGGGCAACAAATCGGGCGCAAATTCACGCAAACATTGGCGCCGTCTCAGCTGCATTCGAAATCTGCATGCAGAACGTGGAGCATGGCCCACAAATCAGTTTAGTTCAGATGCAGCTCGTTTGGCTTCGGCTGCTGCTGCTGCTTGCATCCTTCCTTCAGCACATTCCCAGTTGCCATTGCTGTCCTCAATCTCGTCAGCGTGCCTGGCAATCTGGTTGACTGCTCTGACAGTCTCACAGTTTCGTAGTTTTGGCTGCTTGGCTTTCGTTGTACGCAGCTGCCTCATTATGTGCGCCAGTTGCCACTGCTGCTGCTACTGCTGCTGCAACTTCGCTTCTAGAACACACAAATCTCCCCTTAAGTAATTTACTGGCAACTGGAACTGTTGTTGTTGCTGCTGCTGCAAAGTGCACTTTGCTATTTTTCAAATCGCAAAAGGCAGACGACAACAACACGTAGTAAGCGTTCGTCTATGTATCCCGACTGGTAGATACCCTTTCAGAGGTACATTATAACATTTACTCTTCAGGCTGCTTCAATTAAAAACAATGTGTATTGATTTCAATTTTTAATTAAATATATTTTTAATATTATTTTTAGTTAAAAAAAAATAATTATAAAATATAATAGGAAAACTGTGTATTAATTTTCTGTGCAGATTCTCTCTTTCTGTTTCTGTCTCTTTCGCTGACTAAACTTATGCAGCTAAACTTATCAACATTTTTTTCACAACTGTAGTATGCAACAAAAAAATTACTGAACTAATTTTCAAATTTTTCTAAAGAGCTCTAGACTATAAATTCTGGTTTACCGTACTAGATCTAATATTATTAATGCATCGACATACTTAAAATAAATTAAAAATCAACACGATTTTAAGTACAATTTTTATTTTTATATTAAATAGATAAATGTGCCCGCATTTTAAGTAAGCAATTTAAGTCTTCAGTGTGCATTTACTTATTGAAGATGTTGAAAGAACTTGATTTAAGTTAAAATGTTACTTAAGCCAAGAACAAGTGCCTTATTTCAAGCAAGTTTAATACTCACTTTTTAATATTAAAACATAAAAAAAATTCGTATACTTTCGGCTTTCCTGTTTCATAAATTGATACAGCAAGAGATGTGTGTATAGATATTAATAATAATAATATTTAATATATCTTCTTTTTGTGTTCTCTTTGTTGGTTACAGAAGATCCTATATATTTTGAGGGCTATTTCGAGCTTTAGGTAAAGATCAGTTGAAGATAATTCGCGCAGCTTTATGATACTGGCGTAATTCTCTTGCTTATGTATACAGGGTATCGCAGGAACAATTGCAATAGCTGGCTGACTTCTGGCACTGCTTGAAGTTGAAATTGAAATTGAATTGCGATTGATATTGATTGGCTGCGTGCTTGAGCGACAACTCGGCCAAATCATGTGCAGGCAGCAAACTCTCCAGCTGGGAATTTCACAGGCACCCAAGCGTCTTGTAACTTTCGCTTATTGTGGTGTCCCTGTGTGTGTGTGTATGTGTGTGTGTGTGAGTCCATCTTTAGATATGGCATACACAGACATATACATAGTATAGGGGATTATGAGCAGCCCAGAGAGTATCAGTCAGCTCCTTTTGGCATCGTCTCAATTTTGGCATTCGAGTGTGGTGTGGCATGACTGGAAATCGAATTTCAGTTTTCGCTGTAAGCTGCCATCAACGCAGCGCTGTATGAATGAATGTATGTGTATGTGTGTGTGTGTATGTGCACGTGTGCATTGAAGTAAAGTTTGTGTATTGTTTAGTCAAGTGCAGCTGCTCGTGCAACTTGTTTATGTGCAGCACAAATAGAGTTTGGCAGCGAGCGAAACGTGTGGGGCAACTAAATGGGGAAAATCTTATTTAGTTGCAACAGTTCCAATTCCTTCCTGAAGCAGCCTTAATCAGCACTTGGATATATAAATTGAGTGACCCAACAAGCTTGAAGCTTGGGCTTAAGCTTTCATAATTATTTGGAAAACTAACCACGTACCCATTTATGTATTCACTCAATCGGTCACTGAGCCGATCACAAGTTATGCCTCAAGTTTTGCAAAGACCTGTCAGGAATTATCGCCCTTTTTTCTATCTACATGCACGGCAGATTACGCTATGAGCAACTCTTTTCGTGTATTATGCTTCGATTACAAAAGCTTGTGCCACGTTTTTTTTGAATGAACTTGCTCTCCTCCCTCGGATAGTCACTGACCACGCCTAGCTATGAGACGGGCATATTTGGTCGGACAGGATATGAAATCCCCCCACCGGTTTGGTAATTTTGTCCATCTAATTAATATTTTATATATTATACAACTAAAAAGTTCTTTACTTTTTTATTAACTTTTTTCTCCCTCGTTTTCTAGTCATCATATATTCAAAAATAATTTAATTATTTTTAATTTGTACCTAATAATACTTATTCCCGACTAACTCTTCCTTCTTACCTGTAGATGCTAATATATTTGAAAAATAAGCCACACATTCATTAATTCTGTCTGCTCGGTAAGCTGTCCTCAGATAAACTATAATGCATAATGCATTTTGAAAGAATTAATTTCAAACATTTATTTATTTTTTAACAGTCGGTTGAACTTGCAGTTTGCTATTTATATTTATAGACAATTTGATATTTCCGCTTATCAAAGAAAACATGCTTGAAGCATTTTATTTGTAATTGCAACTAAGCTTGGATATAACATTAAGTACATTTAATTTTAAATGCAAAAACATACAGGTAAAATTGAAAGCTTATCGATAGTCATCTTTTGTCATTGATTGGGTAACCCACAACATCTACAGGCGCAATTTAAATGTCTATGTTTGTGTATTTGGAGACGCAGCCACACTTTCATTTATGCATCATCCGTTTAGTCAGTCAGTCGCTCAGGCAACTGACCACAGAAAAAGCCACAAGTTTGGCAAAATGCATTTCAACAACTTTTCGTTTTACATTTTACATTTCCTTGCCATTTCGGTTTCGGCTTAAATTTCCTTTAGTTTTTATTACTGTTTTTTGTTTGCTGTTTGCTTATTTGTTGTTTGGTCTTTTTTTGCAGTTGAAAAATGTTTTGCCATGCAAATATTTGTAAATCAGGCGGAAACAAAATTACGAGCAACTTCCGGTTCGCATAAACTGCGTCCGCCAAAGCATAAAAAAGTGTTGAGCAGCGGCGTAGTTTAATGACCTCCAAAGGGGTCGTAATACCAACGCATAACTCTTTATACTTTATCATACTTTAAACAAATGTATTTATGCATTTATTTAATTTGAACTCTTGTTGAGCTCTTGAAATCTACCAAAACCTAATATTTCTTATGTAAATTCTTTAAATTTAGACGCTGCAAACTCTCTCCTTCCACGTTAACACACACTTTTCTTGTAAGGAGGCGTGAAATCCCCCTTTTTCCACGCCTCAATTGCAATTGGCATGTGTGGTGGTGGCTTCGGACTTTACACAACATTCAACATAAATCGCTGAGGCGTGCGCCCCAATGACCGTTCGTACTTCTTTGGTCCTCCCTCGTTCTATTGCCCTTGTGCCACACTGAAATGTGCAAGTTAAAGAATGTGGCATGTGTCAGTGTTGGCTACTCCCCAACGTATGGGTGGGTTAAGTGGGCAGTGTGCGGGACATGTTCCCTCATTTCATTGCTTATTTGTTTGTTGTGGTTCTTGCGGCTGTTGGTGTTGATGTTTTCCGCTTTGTCAGGTGCTTGAACTTGGGTGTATTTACAATTCCCTTTGCCTGAATCTGTTTTGTTAGTTTATTCGCTTTCTGATGATCAACATCTATGTGTTGATGAGGGGATTTGGTTAATTTATGTAAGTTTAATGAGGTATAGGTTTGTTTATTTAAGATTTTGTTATTTTCGAACACTTTTTTATATTAAATTATTCGACGAAATATCTAAAACTAAACCAATTGGAATATATAGGCTAATGCTGGGCAGCCTGTTTTAGCAAGTTCAAGAACCCAACACTTAAAGCTTCAAAGCTCAGTTGGGTCGTGTCCTTGCAGTTAGCTTTCAGAATGTGCTAGGCACCCTGTATCCAATCAGCGCCACCTATTGACAAGTAGATCTCACAAACTCTGTTATTTATTAAAATAGATGGCGCTAGTCTAAAAAATGTGGCATCTCTTTTCGATAGATAGAATCTGAAGTTCTATTATCGCGACTACGCGGCCTTTCTCATTGCTTTTAAAATGTACAACTTGTGCAAGCATAAATTGGTAAATATTTTTAACCTCCTATTTTACAATGTATAGAGAGAGTACAATTTGAATTTTGTACAAAAATTTAAATCTTTTTGCTGAAATTAAGAGAGGTTTAGTAAAAGAGACTGACAGCAGAAGTAAAATATCGAAAGGCACATGACGAGGTACATTTAAAATTGTCCATTGTCCATTTCATTTGACTTCAGAATCCGTAATACGATACATGGACTTAATCCTCATATTACAATCAATTTTGAAAATCATTCCCACACCGTATGTAGTTTCATTTTTTCCTTAAACTTTCAAAGGTTTTGTTTAGTTTTTGCAAGATTTGACAAAAATTATAGGCTCAGATGTAAGTTAAAAGCAGTAATGCGAAGAAATTTAAAAGTATTAAAGGTAGATATCTGGTAGGTAGGTCCAGTGGATTATTTAGTCCCAGTCTTCTCATTATAAACAAAAATAAAAACACCTTTTATATAATGGCTTACAGCAGGCATACACTTCTGTAACTGCATAGGGTATTAAAAGAACCGCACCGTTTAGGTAAACATGTCCAGCCCAAAATCATTTTGGGGCTGTCTGTGATAATATTTTGATTATTTTAAACTGGATACGTGGCCAAGTGCAGACTAACTCGCTCTTGCTTCAACTGGCTCAGTCTGTCTGGGTCGGTTGTGCTGTCCCGGGAATATTAAACTGAAATGCGCAGTTAGGAATTTGGAGCATGTTATGGCATGCCACAATTGAATTAGAAAGTTTATCGCATGCAATTCATATAAGCACACACAAGGAGTAACGCGAATGCATTTTTAACTGCAACTCGCACCTTCACTCCAAAGTCTGCTCCTTCCGCCGCTCCTGCTACTATTTTCCTCTGTGGGCTTTTTTGGACTTTAGTGCTTTGACTCTGGAATTTCTATGTGCATTTCAAATTTGCTCTTCAAACTTTTGTTTGCCTCGCATAGCTTTTAACATAACCGAGGCAAAACTTGATTTCGTCTTCTATGATGCCCCTCCCTGGACTATTTCTTGCTTCCTTAAAGTTTGCGACAAATAGAAACAGACTTAATTCTATCCGCTTTCAAGAACCGACTTTCGTTAACCGACACTAAGTGCTTCTCAAATCAATAAGCTCCCACTGTCGGTCTATCCAACCCTAACTTCCCAAATTATAGCTTATCGTAGTCAAACGTGTTTTACCTTCATTAACAACGTTTTTATTACGCATACGCCCCGTGTGACGTTTTATTTGCTCAACGTCGCTATGCGGAAGCTTTTAACGCCCGGCGAGATCATATCAGACATATATCGTCATTAAATGCCAATAAATAATGCGCTTCCAATGTGTGCAGCACGAACAAGTTTCAGCTTTAATGCCACGAATATGCTCAATTCCCTAGAGTCGCCATACAAAAGAGGCGCTTGGAGGATAGGATGTGTATGGGAGCAGCATATACGACGTGATGGTTCTTTCCCAAAAAAAGGTCGTTGCTCGCTTTTTATTTCCACCACGCTGCAGCTGTCTAAAACAGATTTTAGCCTTAACTTAGCTTGTTTATATAATAGAACTGGGCTTTTTCTTAAAGCACGGCGCAAAAAATACCTCCACGAGAGTCCTGGATGCCGCATTGTCATTATTTAATTATGCAAAAGAAAGCACAACGAAAACGTCCACATTAAAATAATGTATCGATTTTTTTTTTATTTTCCCTTTTTTGGATGGCGCAAGAAAGTGCGACAAAAAGACGCAGACGAATAACTGCATTTAAAAGTCAAGAATTTTGTTACCATAACCAGAAGACCACACAAAACTAAACACACAAACATATTTACACACAACAACGATGGGATTGTTGCAAAAAAATATACTCCAAATATTAATTTAATATCGTGTATTTCTTTGTCAACACTTATATATGTTTAATATTTTAAGCTGCGACGAAAGCTAATAGCGAAATTCCTTAAGATATATTGACCTGCCAGAGGGAATAGTCAAAAAACTGTGTCAATCAATTGTACATTATCCCATTTGAGGCAATCTTTTCTATGCTTTTTAATCAATTTGGTTATAGTGTAGCTTTTTTTGTGTTAAAATTGTTATTATGATCTTGCTATACATACATATGAACCTCCCAAGTGATTTGTAAGCGTCTTGTTTTAGAACTTTCTGATAAAAACGTTAAAGTAATTTTTTTAATTTTCGTGAAACTTGTCTGTTGCTCATTTAACTGGCCAATTCCCAATTTTCACCACTGTGATATGGACAAACAGGCAGCTAACTTGCTGGCTGGTCAGCCAGCCGCCACTTAAATACTCTGCTCAATGGGTGTGGAGGGGAGGTAGACAATGGCAGTGGCGGCATATAATCAAGTGGGTTTTCTTTATTATTTTTTGTTTGCGATGGAAGCAGGCAGCGCAGTAAATCGGATTAGCCGAGAATTATTCTTGTTGGCATTTATTTTGGTTTTGTAGCGCGTATACAAACACACACACCCAAGCCGCACTCATACACACGCACGCACAAACAGCGCCCTGTCGGAATGTCTTCGCATCTTGTGCATAGTCGCTGAGGCATTGTCCTGCCATTTTGACCTCGTCCTTGGACTTGCTGCATTGCGAGTGCGAATACAAATAAAATAAATGTCCACTTTCTGTTTTGCTTTTTAAAACTTTTTCGCTTGTTTGTCAGTTGATGGTCTTTCCTTGCTTTTGTCTTTGCCTTTGCCTTTTGTTTTAGTTTTTATTTTTATTTGCCGTTTTATTTGAGCGTAATGAGCCGCAGGCTCGGCCAAGTGTTGCGTGAGGCATTGTCATTTGGCTCCTGAGGCATGTTTAAATAAACAAGCACATTGGCTCAATCTTAAAGCCACAGCCACAGCGTCGCAACCACGTAAATCTATTAACACCCCTCTCTCGCTCTGCTGCTCTGTCGCAAAAGGTGTCGAAGTGTGCGTTAAGTGTAGCATTCTGTTTAAGCGGCACGTACTCAATGTGGCTGCCGAGCTCCCGCCCACCGCACTGTCCGCTGCCACATCCGCCACATCAAAAGCCAATCGACGGCGTTTCGAGTGCGTGCCCCTGCACACAGAGGCAGCGACGGTGGGGGCAACTTTCACAACTAATTTACATACAGCTTCTAACGCCATACCTACGTGACCATGCAAATCACATGGCCGGTGGGTTAAATGTGCGCGTATAGTACTCAAAGCTAAAATGGCTTTAATTACAATGACACTAACTGAAAGTAGTTCATAAACATAAGATTAATTTTGTTTAGGTGCAGAAGTTACAAAATTTCGGCTAAGTTCATTTTCTTTTCAATAGCATGTTCAGATATTAGAAAATAAAGCTCATGGAAGCACATGAAAGCGCATTATGTTAAGTGAACGAATGGAGTTTGAAACCTAAATTCCAAGTATTTCCTCTCAATTTTGCTTTAAATTTCTTTAATATTAAAGTCCATTAAAGATTCACCTTAGATAATTGAATATGGCATTCGCAACCCTTATGTAATACTATAAACTATAAATAATATAAATTGCAGGTGTAATCAGGTCTTAATATACTTGAGCATTAATACTCTAATTATTCCTTCTTTGACTTGTTAACACTACAATCTTTTTAACTTTTCTATATTTGTAATATTTTTTCTAATAATCAAAAAGTCTTATTCAGCTTGTGTCATATGCGAATAGTTAGAGCCCTGAAAAGGTGCCACCGTTCTGTTTTAGCGTTTAAATTAAACAGAGTGTTGGGGTGTTATTTTTGCCTTCATCATGAATAGGAAAAGCTTAAGATTGATTAAGACGTATCTATAGTCGAACACGAATGCCCCAGCACGTAACTGGAGAGGTTTTAAGCTTTTTATTTTATATGCAGTTAGACTATTTGCGTGTGTGTGTGTGTGTGTGTATGTGGGTTCGTGATGGAATCACATCCATAAACGTTAATCGCTCACTTTTATGAAGTGTAATAAATTTTATGTTACACGTTGCCAGCAATTTAGTGCTGTCCAAAACTCGAACTGAAACTTTTTTGCTGTTGCATATTAAATTCTGAGGTGGCAATAAAAGTCGGTATAGGGTGTAGTTTCTCTAAAAATATCTTTATTCATATTTGATTGGTACCCCAAGTTTTGGTATTTGGTTTGTGTTTTAAATATTTGCTATTCATTGGTTTTATCAGTTGATCAGATTTTTAGTTGCAAATAACATGAACAAACATTTACTGAATTTGTATATGAATATCATATAACAATCACATTTAGTGTATTTAATTTATTTGAATTCATTTTTGCAATATAGTATATTAAAACAATTTTCACTGTGCTAAATATATATTTATATATGTATAACTGTATGTATATTTAGGTACATACAAGTACATATATAAGAGTTGACTAATAATAATTATAATTCCCAATATTATGAACTTTCTATCAATTTTTCTATAAATATACTCATAAATTTGTATTTTGGTGTTTGATTCATGTCTACAATAGAATATTTACTAAATAGTAAAATAATTACATTTGCAAACATTTTATTTTTGTTTATTTATTTTTTTTTTATTTTGTGTATATCTTTTGTTGAGTTCAAATAATTTACAATTAAAATTGAAGCTTAAATATTTTATTCGCACGCTTTCATGGTTGGCTTTCATTGAAAGTGGGCCCAAGCAATTGTCCAATGCTCAACATTATTTGATTATCTCATTTTGTGTGTGCTGCAAATCGATTTAAATTCTTTAATGACTCTTAGCAATATTTAAATAAATTATTTGCCGTGCTGTGCTGTGCCTTACATTAATATTCAATAAACGTGAGATACAAAAAAGTTTAAAAAAACAAAAAAAAAGTCTCTTGTGGAGAGTACTTGACAGAAGGATAGCCTTTAAAATGTTGCGTCATAATATAAATAGGTATATGTAATCAAAATTGGACTTATATTGTCTCATACTTAAATATACAAATGACAATTATCAGATCGTTATGAATATTCAGCTTTAACCGTTGCCTAGTCGGAATCATTTGTCAAAGAGAAACTGAATAATCGGTGAGTATTAAGGTTAACGATCGCTTATGTATTTCCTTTCCATCGATACATGTGTACGGTACTCCCTTTAATTTCCTTTAGTGATACAGGGTATATGAAACATAACAAAAGTATGTGAATACATCATCTAACCGAAAATATGCAGCGTATGTGTTAAATGAATGCATTTCAAATGCAACATAAAAGCATAAATAATTAAATTAATATTATTTGGCATCGCATTGAATAAGCTTGTTTGGCTTAAACTCAAATTGTGCGTTACACGATTAAATTGTAATTATAATGTGGAATATATGTTAGCATTACTATAGAAAACTATGTTGAAATTTATATATGTCGAATTACATGTTATAATGACTAAGTGCGTTTTAATAGTCGTGCATTTCTTTTGGAATATATATTTAATATTAAAATTGATAGTTATACTATTTAACATGATTCTTAAAGGACTGACATTTTAAAGTTGTAAAAACTGAAAAGTTCTTTTTAATTATAATTTTTATTGGTCACTTGTTGCTTGATTTTAGGTACTGCGCACAGTTCAACTTTGTTGTTTTTGTCTTTAAAATAAACTAATCGAAACCTAAGGACTTTTTTGCTTTCACTGATGCTTGTAGTGTGTAGAGTGAGTGTGTGTGTGTGTGTGTATGTGAGTTAATAACATTTTATTTTATTGCTTTTTGTTCTAACACATGCTCAGGCCCAGTGCCAGACCCATGCCCAGGAGCAGTTGCAGTTGCAGTTCCAGGGCAAGGTCTGGTACGGGCTTTTAATTTAATTACCCTGCTAGTATCATTGGAGACTACGTCTAACCTTTTGCCTTGCCAACCTAACTCAATGTCTTGTCTAATCTTAATGTTAACTCAACGGTATGTATATTGAAAAATGTGTTTTATAGTGTTTGTATATAATAAATAACTTCTATACAGTTGCTACAATTTACAGCTCTAAAAAGTCTTAACTGCTTTGTTATATGCTGGATAAATGTTAAGGTAGCAATGACATTAGCTGTAAGCTGGGTTGAATCGAAGTGTTTAAATACAATAAATGAATCCCTACAGCATAAAGCTCAACTGAATTCCTTCAGCTAATGCCACTTAAACTTTTTTAACAGCGATTTCAAATTTGGTATAACGCTTCTATAAACTTTGCTCTTAGGCATACGGAATGCCAAAATCAAGAGCTTTTACATTAAATATGTATTGTATATGCAGCATAACTAACTTTGATTATACACAACTCCCCTAAATTTATTTATATATATATTTGTTGTATATAATTTTATGTTTAAATTTGTTTTGTATGGAAAGTCCGTTGACCTGTGGTTACAATGCTAATTGAGTGGTTTTACACTTAGGCTCTACAATTTCTGTGTTTAGCTTTTCATGGGCTTTACTTAAACACTAGTAATTGATACAAGTAGTGTGTGTGTGTGTGTGGGTGTGAATGTGTGATACTTATGTATGTGTTTAACATTTAAGATTAAACACTTTCGGCCTCCTCTCAGAGATAATTTGGGCGAGACATGCAGCATAGTAGACTCATGTTCTTGCATATATAATTCTGGCGTCGTTTTGCCGGCCAAGGAGTATTTGTATCCAGCGCCGCATTGCGTTCTGTAATTGCCAGAATGAAAGAGTCGCACATATGTACATACAGAGTTTGATTAATGAATGTGTGACTGAAATGTGAACACATAAGTTCAAATAGCAGTTGGCAAGCTTTATACCCTTGCAGAGGGTATTATAATTTTGTAATCTGTAACGCATAGAAGGTGACATCTTCGATCCCATAAAGTATATATATTCTTGATCAGTATCAATATCCGAGCCGATATAGTCATATCCGTCTGTCTGTTTATATGCGAACTAGTCTCACAGCTTTAAAGCTATCGTCAGGTAACTTTGCAAAAGTCCCTCTTTCTGTTGCACGCAGTACATAAGTTGGATCGGACCACTATATCATATAGCCGCCATAGGATCTATCGGTCAAAAAGTAGGTTCTTGTATGAAACATTTTTTTGTTTTTCAATATATCTTAACCATACTCGGTATTGACTATTTTTCCTGTGCTTCTTAGATACGGACAAAGCATTATGAAAAGGTTGGATCTGCAAGGGTATTAAGTCTTCGTCGTGCCGAATATAACCCTTCGTTCTCGTTTTGCTGTGTAATAGAATTTCGTTTGGCCTCCGGCTGGACCCAGGCTAAATGTGAAAGTGCAAAGTGCAGAGGCGACTGCGCAGTAAACTCACCCAAATATGCCTCGTGCTGCGGCATATACTCCTGCAACTCGGATAGCAGCATGGCAATGTCCTGCGAGTCCTTTGTTATGCTGCATAATTCCTCCTCATTGAAATCGGGCGTAATTTGCTTGCACAACAGAATTTGGCTTATAACATTGCCCAGATTTGAGGGGCCCGCACGATTCTCTACAAAAGGAAAGCAAAATATCAATATAAAGCTTCAGCTCAAGCGTTTACGTCAAAAGTCAAGCTGCGAGAGTGTGCCATATTAAAGACAACCCAAATTGGACAACCCATTTGCCTTTAGTTGTGCACTCTTTTTGCACTTAACCAATAAAAAAAATAGTTTTCTCTTTATATACATTTTTTATATGTTGCACGGGCTTTGCCTGCATACCATGAAAAATAAATAAATTGGCATTTACCAGTATTTATTTGCCTCTTTTTAATGCAAACAATTTTCTTGCCGGCTTCTGTGTGTGCTTGTATGCGTGTGAGTCTTTTTGTTATTTTTTGCTTCATTAGCTTTGTTTTTATTTGCCATCCGCACTCAAAACATGGCAACAGCATTGTTTTTATAAAGCGACCATCAAATTCGCCTCTATAAAGGTAGTCTTGAATCAATTTGAATTTCTTTAAGATTAGTAAAATGTTTTTAAATTTTACACAAACACTCTAGTTTTGATACGAAGTGAGGAAGGCTAGAAGCAATTTGCCAATATGATCGTTGGATAGGCGATGTTAATTTATGCATCAAGAATCAAATATCATTGATCAGCATTTTTGCTAAATGGTGGTAACTTTAGACTTACAGAGGTAACTGTGCCTTTTTATTAAAATACTTGTGTTTAAAAAACAAATTGTAACCTTTAAAGAGTTCAATATGTGTATAATATTTGCCGATATTTGCCCCGTGTTCTATGCGCCATCAATTTTCGATTACCATCAATCTTCATCAGTGCAAATGCAGCTGGGGTAATTAAAATAATATTCGACATCTAAAAAATTGTCGAGTTTTATGCCACGCCGGAAATCCATTTATTTTATTATTCACCTCGACGTATACGCAATATACGTATGAAAAGTATCGCATATATTGCGGGAGTTGCAATTTTTGATTTATGTAAGCCGCAGCTTTTAGCTGGCATCGGACATTTTTAAACTTCCCCTACCCTGCATTGAATCTGAGGGCATATATTTTTAAATATTACGCCTGTTCCCTTCGCAAGCCCTGCTCCTTTTGTGTCATCCACATGCACATACAGTAGAAACTCTATTTCATAAGGCCTCGTTTTTGCATTATTTATGACATTTTCATTGCACGATGCTGCATTTTTGGGCACTATGTGAATGCGTTGGCTGCCATAAACTGGCTGCAGCCAAAAACCCACAAAGCCACGACCCCGCCGAGGATTCTGGCCTCAGAAATTCGCATTGTAAATATTTGCATTTCCTTTACGCTGTTGACAGTTGCGGGCTTAACGGGGGCTGGTAATTAAAAAATGTATGGTCAGCAATTTGCGTTTTGGCATTATTGAAGTGGAGCCCGAGCAGGGATCCGACGAACCAATCAGTCAAGGCCAAACCAAAGAGCAGGGAAAACTTTTGCACTCGCACGTTCGTGCTTCAACATGGCCAATGAATGTTGGCAATCAAAGCTGGTACAGTCAAGCGGAATTCAACTGCCAAATGGCAAACAATGGCTAAGCACTTGCAGCGCTTGTCCTGAATTGCAATGACAAATAAACAAAGCACAAACACACACACAGACACACCCCCATACACTCACGCGCACATACACACCAGTTTAAAGCCCATTTTAAAGCCAGCTTACCATAATAGCCAGACATATCCATTGGCACAACTTGTATGAGCCGGTAGCTTTTCACCAGCTCACGTAGAAACAGCTGAGCCATGTAGAAGAGTAGTACCAGGTGCGGATTGTCGGTGAGTATGCCTTCGGCCATTGCGCTGAAAAATATAAGTAAATGCATATGCAAAAGGTAAATCTATGTGTTTCAACTTTCATAGCTAGGATGTGCGCGCATGTATGTGTTTTGTGGCACGGCAAATTGCATGCGGAAATTGAGAAATGAAATTTATATGAATTTGATGACATTTTTGTTATTGGGGTCATGTGTGTTGGGATAGGCGGTCACTCACTGGGTCAAATAAATTCATGGGGCCCAGTTCTAAGGCCATCGTCAGTAGCTGACTCATAGCACAACAGTTGATCATATTTATACTGGTAGCCAAATATGCATTGAAATTGATTTAAGTGTGTGTTTGTCAAGATATTTGTCAATATTTTCCACAAAAGTAAGAAATAAAAATACAAACTATGCGGGTCTGTGTGGCAATGACACTGCATCCAGATTTGAGCTCCATGAGCGGCATGAGACAACAGCAATTCAGCACGATGGAATCTTTCACGTGCTAAACTATATTTTAATTTTTAGTTGAACAGACGATCTCTCATTTTTAAGCCTAATTGCAGTTTTTGACATTTGCAAATAATTAAAATGTACTGAATGGAGCCTTGAGCTTCAAGACACTCTAGCTTTAAGTTTAAAGTTTAATCTATTGAAGTCTTAAAAGTGTTTCCAAATAAAAGCAGATCTGAGTGAGTGTATTTCTCAATTTGAAAGCACTCTTGAGATATAAGTGTATCAAATCAAATTGCATTTAAAGCGCTCACAAATCCCAAGTAATATGCATTTTTAATGGCTAATATTTTAATTTTATGAACATAATCGTTTTGAATCGTTTATTTGGCATTTAAAACCCAATTATGCTGCAGCGTTAGCTTAAATCAACTATGGCGCATAACGTGGAATTGCTTCTTGAAATGCTCATAATTCAAGTAATGTTGAGAATTTACAGCTGCTGTATAATTTGGTGCTTAGTTGGGCATCCACAGCATTAATTCTGAGCTGTGACGCTCGCAAAGCAATTATGAAGCGACAGACGACACATAAATACGATATAAATTGCCATAAACATATTTGCAGAAGCATGAAAATAAATTCAATTTGTAAAATTGCTTTTGCATTGCCAAAACTTCGAGGAAAAGGGAGACTCCAAATGGAGATGCTAACTAACAATTTATATTGAATTATTTTGCTGGTCGCAAAGATACCCCGTGCCTGTATTTTCCTGCGGCAGTACATTAAAAACAAATGTTGGACTATAAGTAATTCATTTAAGTATATTAGGAATTATCAGGAATTATTTTTATAAATTCCATTCAACATTTCTTTCTCTTAAGAACAAGAAATATTAAAATATGCATTAGAAATCGGTGTATCCATAATTTGAGCTCTGTTCCATGATGAAATTTTAATTTTTTTTTGTATTCTATATTATTATGTTACACATATATTTATAAATATATATTATAATATTTAAGATCTATGATTTACATGTTAGTTTCACATGCCCATGGCATAATAGGTTAGTAGAATGAATTATGCAACTTCCTTGGGCCAGTTATATAGTTACAGGGTATAAATACATTGCTGGAAATGAAAAATATATTTTACCCAAATTACCAACTTGTCGGACAAGCAGTTCGGGCGTCTGCTCAGTCCCTAATCCCTAAATCCTGAACCCACCCACAATACCGGTGAATACGGAAAGTGTGGCCGTGTCCTCTGCACAACTATCTTCATGCCCTTACATCCTCACCCCCTGCCGACGTCAACACCCATTTTTGCTATTAAAGCAAATAAATTGCAAATTAATCTTGCCTTAGGGTGTCCCTGTTCATCTCTCACTTAGTGTGTGTGCCGCTTTGTGTGCCTGTTAATAGCTGAACCTAGTTAAAGCGATTGCGATTTGGTTTCGTTCTCCATGCAAAGGTTCATTCCTGATAACAGATTGCTGAAGGTGTGTGGCTAAGAACACAGAAATGCTGTTGCTTAACCCTCCAGGAGAGAGAGGAAGGCATGTGTCACATTGAAGAGGGATAATTATGTGAATAGAGCATTTAATTGATTGCGTGTCCCGCTTTATTCGAAGTTAATTATGTACAAGGCAAGGCAAGTATAGCAGACGGAGCTGGGTATATTGATAATAATGAATTCTTGATTAGAACGATATGATTTTAATCATATTTTTATCTCTATGAATAAAACTGTTTGTCCCGACTAATTGATTGACCGACTGACTGGCTGCTATGCGGTTCTCAAGAATTTATATAAGATTTGGAGGATGAAAGCCTTACTTACTTAATACTTTATTAACGAAATGTGTTTACAGAAGTCTGTCTTCCTTCCTCTACTATATGGCAATCAAATAATTGCACATTATCATACATATCATATGATATATAAATGAAACTTGAATGCAAATTGGGAGCAAACCTTATATGAAACTTTTTTGCTTACTATTTATCTGCAAATTCATGTGAGCAGTGTATTAAACTTTTCGTAAAATTAACTATTGCTGATTGAAATATGGGCACAAAATCTCTACATTATTAGGAATGAATACATTTGTTTTTTCTTAAATTCAATCGACCTCGAACCCAATTTCAAAAACCAACATAATAATGCTCCATAATCTTTACTCCAAAAAGTTTGCTTTTAAGATTCAAAAATAAATGGTTGTTCCTGTAGACAGGAAGAGAGCTCACTAATGACCCATGTTCTAACAAATTCACTTAATTTCTTAATTTTCTATAAATAATACGCGACCATAAGGAACAGACTTGAATTCTGCTGCAACTTTCCATAATTTCGTAATTGTGTAGCATATTGAATTAATAGAACTTTCAGTTTTATGTGCTTAAAATATGTTTACATTAATGTTTAAATTAATGCATAGCAATTTTTTTCCTCAAGCTTCATGGCGCTGAGTGAGGGACAAGGACATATTTTTATGGTTTTCTATTACTTTCTTTGAACTGAAAGCTATCGCTCTGGCCTTGTCTCTTTTTATCTCCTTCTCTCTCTATAGTTCTGTTGCTTTCTTTGTCTGGTGCTTATTGCTAAACACATTAACGCGGCTCATTTTCACTGACAGCAAAAAGAACAACGCAATAATAAGTTTAAGAAAATATATATACTTCTTTTAAGATTGAAGATTGAATACCCTTTCAGACTGATCGCCAATATAAATTGCTTGTTGGGTATTTTGTTAATGTATACATACATCTTACTTTCTACTTTATGTTTTACTCATGAAAACTTGCCGGATCCGACAGAAAATGTATGCAAAAGTTCCAGAAATTACAACAACTTTTGCAAAAAGCAAAAAGACTGGAATGAGCTAAGTCTGCAAACCATCCAAAAAATGAAAACAAAAACCCAAAATGCGAGAAATAAAAAAAATCAGCAACCAAATGGATGCCGGAGCCGGGGACTGTCAGCAGCTGCTGTTGATTACAGTTTGGACGTAACTTTCATTTATTGCGAATAACAGTGAAATATTTTTTATTGTGCTGCGCTAGCTTCAAACTCAAGATGTGTTTTCTTTTGGGTCGCAAGCGCCAAAGAAAATGGCAAACGGCAAAAACGAGCTTTCCAACAAAAATTGCACAATTATGCGTTGAGTGAGGCGAAACTGAGAATTGAGGGAGCGAGAAATGCGACGTTCGTAAACTGCGTTTAACGTGCGATTTCTCAAGGCAATGCGTCTTGTCGGACAAATCGAAGTTATTAACTGCAGCTGCGACGTGCTGTAAAACTCTTCGTGGTTTACGGCAATCGTAAAAGTGTAAAGAATCTGGCTACGTGACGACCCCACTCAATAATCGTACTCTCAATAATTTAGCGCCATTCTCACTAACATGACCGCAGCGCCCAGAGCCCAGAGAATCCGGCATCGAGTGTCGAAATAACAAATAATATTGCTGTAAAACCCAGAAAGAGATGCCGAGCGAAGGGTGTTCGACTGGGAGTTATCCTACAAACAGGTCTTAAATATTAGCTAGATCACTTTTTCAAAGTTCTTTAGATAAGCACTATATACGCAGAGAGCAGTATTGGTTATCTAATGTATCCAATCAGGATTAATATTTATTTATAGTAATATTAAAATAAATATTACTATATATTACTATATACTATATTTACTTGCAAAAAAATATTTGAGGTTACCGATGTGTTCAATAATATTAAGGGATAAAAAAAGTCATTTGATGAGTTTCGAGAGAATTGTGAACATAAATGTTACATGTCGCAAACAGTTTTCTAGTTATCATAAATTTGTTAAATATTCTGAATATTAATCAGTTAATATATTCTTTTTCCAGAGGATTAGAATAAATGTATCTAGCTAGTTTGGGTGAATACCTGCTCTTTTTGATATTTGGATCAAGCTTGGAAAACTTGGGATCAGAATAACATTTTTTAAGCGCTTATCTGGCACAGTCTAGCAAGATACAACGTTCAAGCATGAAGACACATATATAATCTAAAGAGCAACAACTGTCTTAACTACCTTTTTGCACAATTCTTATGGCTACAGGGTAGTTAGCAACAGTGCCAGGAAATATGTATGTGTAGCCAGGCAGACATTTGCCATCGATGCAGTCTGCAAGACTCGATATTGACTTCGGTATATGCCCTGTGGGATCCTGACCAGTCAGTCCCATTGTTGTGTTTTGTGTGCACTGCAGTTTTCGTGTCGTCAAGGACACAGAAAGATGACGGCGATCTGTGGACATTATTTGCAGAGGAAATGCGTTTAAGCCAACATGACGACTATGGCTTGCCTTCGGCATTCTGATGAGTAACTGGCTGTCAAAACAGGTCCCAACGATAACAGTTAAAACAAAGTCAGCCAGCGACAGTAATTTAGCAACAACAAACAGCTGCTGCACATAACTGTTAGGCAAACACGAATATACAAATACACAACAGCAACAACAAGTACAGGGGCAAATACAGTATGTGAAATGAGCGCAGTAGAACAACAGTTGGACGAACGGGAACACGTATACGCAGCGTTGTATGTCGAGAAATGTGTTTGTGTACGGCCGAGCAAACAAACAAACGAACATGCAAACAACTATCAGTCGCTTAAGCAGTTGGCCAAAGTGCTGTCTGCTCAGGCAGGTGGAAGGAGCAGCGGGGCCAGGTGCCGGAAGCTGGCGGAAGATGCGAGTAGCTAGCGGAAGGCGCTGGAATGTGGAATGTAATATCTGCTGCTGCATCAAGCTAACTGCGTGGGCTACTTAGGGTGAAAGCAAACTTTTCTTTTTGCCTACCTGGCTGAACGGTATTATAACTTGCTCAGACTGTTTGCTCACGGGCATTCGCTATGCCGTGTAATACCTATTGAAGTTTGGCATAAATAGGAAAACTTACATATAACTTTCAAGCCTTGGAGACTTAATGCTATGCAAGTATGTGGGCAAAGGCTTATAATGTATAAGATATGAAAATAGGCAAAGCGCATGAGGAATTCGTGACCTCAAATTTTAATTTGATGGAAGCTTGATTTGTGAAAATATATGTAGAAGAACAAAGCACAAAAATGCATGAAAACTAGTTAAATTTTGACAAAGTTAAAGGAGCTTGTATTTTAAAAAGGGAAATTTTACAAGTTACAAGTTTCATACATAAAAAACATAAATAAATTATCAGCTTAAGAATTCTTTAAGTAAAGCTTCTTTTGTTTGGTTAGAGTATATCAGCTTCGGCATGTGTTACACACGAAAAGTACCTACTTAATTTATGTGTGCAACGTTTTTTTTCTCTTTTGTTTGCTTTTGTGACTTTGGCTGCCTCACATGGTGCGGCATGTGTTTACAAAACATAACAACAACAACTAAACACTGTCAGAAAGTTTAGTCTGTGTCATTGTCAAGTTTCGCTCAAAGTTTTTCCAACGCACACTCCCACGGCTCTCCGCCCTGCCCCCATCCCCTTTGCTTCGGCAGCAAATACTTTTTACTTTATTGAACTTTTACATTCAATTTAACTTTCTGGCTTGGCGCTTTGATCTGTCGCCGCTGTCGCTGCTGCTGTTGTCGCTAATTCATTGCCATCACTCATACGCCGAGTGCGCCGCTGGGTAGCTCGACGGGAGGCTGCTGCTGGTCGAGTCTTTCCTCTACATTTTTGCCAATTTAAAGCCAAAAACTAATTGAAATATCTTGTGCCAGCTTTAATGGCGTTTTTTTTCTTTGTATTTGTTGCCTTTGCTATTGTTATTATTTCGCTTGGCTTATAGCCAGAGACAATCATCAATTTCAACTGCCGAAAGTTGATTTTTTGTTGGTCCCTGCACTTTTTAAGCTCAAGTTACCAAAGGACAAAAGAGTATATTTGTTTTTCTTTTGCAATGTTTCTTATGCTCCTATAGACATTATTAAAGCTGGAGCCCTATTTTTGGTATATACAATATATCCTCCTATGTCCACTAATATTTTTTCCTTTAACAGCCGCTTATCCAAAAAGGTGACCATTCAAGTATAATTTCTCTATGAACAGAGTACTGCACAGTCGGGCGATTTTTGTCTGCTTGTTTTACATATACAAAAATTACAATAACAAGTACAAATGCTCGTTTTTTAAGGATTGACATTTCTGCTGTGCTGCAGTGACATTTAAAGCGTCTGCTCCATAATAAATCACACTGTCATAGGGTGTTCTTAAAAAGCAAATAGCAGACACCCCAACACACCCACACCCTAACCCTCTCGCGTTCTCTCGTTCACACACACGATTGACAGTCTGTTCTATTGTGTTTGTGACTGAAATTACAAAAAGAAAAGACAACAAAAAATGCTTTATGTATTGTGTATGAAATTTCGCTCAAGTTGTTTGTTAAAAAGTTGGCTTTTTTTCTTCTTTTCAGCCAGTCTTGAGTTTTGAAGTTTAGGCAGGGTGTGATAATGGCGCATGTGTGACAGCCACATGGGAATTCATTTTGTAACAATTTATGCTTCAACGACAGCATAAATCAATAACTTGAGAACCTGCGTTGAGTGTATATGAGGGGCTTAGCTGCCAAAATTCTAAATGCCTTCACTGGTTATAGCGGAAAGAGTTCTTTATTAAAATTGAAATATAAGCTGCTTACAGATATATTCAGGAGCTATTCTATACTGCTGACTCTTAAGGTTCTGGAGCTGCTAGTCGCCCAAACAATTTACAATACACTTTGTGGACCTAATGTAACACTCAAGCGGTTTAAGCGCCTTATCGCAGTTCCTTAAGAGTTTTTGGCAAGGAAACGAATTTAAGATCTGATTGAGTTTTGCAAGTTCTCTTTCCAATAAATGTTAAGCAAATGCTTCAAGCCATATATTTTCTTTTATTGCTTTGTTGTTTGGTTCGAATGCTATTTGTATAACTGCTTGCTCATTCCCCAAGCAAAGGGACTACATACTCCCACACACTCAGCCCCACACATACGGTTTTTTCATCAACAGCTTTAATGAAAGAAATTGCATGCGTGTTCTGTTGTGCCCGCAGCTCGTTGTAAACAAAATGTTATTAACTTTTTACTCTGTGTCCGTGGCCCACGGCAACTGTCCAAAAAGTTGAACCCAAACCCGGCAAAACACATGCTGCTAAATTATGCAGCATCCGAAATTGAATTTCAAACTCAAACGCCAACCGGTACTAACTCATTTCAGGAACTCAAGAGCTGACTCACAGTCGGAGTCGAAATTAGTATGGGACTGCGACAGCCTGCCAGAGGGATGCCAACAGCGACAAATTGTTATTTATGTTATCCCTTTTGCATATACGGGTACCTTTCCGTGGGTTGTCCCTCTTGTAAATTTGACTGCAATTAAATTTGCATACATTTTCATAAAATGTACGACTTTAAAAGCTTTTTCAACAAAATATAACATGAATGTAAATAAGCTCGATTGGAAGATACCCTGCAAGCACACATCAATATAAATATAAAATTAAACTTTTTTTTTTTAATCTAGATGAACCTATAATGACTCTTAAGATATGTTTTGTTGCTGATAAAATATATCAGCGAATAAATTCAAATATTTAAATAAACCTCATATTTAATACTGAGCTGTGCAGATCGAGTGCGTGATATACTAAATAAAATACCCTTTTACACCATTTTTTTTTACCAGAGGGTATTGAAATGTTAGCCGTAAAATGTCACACACATGTTGATGTTTATGTTTATGCTAATGCGATGCGTGTTACTTGGGTCTACAATGGAATGAGGTCGGGTTGGCATGGTCTGATAAGTCTATGATGGTTCTTTGCTTACCTCTTGACCTGTGGCATAAGTATCTGTGCCGTGTGCTTGAATGCCTCCACACAGGTGCGTCGCAGCTTGCGTATCTTTTCGCGCAGCTCGGGGCAGTCCTTGGCCTGGCCGACATGTATCAGCATGTCGCGGAAGAGCGCCACATGGCTGTTGATCTCCACGATGAGCTGCAAGTGCAAGGCAAATGATTTAATTTATGCCAGCATCGGGTCAGAAGCGCTTTAATACAAAGTTCATACTTAATTTATGCCAAGTCCTCTATTGACCCGTTCAAATTGCACATTATACAGTTTAATTTATGCAGCAGCAGCAAAAATATCCTCAATATACAGAACCGCAGGCGCAACAATATTTTTGGCCTATTTTCTGGAACGAGCCGCTGTCGTTGATGTAGTTTTTGTTGTTTCCCTTTTACGGCTCATTTGCTAGCTAGCGGGGGGCGGTTGAGGCAAATAAATCGAGCAATCGAGCCTAATTTTCTAGCCGCTGGCCAAATCGGACTCATAAAAATTAAAATGCCCAACAATGCAAAGCCGTTAAAACGAAAGGATGTAGCTCCTTCCATAGATCGTCTTTTGTTTATTTCCCTACCGCCGGAGGGTGTTTTTACGAACAAACATAATTATGCTCATTAAATTAAGCCATTGAAATGCAATGAGAAAGTAATAATATTTATACAGCCAAAGCTTAGTTTTGGCTAGGCAAGCACTTATCTTATGGTCTATATATAAAATACATTTTGCCTTCACTGATAATAGGCTTGCCTTTGTTCTAATAAATATTATTTGTTATCTATTCTCATTTTGCTGGAATTTTAATTCTTTCCTAGGAGTCGTCGCTCAGGGTATGATTCTTACTCATATTTAAATAGCCTATGTCCTCTCTATTATGAGGTTCCCACTTTGTTACTCTAATGTTAGTTGTTGTCTCTTTGTACATATAACTTAAAAAGACTCCCCAATAAAAAGTTTACTGTCGCTTTTACAACTACATTTTATGTCTTTTTGTTGCCCTGCATGTGAACTTATATTTACAACAGTCCCCACCATTTTTTGACATCAGTCGTAGCACTACAAAAATATTTGATTATTCTTCATGGTCACTAAAATGACATTCAAGTAAGTCCTTACCTCATATCTTCAGTTTACAAATCTTAAGTCCAGCTGTCTTTTCTTTACAACATTTATTTAAGTTGTCCTTCATGCTCACTTTTACTTCATATAATCCCCAAATCTAGGCATTATGTTAACTCTTAAGCCATATTAAAACATTTAAATAAACTACTCATTCAATTCAATTTACACTTTGTTTCAGTGGTATATGTCTGTAGAAATAGAATTTATCTCTTCAACGACATAAAACTATAAAAACATTTTCGTAAGTTTATCTCATTTTAATCATTTTTTGTTGGTGTTCGCCTTTAGCAATTTGTTTTGCCGCTTGTGAGTATTTTTAGCCAAACAAGAGATTAATTCCGCAAATATATTTCGTACAAATCGACGTGGGCAAAGCGTGAGCATGTGCGCCACGCCCACTCGCAAATGAGCCAGCAACGCGCTCAAATATTTATGACTGACTCTCCACGCAACGACAACAACAACAACTACAACAACACATCAACAGCATTGGCCCAAAAATATACCTTCCTGCTATCTCTTCCTCCCGCAGCGGCAGGCACTTCATTTAAAACGCGGCGTATGCGTAATTTTAATAATCCTCCAACGGCTGACGCCGCCGGCGAATGCAAAGTGAATTTTGTGGCTTGACTCAATTTGAGCTGACAGCTGTGCGGTTGTCAGAGGGCAAACAGAGAGAGAGAGAGAGGGAGAGACAGGCAGATTACGGGGCAAGGGCCTTATATCTCGCTATGAAATATATGCATGATTAGTCATATTGACAATGGCATGAAGGCATGCCAGAGGGGTGGCAGAGGGAAGCGTTGCACAGGCGGCAGCACTTAAGCAAATTGCTTATTAAAAGTACCAAGTTCTATGAAATATTCTAGGCGTAGAACTTTCGCCAACTAGGCACAATGAAGGCATTCGCCTGTGTATGCGGTAGGGGCGTGGCACGGCCATTGCTTTGTAGTCAATCATTGGCAAAATGTTGTTGGGCCAGCAGCTGCTGTTGCTGTTGCTGGTGGCTGTGCAACATTTTATTGGTTCTCATATTGGGCGTTTCCCTTGACTGTTGACATTTGGCAAAGCTGAGGCTCTAATTGCCCAAAAGCTGCCTTAACGAAGTACGCGTCTCATGTCAAGCAAGTCTGTTTCGTTTCAGAGCCTGCAGTAGTGTGTATTTCTGTGAAGAATACCCTTTAAAGAGGATCCACCAAGCTTTTTATATGCACACAAAATTAATGAAGAGCAGTTTCTTGGAAAAAGATAGCCTTTCTATGAAATGGCACGAACTTTGACAACAATAAAGGTTTCTCAAAAATTCAAGCGTGTGACTGTTTGTTGTGGTCTTAAATTTGAATACCTGTACATTCGCGATCTAGCTTTCAAAGCGTGCAGACGTGCAGCTCTGTTCGATCGCCGCGCACAAAAAACGTTGTTTTTTTTTTTTTTTTTTTCTCTTTAAATTTCACCGTTATTCTATTGCTCGCGCGCAAGTTTCGCGCGGAGAAACGGCGCCAGACATCGGAATCGCTCTTTTGTGTCGGTCTTTCTACTACAAAAAAGTTAATTTCGTTGTGCGTATACAAACAAAATACGTGGGCCCGCTCTGCGAAATTCTGCAGAAAAGGCCCGAGGAATTTTCGAAGCAAATTTTAAATGGAAAACAATCGCAATCACATAAAACTTACTTCAAGCATATTTAAAATGACTGATTCAAATCGCGAATTTGCAAACATTATGACTAACCATAATAATAATTTTCCCCAATTGCCAGAGGGCAATGCGGATCAGCCCACTGCTGATAACGGCTCTATTAATGAACAACCGACCAATCCGTCACCGCGCCACTTGCTAATACAGCAAAAAAAACGCAAGCTGCCCAACTCTCCAGCTTTAAACATAAAAAAACAGCTACAAACAATAATAACACCATCAATGCCACCAATGCTACCGCCGCCAACAACTCGGCACTAATCGACAATAATCCTTTAGAAGGTAACCCATTCGCCATTCTAGCAGAAGATGAAACTCCTGATATGGATCTAGATGAGTTATTTCCTGGTCTTGTTCCACCTCAAAACCATATCCTCGAAAGTGAGCTACCCAGTACCAGTGCCGCTGCTGCCCGCGCACGGTTAACTGCCGGATCACAGTCTAACAATAACACTCCTGGACACACAGCCAAAAAAACCTCGAAGCCGCCACCTATTGTCATTCAGGACGCAGTCAATCTTCAAGAGCTTTTAATCTGTATAGAAGAAGCTTGCGATTTGGACAACATTGAAGTCAAATCCTCGATGGGAGGAATAACAAGAATTTACGCCAAAGATTCTGAAAGCTATCGAGCAACTGTCCGTCAGCTAAACGCATATAAAATTGAGTTTCATTCGTACCAATTAAAAGAGGACAAGCCTTATAAGGTGGTTATTCTAGGACTATCCCCCTGCACATCTAAGACACAGATTGAGGACCAACTAAAAAAATTGGGCCATCAAGCTTTAAACATCTACAACCCCAAATCAAGGAAGACAGGCAATCCTATGAACATGTTTTTCATAGGTCTAGTCCCCAAAGAAAATAACAAAAATGTTCTTGGGTCCAAACTTTTCTGCAGACAGAGAGTAAACATCGAGGTCGCAAGGAAATCTTCCGAAATAACTCAATGCCATCGCTGCCAGGATTACGGTCACACATCCAAATATTGCCATCGAGAATACATTTGCGTCGTCTGTGGCGAAGAACATAAAACGTCCGATTGCACACGTCCAAAAAATACTCCAGCCACTTGTGCCCTGTGTGGGGGTGATCATCCGGCCAACTTCAAGGGCTGCGAAAAATTCAAACAATATTTGCAACGAACACAGCCTAAGAAAAAACCTACAAAGAGTGCAGGACCCTCGAGCACATATACTGCTTTGGCGCCATCCCCTTACGTAAAAGCAACTGGAATCTCCTATGCAGACATGGCACGTAGTCATGCAAACAGAGATCCCAAAAGGCAGGCTCCACTTAATGCTACCAATCATTTTAATAGTGATACACATAACTACCAACAACAACACCAAGGGCACACAACCCAGCGAGTACATTTGCGACAACAGCCGCAAAATAACCAAGCTCAATCGCCTTTCACCTTTTCCCAGTGGGAGAACGAAGCGGCTCATGAGACGAAATTTGAGCAAATGATTAAAGTGATGCAAGAAAACTTTAATAAATTCTTCGAGCAGCAAAATAAACTATTTGAGATGCAGAGCCAAATAATGGCTCTACTTATCTCGGCCAACCAAAAATGAAGCTCAAAACACTAGTGTGGAACGCCAGGGGTCTGACTGGCAAAATGCTAGAGCTATGTAATTTCATCACAGACAACAAGATCGACATAGCCCTAATTTGTGAAATAAAAACAACTAGCAGAAGACCTATCCAACTAAATGGATTCTGTGTATACACAGCCATTCATTCTAATGACAGAGGAGCAGGAGGAGCAGCTGTTATAATACGAAGAAATATTAGGCACTTTCCTCTCGAGCCAATCGCCACAGAGCGAGTCCAGCTCTCACTTGTCAAAGTCAACACAGATCTTGGCGAAATCACGTTTGGTGCGATCTACTGTCCCCCCAGATTCACCTGGCGGAGCGACGATTTTTCTGACCTGCTCACCTGCATGAACAACAGCAAATATATTGTAGCAGGCGATTGGAACTCCAAACACCCTCTATGGGGCTCGAGATCCGTCAACGCACGGGGAAGGGAGCTTGCCTGCACTCTCCAAACGCATCAGGCTGATATCCTTGCAACAGGCGCCCCCACTTGCTACCCCAGCAGATTAGATGCCACGCCCTCATATATCGATTTTGCAATATACAAAGGCGTACCCCACGCAATGCTTAGAATATACGATAGTTGGGACCTGGAGTCTGACCATCTTGCATTGGTCATTGACTTAGACTCCGAAGGAACTGAGATGACAACGAACTCGCGGCTCCTAACCAGAAATGCCAATATCGCAGCATTCAGAAACTCACTAAATAGGTCCATCCATCTCAATTTGGATATAAACACCGGGGACGACATAGATCATGCGGTTGATCTCTTTACTAGTAAGGTGTTGCAAGCAGCCGAAGAAGCAAACAATAACGGTAGCAACTCTGAATCACGTTTTAATCGACCAGCACGTCGCTCTTCCCCCGAAATAGCAAACCTTTTAGCCATCAAGAGATTATTAAGAAGGCGCTACCTTCGGACCCACCATCCCGAAGACAAAATGCTTTGGCGAAGAGCTGCCAGCGAGCTTCGTGAAGCCTTACAACTTCTCCGCAACAAGCATTTTGATACATTGCTGGCGAACTTGGACTACACCGCTGACTCCCACTACTCGATATGGAAATTTACAAAAACTATCAAACGGCAACCACAGCAAGTAATTCCCCTGCTTAATAACTCTGGAGAATGGTGCAAATCATTTGAAGAACAGGCGACAACTTTTGCGGAGCACCTAGCCGAGCGATTTACGCCACTGGACACAGCCACAACAGCTGATAAAGAAAACACCGAGGCAATTCTTTCAACTCCGTTACTAACGTGTCTACCAATCAAAGCCATCCGTCTAGAAGAGGTCAGCAAAACAATCCGAAAGCTTAAAAACAAGAAAGCCCCAGGTCTTGATCTTATAAATAATACAGTACTGAAAGTCCTTCCAAAACGAGCAATTCTTATGCTCACGATAATATTTAATGCATGCTTAAGATTGCAACACTTCCCCACGCATTGGAAAGTCGCAAGAATAACAATGATACTGAAACCTGGAAAACCTGAAAGAAATACCGACTCATATCGACCTATAAGCCTTTTACCCTCCATCTCCAAAGTCTTCGAAAGACTTATTGCTCCGCGGCTACTTGATCACTTAAACCAACATAAAACGATTCCCGAACATCAATTCGGGTTCCGCGTTGGTCATAGCACAATAGAACAAGTGCATCGGGTAACTGATCACATTCTTCAAGCGTTTGATAAAGGAGAATATTGCAACGGAGTATTTCTGGATATACAACAGGCATTCGACCGTGTTTGGCATCCAGGATTACTAGCCAAAATTAAGCAAGCCACCCCAGCTAATATGTTTAAACTACTAAAATCATTTATGGAAAATAGAAAGTTCCTGGTACAAGTCCAGGATAGTCAATCGCCAATCAACCCAATACTTGCTGGAGTCCCACAAGGCAGCGTTCTCGCTCCTATTCTATATACAATATTTTCAGCCGACATCCCACAAATTAATAATTCTGGCATGTTACTGGCTTCTTACGCCGGTGATGTCTGTGTTTTAAACTCAAACACATCAGAAAGTGAAGCAACAACAGGTATTCAGCGATACCTCGATGAATTTGGTAATTGGGCCAAGAAGTGGAACATGGGAATTAACACCAGCAAATCGATTAATGTCTGTTTCACATTACGACGTAAACGAACTCCACCAGTTTCGCTCAACATGCAACCAATTCCACAAGCATCCTCGGCCAGATATCTGGGCATCACCCTCGACCAACGACTTACTTATCGAGAACATTTTGAAAAAGCTGCGACAACCTGTTATCTGAAGAGAGACAAACTTCACTGGATGTTGAACCGAAGAAGTAAGCTTCCATTACGGTGCAAAACTCAAATCTACCAGCAAATCATTGCGCCAACTTGGAGATATGGCATCCAGATTTGGGGCACAGCTGCCAAATCAAACAGAAGACGTTTCCAGACAATCCAAAATAAAGCTTTACGCCTAATAACTGGCTGCAGCTGGTATGTCAGTAATCTGACCCTTCACAGAGATCTGAATATTACGCTAATAGAAGATCAGATCTCTTTCTACTCCAGTCGCTATAACGAAAGACTGATAAACCACCAAAACAGATCTGCACAAGCCCTTGTCGGATCTATTCCTATAAATAGACTGAAGAAAAGACACTTCGGTCTTTTACAAAACAATTAAAAACAATTCTTAAGAAGACAGCTTAGCCTTAACATTATGTAGAGCAGGAGAAAATAAACTAAGAAACAAACATTGTTAAATGCAAATTTTGAAGCATGTACATGTTTAAAAACTCATATTATCTGTTAATATAATAAAGATTTTCATAATAAAAAAAAAAAAAAAGAATACCTGGGATTTCTGATGAATATGAAACCGAACTGTATTGTCAACTAAGACTGTGATGTAAAATAATTAATATATGAATTCACGACAAACGCTCTATAACTTATATTTTTATTTATTTTTCGAATTCTCAACCCTACTTGTAAATAACATTAGGGTATAGCGCAAGCTGTGGACTAACCTTGAAAAAAACAGTCGTAAACACACGCACATATGGACGCGCACAGATGTAAGCCACACACGCATAAATTTTATATGTAGCTTAAATCTCAGCTGAGATAAAGACACAAACACACACACACACACACAGAGAGACTCGCACAAAGTAGCAGGCAACACACACATGCAAATCCCCAATGTAAACGACTGCGGTTCGCATAAAAAGGGACTGCTCAGCCCCTAAAAGAACAGCGTTAAGCCAAAAGACAAGCCGGACCCCAAACTAGGAAAAGAAAAAAACCGAAATCCTCCTGCGAGCACATTTCCGAAATTACCTGACTGGCAGCTATTCAGCCATTCACAGAGCCAGGCGAGTCGCACACAAGCTTGGCCAAAAAACTGGCCAACATAAAAACACGGGCTGCGCGCAAATTGAATTCTCCAAGCGCTGTCCAATTCCATGTACACAGCTACCGCAAATAGTTTTGGTACTCAACGCATTTTTCCTATAATGGAAAACAGCAGCTAAAAGAGATTTACGTGTTGTAGAAGCTGCGGCTTGCATATTCATGCGCCATTGTTTTGTTTTTTTCTATACAACTGCAAGGACAACAACAGTTACAAGAAGAAAGAATGGCTATAATCGGCACGCCGTAGATGAGATACCCTTTTAGACAATTGGCTCGGATTTGATACGAATTCGCAGAGATATTAAGAGAATATTTTAGCTCGTTATTGCAGAGTTGGGTCAAAATATGATGGAGAAAAGAACTTAATAAGAAATATCTAGAAAACTAAAAAAGTTATTCTTACATTCCATTCCTATCGTAGCTATATAGAAGATGAACCGGCCGATTCCAGCATATATCAATTACTTTATTAGGATGGAACTTCTCATGGAAGTAGCTTTAAGACTGCGAAACTAGTTTCCATAGAAACACACAAATGGACGGACGACAATATCCATTTGCCTGTTGATACTGATTAAGCATACTTTATGGTGTCTGAAATAACACATTTCTGCTCAAAATTATAATGCCTTTTCGAGGGTATAGGAAAAGCAACAAGAACTACATAAGTTGCTCAACATTTGCTTCAACAGTTGAAGCGGAAAATTGAAAAACAGCTGCCGGCGCTTGTTCCTTTTTTCTATGCAAAGCAAAAGGGAAAATGGATGGCGAAAAGAAAAGAGGAAAACTGCATGTGTGCTTGTGTGGCCAAAAGAAAACTCACTCGTCCTAAAGTGTAAAACAGCAAATACATGAGCAATGCCAGTTGCCAGACAGGGACGGGTGAGCGGGAGAGCGGAGCAGATAGCGGGACGTTGAACAAGATGGCGGGGCAGACAAAAAGTGAATCTAGGCAAAGTGAAAGCGGAAATTAAAATTGCAATACAAAGCACGACGCGGTGCAACACGAGACAAAGGACTGCCTTGCATTTGTAATGAAGTAGATAAGGATGTGGATGAGTACTTGGGTGGGGATTGTGGGTGGATTTAGTTTGCGGCGGGCACATGGCAAGTGGTTTAGATGCATTCACAATGCTTTTTGCACGCCTATTTTAGCCCCTCAGGGCCAATGCACACTACAAAACACAACGAACTACGCCGCCTACAAAGTATTAGTGAACACTGGCGCTGCTTTTATTTCGTCACGTTCCCATTTACTCTTTCATTTCCATTTCACTTTTTATGTGTGAACTGTATTGTGATAAATGTTCTCCATTAACATGATTCTTTTTTGTATGTTAAATAACGTAGATAAAGCTGAAACAGTTGACAGATTGCCACAAAATTAAACTCTATATTATTATTTTAAAGTAATACCTAGAGGTCAGCCAAAACAGAGTACCATTGAACACCATAAATAATAATATTAAGCAAATGTTTGTTCTTTGCTCAAATTGATGAGAATTTAGATTATAAAATTAGGAAAAATTTATGGCAACTGGAATTGTGTTTTTGGGTAACTTGCCAAGAATAAAATGGCTATTTCCCATAAATTCCCCCATTTTTACATACTCATATATTATGTTCAAGCAGTAATTGCCCAGACCCAATTTTTTTTTACAAATTTAACTTTTTCACATAATATACGCTTTCCGATTCTCTAATGATATTCTTAAAACAGCTTTAAACTTTCACTTCAATCGGATCGAAAAGAAAAATAGCCATGAAATGTTTTCCCATCTTTTTGGTGGTGGGTGGTCGATTTAAAAATCAATCTTTCGGTGTTATGTTCTAAAATATGGCTACGTTACTTATTCCAGCCAAGAACCAACATGTGGAAATAAAGTAGAAAGCGTTTTGAGGTATACAAGTATGTGGTAGTTGCTGCAACAGCAGCAGCACGTGGCATTGTCCAAGTGCAATATCCGAGAGCTGGGGCAAATGTTCCTGCGCATGGCTTGAACATAAATAATGTGAAACATTTAGGGGTAAGAGGAGAATGTGAGTGGCAAGCAGCTGATAAAAGTTTGTGCTAATGCGCTTTTCACATCTGTTGATATGGTCGGCCTGGCGCACACACATACATAGAAGCGCACTTACACAAAGTTGGCAGGGTTAAGGCAAAAGGCATTAGCCAACAAGTTCATCTATGGCATAATTACAATCGAACTGCCAACCGAGAACTGGCAGCAGGCTGCAGGCCGGAAGCAACCAACTAGTCAACTGACTAACTGCCTATTCAACCAACTGGCAGGCGGCCTTCACATCGAACACTAAAGGCCCTCATAATTGCCCACGCAAAGCCGCAGAGCTGCTCAAACGCAACGACGACAACAGCAACAGCAACAGCAACAACAACAGCAACTGCAACTGCAACAATACAAAGTGCAATTGGACACACGCTGGCAATTGCAAGTGTCCAAGTTTTCAGTGGGTGTGCCATGCTGTGTGTGCGTGTGTGCGTGTCATGTGTGTGTCCATTGAACAACTGTGCGAGCAATAACAAAAGGCTGGGGACCAAGTGTCCAGCAGTTGGGTTTCATGTGCTCTCCCAGCACATCGTGTAATACTAAGCCACACAATGCCACTGAAGGTCATTAGGTATAGGCCAATTGGCAATTATGTATACATCATAAGCAGTCCGCTCTGTGGACTCTGTGCAAAACATAACTTTATTTAAAGGGAATAGGGATTTTACTTAATCTTTACGCATGCAACAAAATAAAAGTATGATTGTATAATTATTTTAATTATATAGCAGATTTGTTTTCTAATCAACGATTCATTTGACAAAATTCTGATTCGATCTTTAACTACACAAAATATATATATAATTTTCATAAGTCAACTTCAATTCCTTTAAGCTTTAAGTGATGTGCGGCAACTTTTCCTTACTTTAAAGATTTAAGTTTGGACACACAGTTAAAGCAAATTAAACGCATATTCCTAATGCAGCTTTTAGTGAGGTTTCGAGGTTTACTTTGCGCCACTTACGGCAAAACTCATCTATCAACCCTACCCCTTTGTTTTATACGTTCAAGCAACAGAGGCTTAAGTTTTATCTTACCGACGATTACAGCATCCATTTGGCACTTTGGGAAAATAAGAGCAAAGAGTCGTAAGCCTGAAATCGATAAGATGCTTGTTCGGCGTCTGGCTGATAGCTTGACTTGCGGTTGTCTGACTGACCTCGTAGTGATTGTTGGCTGCTTACATTTCCATGTCACGGGGCCGCAGAATGAGCTGAGATATCACACTCAATAGCAGGCGATAACAACAATGGGGCAAGGCACGACCATTTGTCCCTTACTATTGGGCTACTTAGCTTACATTATCAATCAAGCTGACTGACAATCAACTATCAAATAGGGCAGTTCGCTGGCTACTGCGCATTTACCTTCTAGTCGTACTGAAAGTGATACGAGTCTGTTCTGGAACGCAATATCCCATCTAGAGCTGCATACGCGTGTCATTTGTATCTATTTGTTTACTTGGGTATGTATGCGCCTTGAACACGATCCTTTGTTTGCGCTAAGCTCACAAGGCACTTGCAAAAAACAGGGTATAACCACTATACAGACGCACTACGAGTCTAAAGGGTTTTCATATATACCATGGAAAACATTAATCATAAATAATTAAAGTCATTTAAAGAATGGTAAGCGGAGGGTTGTCATAAAGCGTTTCTAGGTTTTAATAATAAGTATGCAATGATTGACGCTTCTGTAAACATCAAATCGGGATTCAAGTCGCCGAGAGGCAAAAATATAAAACATAAATAAGTTATTAAAATATTACCCAAAAATAATACAATTGGCCCATTTGGGTTAATAAATAAACAGTTGCATTTAAATAAATAAATAAACTCAACTCAATGTGGTTTCAGATACATATATCCAAAATGTGTAATGTAATTGCTTAGTGGTCAGGAATATGAAAGGGCATTTCAATTGAGGCATGCATATCCATACTATCTCGCCTTTTTCCGCTTGTAACTTCCCGCTGTGCGGCTTTATATCCAGACGGCGACCCGCATACGCAATCCAAATTTATTTGTCCTTCAAACATTTCCGCACACGAGCTGTCAGACAAATGCTCGACGCTAAACTTAAGCATAAGTTTTGAGTTTTTTTCGCACACACACACAGAAATTGGGGCTTCGTACAGTGACCGTTAAATGTTTACACAAACATGCCATATATTATTTTTGAAGTTAAGTAATGAAGATGTATTGGTGGTCTTTACAGTTGTTGTTGTTGTTGGTGTTGCTTTTTTGAGGGAGCACTTGCGCTTATTTAATGAAAATTGGTTGTAGTTTTTGCACGCACACACTCACCCCCTGCTGGGTACACACAGCCATCGGGAGAATTTGCAATGGCCATACAAAAATTATTATTTCCACTCTGGCGGAAGGCTGCGGGCAATTTTTCTTAAGCCATGGCTCTCATCACAGTCAATTCGCCAGTTGCCACGTTGCTGTTCTTTCAAAAGCAAAAACATGTCAAATGTCGGTAAGGGATGGGGGAGGGCGCTGCGCGGTGGCAGTTTGGGAGTAGACTCTAAAAAGGATAGCGGACAACAGAGCCTTGTACAAAAGTGCTTCATTACTTTGCGCAACAGCTCGCGAGAATATAATGAATGGCAATAAACGTGTTTCACATTTTCTTTTTCGCTGGACCGCTCTGAATTTTCCGGCAGCATTTTTCACTTGCTACCCAACAGTCATCCCGCTTAAAATGTTGTACATTAAATTTCCGCACTCGACACCGGAGAAGGGTAAAGCGAATTCATATATGAATGAAATATGTTTTCGTATGCCTCTCGAGTGCAATACTTTTCGCAAGTGCTGAGTTTTTATTTTATTTTTGTTTTTTTAATGTAAATTAATAAAATCTTCTTACTATGTTTGTTTTTTTGTCAGCTGCTGTCACATGTGGAAAGCTTTTTTATTATCTTGTTATACCTCTGAAGAGGATATTATAATTTTGTCATTAATCCTGTAACTCAAAGAATAAAATATTCCCGCCCTATATAGTACATGTATTCTTAATCAGATCCGATCTTACCACTATACCATATAGCTGCCATGGGAGTAATTGGTCGAAAATATGAGCCAAATCTTATGAATATCGGCAGATTATAATATGCAGCGCACATGGGAATAAGATTCTCGGATCAACAAGTCTTATCAAGATCAAACTGTATAATAAATATAATTCTAATGGAAGAACCGGTCTTAAATTATTTGCAACAATTTTCTGTTTGAAGGATATCTTCTACCTAACGTAAACATATTTCTTTTTAAAAGGTATTTAATATTCGGCGTACCGCAGAGACACGTTATTTCCTTTTAAGGTTTGTTTTTCTTTTTCTTTAATGATATTTTTTTTATTTTGCTGAAGGCGGATGCTCACAGCTGATGCTGCAACAGCGAAGATTGCAAATTAGTTGCCGCGCTGATTTCAAGTTGCTTTTTCTTTGACTTTATTGCAACTGCCAAGTTTAATTGAAGGCCGCTGCAATCAGCTTTCAGCAAGTCGCTGCGCTGCGAGAAGCTGCTGAAAATGCATTTCCGCTGCCACTGTTAACGGATCTTCAAATTAATGTTGCATAAGCTAAGGCGCGGGCAGCTTAAAATGTCGCCAACAGCATTGAAACCATTAAGAGGATTTATTTTGAAATTGATTTGGAATTCATTTTACTCTGTGCACTAAAGATAATTTCAAATTAAAAAAAAAAATAATGGAATTCTATTTGGAACATTGCATCGTTTACAGTACTAAGCTCGACTAACAGTAATACTAACTTTATGAAGACCCAGTAAATTAATATAAATGAATTTTGTATTGGAAGCTTACTTAATCTTGATTAAAATTAGATAATCGCAAATTTCCTTAGAAAATATAACATTTATATATGTTATCAAAGCATATGCGATTTTTTCACAGTATTTATTCCAGAATAGTTAATCTGCAGAACCATTCGAATGTGTTTTTGAAAGAAACATTTTTGTTTCGCTGAGTTTCTTTATAATTATACTCGAAGCATCTGCTTTACCAAGGGTCTCAGAAGTTGCTATTCATCTCATTTGCAAAAAAAGCTGGTCTGATTTACTGTTTTGAACAAGGCTCTTCCCTGGAAAAGTTTTTATTTAATTTGAATATTAGAAAAACAAGATATGACAAATATTGTTGCCATCAGCATGAAAAAATAATACACAATATATTGACAACTGTCAGCATAATACTTATGCCCAACATTTATAAGCAGACATCAATTTTCCGAGTTAAAAATGTATATGAATATTAATGTACTAATGAAAATAAATGCAAGTTGAATATTTTATTGAGCTTATGAATTCCACTTTGATCACTCTAGGCCTGTAAAAGCTTAAATTTTTTCGATTTGTCCACGCTCTTTTTGTGGTTATACGGACGGGCGGCCGGATGGGCGGACGAACGGACGGTAAGCCGAACGTTGGACAAACCCAAAGAACTGATTTCGGTTTGAAAACGATTATGAAAACATTGCGATTAATGGTGATATATCTATAATGAAAAACTTACCGTGTTCAAATTGGTAACCTTATCCAATTCGACCGCTGTGCTGCCGCGATGATGATGCAAATGATGCAGGTGGTGTGTCGTCAACATGTTGTTGCATTCAACGGAACGCACATAAGTCTCGGTGTGTTGGATATTGTGATTTGATATGCCGGGCGCCGGCTAAATTGAACAATCCATCAAGTGCAACACCGGCGGCCGGATACGGATGTGGTAACGAGCTCAGCTTCAGTTGCAGCTACGGCATCGAGGCACAGGTAGTGCAACGGGGTATGGGGCACGGAAGCGATCACACAAATTGCAGCTAGTTGCACTTAACGTCTCATAATTCAAATCCCATAGCATGAATTTTAATCCACCTGTAGGGGACGAACAAAAGAGATTGAAATAAAATTGAGAACTCAAACACGCGACACCTGAATGCACCGACACGCCTCTTTGCTGCCGCAGGTGCCACGGGGGGCGTTATCCGGCACGTCACATTGCGTGCAGTTGATTTTTTGTTCGACAGATTTTTATTTGCAAATTTGCGAATCACGGCGGGAATTTTCGGGCCGTCACTTTTCGCGTACCGGAAGCGACAGTTGCCAACCGCTTTTGTCGCATTTTGGGGGCTGAGTTGGGGCGCGAACACTTTATTTGGCTTTGAGTGGCGAAATTGCCAGTTGCCAGCCTTAACATGACTGCACCGCGACGAGAAGCCAGTTTCAGACTTAACTATGAACTGCGTTGCATTGTGGCCTTGCGGCCTTGTGGCGAGCATAAATAAACAAGCAGTCAGCAGCAAGGGTCGAGGCTCAGTCAGGCTAAATGAAATTAAATTCTGCCCTATAAAAGGTACTTCCCCGCTCTGTTGTCTATATCTAAGTGGTAGCTAACTGGCATCTGTCTGACCTTCCGTTATCCCAGACCCAACGCGCTTGTTTGCATGTAGTACAATAAAAGTACAATAAAAAGACAAGAGAACATACGTATCTAAGGATTGGCGAGGATTGAATACTCTTGTATTGAATATTATTATTCAACTTAAGTAATAAAGTATTAAACTTAAAACAAATTTGAAATAGAAAAAGTTAGCTTCAGTTGCATGATTGCAGTAGTGCAAGCTTCTGATATTAAAAGGATTTGGTTTAACAACACGCAAAGGTCGTATGCTTTTAAATATATAATATAATATACCGTGCGGCCGAAATTGGTTTGCTGGACACCCGTTTTCCGGACGGGTGCCTTTTCAATTATACCAGCTAATTATACTTTTAACTAATTATAGAGAGTGAGTAATATACTTGGGAAAGGGTTCGTGAATTTTTAAATAAAGCAGTTTTTCTTGTATATTTTGGCTAGTTGAATTCCAAACAGAATAAAAATTGTAAATAAAGACTTTTAAATTTTAAATGTTCAAATTGTTAGAAACCTTTTGGGACATATATTTATCTCTAATTAATTTTGTATTATTTATTGCAAGTGCAAGCGTTGTTTTAACTGCATTATAATTGAAACTTTTATTTTTAAACTAAGCTTATCAAAAAATATTAATCACACTAAGATACTGATATAATATATAAGACTTTTATAACCAGACATTTTTTCTTATGACAAATAGCATCCTTTAAAGACCTGAGACATTTCGATATATTAATTTGACGATCTAACATAGATGGTTACGGATATCTTTTGACTTTAGCATAATTAAGATTCATTATAAAATTTATGTCCTACCCGATTATATATCATATTCGTATATATAATTTCTTCGCGTTTAATAACAAAACGAGCATGCCCTTTTAAAATACCACAGCAGCATCCAGATTTGTGGTTAGAAGGCAAATGCAATAGAGTGCTCGGAAATGGCAGTAGTAAACCAATAATTCATGGTAATACCTCATGTTTTGTACCTCATTGTTTGTATTTTCAGAGTTCCTTTCAGAAAGATAGAATTACAAATAGTAAACAGTTGAAGTGGTTGGTTTTTAACTCGTTTGACATCTACGAAAATAGAACTGAGAAGTTATAAAACTTGACCCGATTTAAATAAACTACAATTCATTTACTAATAATGTTAGTATTGTTATTATTGTTATTATTGTTATTATTACTATTTAAAATTCAAATTGTTACACAAACTATTTGTTTGCTGTTTTTTTTTTGTAGTTTGCTTGTCCTCACGATAGCATCCTAAAGCTGATTAACGGATAAACTTTGACTGATAAGAAAGTTGGTTTAGCATCTCATATCCGGGCAGGGGCTTTCAGGTTTAATGTCTGCGCGGTGCGTGCTTCGCATGGAAATGTAAATGGAAATGAAAATGTGCCTCATTAACTCCCATTGCGTTGGAAAATATGCCGCGAAAGGATTAAACGGCGCCTGTAAAGTGCCACGACGGCCATTAAAAGGCTTCGCAATATAATTAAATATTTAAATGTATCGCTCTTAGTACTTATGAAATATTAATGCGAATATTATAAAGCCACCACTCGCTCTTTAATCACCTACAACTGTCTACTATCTGCTGTTTTTTGTTTTAATTTCATTTTATTGTAAAGAGTAGCAGCCATTTAAGTAGCACACTCAAAACAATTTGTTTCGCATACGCAAATTTTCTTATAAAACTTACAACCGCACAGCTTTGTCTGTGACTTGTCAGCGAAGGCAGCCAAAGTCAAGCATAAGCCTAGGGGGCTTTTTCATATGTGAAGTACGCGCACAACAAAGTGCCACAATTGTGCAAAGTACTCGGAAAACCCAGTCACAACAACCAGCTAGAAAAATCCCTTTGCCATGCTAAAGCGTGAGTCTCGGATAAAGTCAGAACCAGGACCTGAATCAAACCAATTTAAGACGCACTTGCCAGAAACTCATTAGCCTTGTTACAAAACAAGTAAGATTACCTAACGAACAAGGTTCACGACTAAAAAATACTGCGTACGCAAAACAGACATGAGTGCTCAGATGTTTTCAGATATATCTAAAACGAACCAATGACAAAATATCTGTATATTATGCAAAATCAGGTACTTACAAGCCAAGCTCCTATGGGCTGACAGATGCCTCGACTAATCATGAAAATTAAAAGTATAATATATAATACTTTTTAGAGTTGTGCAGATTCAGTGTCCTCTACACAACTATATATTGCCCATTGTGTCAACTTTTACAAGTAATGGGTGTATAAAAGAGACACAAGAACAGGTACGACTGTGGCTCCCAATTGGCCTAATTTGAATTAACTATTCATGTTTAAGTGTGTGAATGTAAATGTGAAGGTGCGCACATAGACGCTCACTCGTAAACCCGCACTCAATGGTTCAGCGGCTGCGTTATTTAAATAATTTGAACAAATTTGCGATTAACTCAAACATTTGCCATGTTGAGATTTTATTTTTTATGTCTGAGTTTACAACAACGTACTTATTATCACTTCATAAAAATGGGTTTGTATCTGGGGAAAAAGTTTATTAGGGCCTTTTAACTTGGCAGAACTATATCTCCCAATAACTTGTGTGTATGGGTTGTCTGCAGGGCACCTATGTGGCTAAGAACCGTCAAATAAATATTAGGAGAATTAAAAATGATGCCATTTCTTCAATATAAAATTAATTTTAAAAAATGCAAGCTTAATAAAAACCCTTCTTAACATTCGTTATGTACTAACTAAAATAATTTACACTTAACTTGTTTCAATTTGAAATTAAAGTTGGGGGCTTTGAATATATATTTTAGACATGTAGTTATATACTCTTTTAACATGGATGCCCAATACTTGACGCAAATATTTTTTGGTAGAATGGTTGATCGAAAAAATCTCAATAATGAATTGATTAGAACGATCATTACTTCTTCTTATTTATAAACGAGAATAAAATCAATCGATTATATTACCGGAAACACGATGGGAAAAAAGTCTGCTTGGCTATTATTTTAAATATTACCCTAATTCCTTCATTCATGAACTTTTTCTCTCTAGTTTGCTCACTCTGTTTTAATGACATATCTATTTATTTCGTTTGATAATCAAGCCGATACCAAACGAAACAATTATTTAAAAATACTACAATACTACTTTAACTGACGCTGTAATCTTACTGGGTTGACTTAAACAAGTTGCTCAAATGGAACTTGAGACGCTTTGAAAGCAACGCGTTTAACGTTTTTGCACTGTGTAAGGCTACACGCAGTAAAATATGAAACGACGAATCAAAGGCAAGCTGAATTACAAAAGAATAAGAAACTGGACAATAGGCGACACAAAAGTGCAGAGTGAGTGAAATAAAATACATAGACATTAAAATAGTCGCATGCCGTCTCGGAAATTGCAAACGTCTGAGAGGTGGCCTAATGCCAATGCCAACACCGGATACGGATGTGTGACACATGGCTCTAAGCCCCTAGCCAGCCAATGCTCACCTCATCGCGGCCAAGCACCCAGCAGGCACACACTCACACGTATAAATATATAAACGCATAGAATGTCGTTTCATTGTCGTTTGCGTTAAGTAGGCGACTTTATTAAGCCGAGGACACTGTAGCCAAAAAGTGTGCAACGCGCAATACGACAGCAGCGGCAACGACAACAAAAAGGGGGCAAACAATTTCAAAATTTATGCACACAAAAGCCAGAGGCCAATTGAAGCAAGCGGGGAGGGAGGTTGGACAGGACACCTTGGCAGGCCCCAGCTGGGCGCGTGTAAGGTGTTGCGGCCTTGCGCTAACTGCGACAAGAACTTTAGGCAGCGAGGAGGCAGCTCAAGTTCGTGCGGCATGGCCGCAATTTGTTGCTTTTTGATATTTATTTTGACGGTGAAATAAAAAGCGACTCATAAATCAGACGCCCTGCGACTTGTGACGCGCGCTTCGCGCTCCCAGTGCAACAATAGCCGCAGCGGAAACGGAATTGCGCGCGCCCCAAACAACAAAACAAAATGGCGTTAAAGATGGCAGCCAGGTGCTGAGCAAGACTTGAGCTTGTTATTTATGATAAAGCTTAAGCGTTGCATCTGCCTGCGGCGCTTGAATTATTTTTCAACCTGGCACAAATCTACCTTAATACCTACTCAGTATCAATAATAGACCTTTAGTAACAATATTGAGGCGAGCTTTGGGTTAAAAATTATAATAGGCGCTTGAGAGAAGGTTGTCAAGGTTGTGAGTGCACGGAAATTTCACTGGGTTATGAGTTAGGAATTTCTAACTTCAACTTCAACCTCAACTCAGGAGAGTTGAGCTATGAAAATATATGTTTGTTTCCTATGTGTAGTATAAGATTCGATACTAATTTATGTATATTCTTTTCAGCCATCCAAATCTAAATTAATATCATTAATTACCTAACTGTTCATTAATTGAATAAATTAAATATGTATTGTTAATTTTTGTATATATTAGTTTAAGGTAAATATTTATTTTCAAATTGTATGAGTTCTTTGCTTATATAGCTCGGCCAATATAGAGTAATTTAGGCTTTTTGTTGTACCACCTGCCGGGCAGCTCATCAGCAACCTGGCCACTCGGGGCGCACTTGAGAGTTTCCCTTTTTTGTGCATGTGTGTGTTCGTGTGTGTGTTAGGGCATTTCTCAATGTAGGCTTAAAGTGTCATAAAAATGCCAAGGCATATGTATAATGGCTACACCACTTACCCACTCACTCATTCATTCAGCCACACAAACATCCACCTACTCACAACTCAAACACGCAAGTGTTTACACACATGAGCAGGCAATGGAGTTATTTACTTAGTTTTTTTTTTTGCAAGAGGGTGTGCTTTAAACGGAAAGCAATTTTTTGCAAAAAAAAATGTATTGCCATGACCATGGGGCACATTGTGTGCGAAAAAGGCATATTTTTTCAGTACCTTGGGCATCTCATTTATACACATACCAAAACACGCACACTCAAACACACACGATTCTCGTGTTGGGTTTCTGTGGCTCGACGGCAATGAGAACTGTTCGTAATCATAATCCAAAAACGACACATTGGGGCACATTTAAACTGATTTCATTTAGAACCTGTGCGCTTGTACATGTTTGTGTATGTGTGTGTTGCACGCGTGCCTTAGTTGCCATTGGAAAAATAACAACAACAACAGCACATGCGTTGAAGAGAAAATTCGTGGGGAGTATGTCTTGACACGCACGGATCAAAGCCACAAAGTATAGGAAGGCAAAATTATAATGAATTTGTTGTGCATACATTTCAAACGAGTGCCTCGACACTGCGACGCACTCACATACACACACCCACAACAGGCACACTCGGCCCAAAAGGAAGGCACACTCAGCTTTGATTTGGTATGGTTTACCCGATGGAACTCGGCAGATAAGCATTTAAGTGACTTCGGCCCAAACACTGCCCTTGGCAGTTCTCAACGAACGCCAATCACATCGCAATCGAGGACATGAAACAAATACAAGTTGTTTTTGTGTTTGATATACCCTGTAGAAAAGCTGGTTATTAGAAGGAAAGGAAAGAGGGAGAGAGATATTAATTGAAATAAGTAACTGAAAAGTTTAGTTTTAATACAGGTTAAAGTATTAGTGACCATGGAGGATAGGATAATTTTAAATGTGGTATATAGTCTAACGAGTTTTTCTTCACCCAGAAGCCAAAACTGAAAGCGATTAGAAAAAATAAAGTATATATAATTATATATTCAAATACAAATATTTTTGTAACAGTTGAAGGATTTTTGAATTTCTTTCTATGTATATAATTTTAGGGAACGACCCCAAAAATTACTTTAAAAACTATCTCTCAATTAATTTCTATTTATTCACCGATTAACAGACAGATGCAGGCAATTACATTATACAGGGTGTTTAGCTGTCGATTAGCTCACAAGCGTATTGTGTTTATTTTGATGACGATTGTTGTTGTTGTTGGTGGTGTTCGATGTATCGGCAAATAAATTGAATTAAAGTGAAATCAGTTGCCCTTGGCTGCAATAAATTAATGAAAAGCGGCAGGCGACACAATAAACCAACCGAAATGAAGGAAAGCCACAAAATATAATCAAAGAAATCAACATAAATCAATGAACAAAATACAAGTACACGTTTACTTTAAGAAGCTTTTGGCTTTGGTTTTGCTAAAGTTTCAGTTTTATTATATCTGAACAGTTTGAAGTTGAAGACATTATACAACCAGTTGCCGAACTGTCATTAAAAGCAGCTTTAGTAGCTTAAGAGTTTATGACATAAACTTGTGTTTAATTAAACTCAAGAATTGCGCTCTCCCAACCAAAGCCAAAGTATAGAGTAGCCGAAGAGAAACTTATTTATTTTGGACATTCACAAACAAATTTGCAACTTATTCAGTTTGGGTTTACTCAGAATTAGAGTATGTCAAGTTGAACGGCATGTTGCCAAAGGGTTCGGTGTCCTTGGCTTGTTACAAACTCATAAATTCCTGAATGTGTGGTAACAATTTGAGGCAAGAATAAATAGGGTAATGCCGACCGACATTTATACTTAGTCAAAATAGCCGTTGTGAACAGAAGAGAGCAAAAGAGAAAAGTGACAAATTGACTTTAATTAGTTGTAGAGTTGGGCGTTTTTGTTAAGTAAAAGTTTATTTTCTTACTTTTAATTGAAACTAGCGAAGCTTAGTGAGTCTTTACATATCTTGCTCACAAAGTGAATGTGGACAAACAAATCTGTTAAAGATTTCATTTCCCCATACTTGAATAATTCGCGAACTTTTATTGTTCTTTGGTCACAAGTTCATAATCATTGCTGCAAATCAATTTTCAAGCAAACGTGTTGGAAAATGGAGTGCCAATTTAATTTTTACTGTGAAACGACAAAGCGGATGTCCGAAGAACAGCAGAGCCGTAACCCGAACAAACTTTAATTGAATTATTATTTTCAATTGCCAATATAAAGTAGAGATCAAATGGTATCAATTAATTGCTTATATTGCATTGATATTTAAGATTTTCAATTTACCAAGCAATTGTTTTCTATTGAATAATTCAATATACAAGTCAAGGCTTCATCAAAACTTCAGTCAAGGATGTGGAAACGCAGTTTCGCAGAACTTGTCTATAGCTAGGAAAATGGTTTGAGCTGTGAATCAAATTAAAGCCCTTTTATGTTTAGGAGACCTGACTAAAAAAACGATTTTTACTCTCATTAGGTAAAAACTTGCACACTTACAAAATGGAAAACATCAAGCTGTATCAATGCAAAAAGAGTTTCATTTTTCTGAACTCTGATAAGCTACCTTTTATGGAATTTGCCGTGTATGTAGAGAATGTAAGCACATTTTCCACTTAAGTATGAAACGTGCCATTAACTTGACAAGCTTCAGCTTAGCCCTAATACGAGTAGGTTCCAGTTGCCACTCAACGACATATTTTGCTTTATTTATGCAAGTGAAAACCCTGAAAAGAAACTCAGCTCTCGTATTTAGACTTTAATGCATTGCAATAACTTTAAGCTTAAGCGGGCTGCTGGCAAATCGCAAAACGTTTTTGAAATTATGCACAAATCTGCTTTATGGCCTCGCCGTCAAGTCAACTCCTTGGGGCGACTTGAGGACGCAGCAGCTGCAAATGCCTCGCAGGGCACCTGTCATAAAGTAAAATTTAGCCAATTTATTTATGGGCCAGGATAAAGAAAACGCGTTTAGTACATTTCCAGTCACATGCAAGGCATTCATCAGCACTCGTAGCCCCAAATAAGCGAAATCAAATGATGATAAATACAAATTTAATGGGCAGGCTGCAGTCCCAATTCTCAAGGCCGACTTATGCGTGTAATTGGCAAATTATAAAATTTCATTTTGCAATTATGGCCGCTGTGTGAGAACCCTGACAAATCATAGACAAACACAAAAATAAACAAAGATTTTACTTTTGCTAAGTGCCACAACAACTGCAAAAATAATGTTGGTATCCTGTGCGAATACATGTGAGCGCAAGGCCGCAACTTTGTGACGGGTTTGTTTGCATTTGCATTTCATTAAAACACACAGAAAGTAAACAAGCCGACCCTCTCCATCAGGCCAGAGGCCATTCACTCAACTGGCGGCTAGGATGATGACTACCTCAAAAACAGACTTGATGGTTACCATTCAGAACTTTGACGATGACGACGATGACTACAACTGCCAAATGACAAGGGGTTGGTATACGGTTATTTTTATATCCTTGCAGATTAATTTGCTATTGCAAAACATGTAACACGCGGATTTGAAGCAATCTAAGTGGATAAGGTAACCAACTGTATCAGGAAATAAATATATCTCTAAGAAAGTTTCGGCCGAATCGGACATCGGATAGTTACAGCTATTCAAATAGCACAAATTATCAAAAATAAAACGAGTAAGATCGCTGTAGTCGACTACAAAATCCCTTGTGCACCTCAGTCATATAATAATAATGTTTATAGCACCACGCTTCAAATCATAAAATATAGTCCAATGTGCATTCCATTTGTGCACAACACACTAACTCATGTCCGACGAACTGCACAAGTTAAGCAATGGCAAGGCTGTTGCTTCTACTATTGGATATTAAATTTTGAATTACTTCTATATTTGTTGTCCGATCTTCATGAAATTAAGGTCATAACTACGACATTAAAATGTGTGTGTATACAGTTCAGAAGGTAGCTTAAAAATATGTAAAGGGAATAGGGGGAATTGAAAAATTATAATTTTTTGTTCACGAGAGCTAACATTCTAAATTTGTTGTATCTGAATTTTACAGTTACTAAGATTGGCCTCAAAAGCCAAGTTTCAAAATTGATTTGATAGATATTTGGGAATGGTGACATAATATTAAAAAAATAAAATGAGAGAAGGGAGTATGGGAGAATATTTGTTTTATGAAAGGTGCTCACTTTAACTAAAGACAACAATTCCATTTTCCAAGCATACTTTGAAAGACATTTGTTAAATTGTATAACAAAATCAATTCTTTAGTGGAAAAATGTTAAAAATTATAATAGAAAAACTCTTTTGCCTTACCCATCGACCGCACTGAAATGTTGACGTATTTTCTTATTAAATTTCTTTTTTTATTCGGAATTTGATACACATGTTTTTTGCTGCTTGTTGTCATAGAAAAAATCATTTGGTTCTTCATAAACCAAGCAGACTGCTTTAAGACTATTCGCTTTTACAAAAAAAATTTTTGAAAATAGTTGAAAAAAAGTCTATTTTTATCGTACAAATATGTGTAACAGGCAAAAAGGAGCAACTCCGAGTTGATCGAGCCATGTTTGCCCGTTCATTTGTATGAAAGATCTGGGAAACTAGAAATTGCTTGGATAACATTATTTTAAATTATTATAGTATGGAAGCGTATTTGGTCGTCGTCTACACAATCACAAATTTTTGATTTGCTGATTCTTAAAAATTTCTTTTGCTGCAATTGCATATAAGGGTGCATGTGTGCGCGTGTGAGTGTGTAAACGTGACTTGCCTGAAGCTGTTTTCAGATTGCGCATACGCCGCGTAGAGCGAGTGAGTCAAGTGAATGCCTCAATTAGTTTATGTTACGCCCGAATAAACACACGTTAAAAGTGCGTGTAAACAGAGCCGCAAAATAATAACGCCATGTACCATGGGCAAGCAATAAAAGAACTGGTCAAATTAGGCTACCAGCCCTCTACGCCCATAGCGCCTACCCCCTGGCCCAGCCCCTGGCCGTAAACAAACAAAACTGTCACTTGTCCCAGGCGCCTCTGCGGCAGTGACAGTGGCAGTGGCAGAGGCAGAGGCAGAGGATCTGACAAAGGTAAAGGCAATTGCAGAAGCAGAGGCAGCGCAGAGTTGCGCCCCAGGCCACTGGTCAGATAATTTCCTTTGTTCTGTATGGCAAATGTTTTTATTTCTCTTTTTTGTTTATGTTTTCTTTTCCTTTTTTTTTTTTCTTATTTTGTTGTGTGGGGTGCGCGCGAGTTCTTGTCAGCTATTTTTCCGCTTATTTTATCACGTTTTGTTGCCAGTTTATTTTTTTCTTTGTGTTCACTTGTGAGTGTGCCGCAACTTCAGGCTCAGACAGGTAGCAGTATGCAAATCAAACAAAGAACCGAGTGCCACCCCAAAGGACAGGAAGCGACGTTGACAGCAGCGGAAGGAGGCAGCTGAGGAACGCGAGCGCCCATCAATATGGATTTCACGTGGCTGAGGTGGATAACGGGTGTGCGATGGGGGCCTTAAAAATACGCTGATCTAATGCAATCACCTCAAATTGTGACTTTGGAAAGCGGCGTTTTACTTAATGGCATTCATAAAAATTGTACTTGATTTTACATTTGTTTATTTTATTCACATTTAAGTTTGTTTCACTTTATGCTTGTATTTAATTAAATATAAATAAAGTCAAATTTAATATTTGATACGTTTTTTTTTGTGATTGACGTCTAATATTTATTTATTTATTAACTGTTTAAATTTGAAATTTTTTTTTATTGAAATTTGAAATTATTTTATTTTTGTTTATGATACTTATATTACTTTTTTTTTATACATGTTTAGAGTCTGAGTGTTAACATAAATAAATAGTAATTTTTTGCTTTATTGCTCGAATTTTATTTATAAACAAACTTTGTTATAGTCAAATATACTTCAAAGCCTTCAATTTTCATTTTCTTACATGTTTGTTGTTTTTTCTTATTATTATTATTATTATTTTTTTTTTTTTTTTTTGATTCACTAAAATCTCTTCTATGTCTGGGGTTCTCTCCTAAGCAAGCAATAATTTGTTTTCAATTTTTGTAATTTTTCGTTTTGATTTTCAATCAAATCAACAAATAAATTGTCTGTCATAATAAAGCTGATTAGATCGTTTGTGGCTAAATGCGAGAACCAACCATTTTATTTACTTAGCACGGAATGTTGAAAACAACGCGTATACGCCTAGTCTGCCTCGTGTTTTGGCTTGGCGTCGCAGAAACATGCGCGTCGCGTGTTCTCTCGACTCAACGTCCGCGGTTCGACTGAGAAACAGAAGGCAGACAGGCACACACATACACACGCAAACGCACACACTCAGCTGTCAGAGGCTGTGCCGAGTGATGTTAGCTGAGTGCGCAGAGTTAACAGACGCTTTACAGTCGTTTAACAGTCACAGCAACAGCTGGGCTGGCGATTCATTCATAATTATTTTGAGTGAAATTCGGTTCTTGGGGTCAGAGAATCTGACGCTGCGATTCAATTTACTTAAGCAAAAATGTGTCGCTGGGGAGCAACTGGCCAGCGCGTGTCCTAGACGTAGATATTAGGCAGACAATTTAGGACATGCCTCTGGCAATGTATATGCAAAGGGACCCATAACCCGTCGTGAAAATAAATGTTGACCTTTTTGGTAAAAATATAAAAAATAACATGCAAAGAAATAAATGCGCGTGAAATGTCAAAATCACTGTCACGGGCAGGAGAAACGAAGGAAAACCAGCCAAAAATGAGAAAGAAAGGCTATCTTCGGCATGCCGAAGATCTAATACCCTTGCAGACCCAACCTTTTCATAATGCTTATAGTGCTTTGCCCGTATCTAAGAAGCACAGGGAAAATAGTAAATGCCGAGTTTGGGAAAGATATCTTGATAAACAAAAAAGGTTTTTAATCAAAAACCTAGTTTTCGACCGATCGTTCCTATGGCAGCTATATGATATAGTGGTCCGATCTTAATATTTTTTTAACATAATTATTTATTTATTTTATTTAATATCTGCCCCTTATTGGGCAATAATTAAATAATTTCTCTGGACGTTAGCAGTTATGTGTTGCGTGTATCTATGTGTATGTTTAGTGTGTTTAGCGTAGGGTAGCAGTGGAATGTGGACAACGGTGGAATTATGTCGTTAGAAAACAGAAACAAGAAAAGTCTGATTTTCGCTTCAAAAAGACATAATTTCGTCATGATCAACGTCAAGCGTTACATCGTTTTCAAAGTCATATCCCCGCGTGGAATTCTTTCGAATTATTCACCTTAAATACCCAAAAAATTCCGTACAAAAAAACATCAGAATTTATTTATTTTTTTTATTTTGTTTCATAACATCGTATTTTCGTTGCTCAATTATTATTTATAAAGGTTTTTAAGCAAATGTATGTTTTACAGCTTTTGAATACTTAGATTTTATTTTATGTATCTATACTTAGCGGGTATTATCCAAGTAAGCTTTGTCTGGTCTTTTCCAGCTTTTTCTTTCTGTCCTCCCTTTTGTCAAGTTGTAACTGTTTTTACCTGAAATAAATAAAATTTAATATATTAAAAAAAGTTGTCGTTCAATAAGTAGACAAAACGTGATGTAATCGGACATTATTTGGGCGATGTACTCAAAAAATCATCAAAAAGGTGTACTTTACAAACGAATCGGTTTTTGGTCAACAACTTTTGTGAACAGATCGATTTGTAACTTGTTTGAATGCCAGTAGGGATCCGATCGACCAATCGTTCCTATGGCAGCTATATGATATAGTGGTCCGATCTTAATAGGATTTTGCATATATATGAGTATAGTAAAACTAAAATTTGCCGAGTTTGGTCAAGATATCTTGAAAAACACAATGTTTTTCATACAACAACTTCATTTTCGACCGATCGTTCCTATGGCAGCTATATGATATAGTCGTCCGATCCGGCTGGTTTTGACATTTGTGCTGCGTGCAACAGAAAGAGATACTTCTGCAATGTTTTATAAAAATAGCTTTAAAACTGAGGGACAGGTTCGTATAGAAACAGACAGACGGACATGGCTATAGCGACTCGGCTGTTGATGCTGATCCAGAATATATATATTTTATGGGATCGGAGATGTCTCCTTCTATGCGTAACACATTGTACGACAAAATTATAATACCCTCTGCAAGGGTATAAAAAGGGAAGAAAACATAGAAGAGAAAGATGACAACGCATAAGCAGAACACAGGCAAATGCCAATGCCAATGCCAAGGCAATCAAGAAAATTTGCTCCAACAAATGGCAAGGCAAATAAGAGAGCGAATATATATGAAAGTCAAGTGTTTGCACGGACTGCTGCTGCTGCTACTGCTGCTGATGATGCTGCTGATGATGCTGCTGGTGTTGCTGTAGCTACACCGCACAATACACACACCACAATCAACACACACACAAGCACACACTTACAGTCACATACACACATGAGCTGTTTTGGGGCAGCCCAAAACAAACCGCAAGTATGCTAGCACTCTCATATTCCTGTGGGTTCCCTTACAGCTTTCCCCATTTTAAATTGCAACGCGGGGCTGCTGTTTGGCTGCACAACATAGTGTTGCACTTGTAATCAAGGCTGGCTGATTTGGTTTAGGGTTAGGTTCATAGTAAAAATAAATGGCTATTCCCGGCTCGAACCGGGCTTTATCCGAAAGTAGAAAACAGTTAAACTAAAATGCGAATCGAGCCATTATGTGTTTGAAAATAAATTAAGCTTGAAATATTTTGAGAAGAACAGGCAATTATAAATTAAGATTACATTGTCTCATACAAGCAGATGGCAAGCCTTGTGGCTTGAACGTAAGGGCAGATTTACGAATGTAGAAAAGCAGGTTTACGAACCGAACATTAAGATAGGGAGCTCGAACCGTGAGCTGACCATCCGAAAATGTATTTTCGAGCTTGTATCCCTGCTTGTTATTGCAGCCATTGAAATCGGGCAAGCTCCGGCTGCTGGTTTTATCATGTGGTCTCAGTTTGTGTTGTGCTGACAATTTTTTTGCATACCAACAAAAGTTATAACACAAAGCTGGATTTATTGTGCTTAGATCTTAGGCAAACAAGTCCCAAATTAGACCACAGCCAGGGCACATGCACTGCTCCAGCTGTTGTCCCTCCTACGCCTCCCCCAACTCCCGACTGGCGACTGTCTGTCTGGCTCCAGCTGTGCACTGCAGGCAGCCAGGGTAGCAAAGGGATTTGTGTGCTGTGGGTTTATTAAACCAAATTGCACTCCCCATGCCGCCAACCTTCTGTGTTATCACTGTTGTGCCTTGAATGCAACTTTTTGCTTTAACGTGTCAAAGTGTCGCCTCAATGCTCAGAATTTTGATGGTAGATAGTTTTTAAAAGCAGAAAACATTACTAGCAACTATATTACACACACACGCATGAAAAGCCGCAAGGCACACCTAGATTAATGTAAGAAAAAATACAAGTTTTAGTAAATAAACATAGTACATACCTATAAATCATTCAAATGAGCATACGTACTAAGGAATCTCAACAAATGGGTGAGAGTATTCATTCGTCAGGCATATGCTGCATTATAATCCAATAACAAGTAAGAGGCTCAAGTCGAGAGCTCCCGACTAGGGGATACCCTGAACCCTCTTCTTCCAACATTAAATGCATATATATATTCTATTTTAGAAGCTATATGTCAAGTTTGGTGACTCTAGCTCTTATTATTTACCAAAATTGCCCAAAAAACAGGATATCGATATAGATTTTTATCGATTGCTTGGAAACGGAGCAAGTTATCGATTATCGGAAGCAAACTCGATCTGCGCAGGCACTAGGAGGACCTACATCTAAAATTTCAAGTCTCTAGCTCTTATAGGTTCTGATGTCGTTTTGGAACGTCATATCTCCGCGCGGATTTATGTCGTTTTGTAAAGTCATATCTCCGCGCGGAGTTATGTCGTTTTGGAACGTCATATCTCCGCGCGGAGCTATGTCGTTTTGGAACGTCAAATCTCCGCGCGGAGTTATTCATACGGATCCCTTCTATCATATGGCATTCAAAAATTCAAAATTGATGGGTTAGAAAAAGTTGTTGACCAAAAAATGTTTCGTTGGTATAATCAACCTTTTTTATTGATTTTTTTAGACTATCTCGGCCAAGTAATCTCAGAGTCCAAGCATTCGCCAACCCATACAAGAGACCTCGCTGAGAGGTGTGTAGTCAGAAGGCTCAAGAAAATATCCTTTGGAGACCTCCTCCAACCACGACACAGGAGCAGCCCCAGAGCCCACCAACGACCTACGTGACGGTGCAGCCTTACTCAAAGAAGACGGCTTTGACGTTTGTCCACGATAAAGCCTGAGAAGCCAACCAGGATTGGCGAGATACCACCTAAGTTAACGGTTTTGTAATAAAAATGTATGCTATTTTTTGATTCAATACAATAATCATATATAAGTTAAAAAAAAAAATTTTTTTGACGATTTTTTTTTTAGCTCTCGGGTAAATATATCCTGTTTTTGAAATGTTATACCTTTTTGAATTCGTGCGAATCCCTACTATCATATGGCATTCATTAAAAAAAAAAGTTGTTGGCCAAAAAACGTTTTGCTTGCAAAGTCCACCTTTTTTGGAGTATCACAAGTGAGATTCATTAAATTATGCTTAACGAAGTACTGTCCCAATCGAGCTCTCTCCAATGGATTTATTCAAGCCATATAAATAGGTAGTTTTATCTAAATCAATATACTTACTTTGCATACCCAAGCCATTTGCATGACCATAATATTAAACAAGTAAGAGGTTCTAGTCGGGAGCTCCATTTTCTTCTTCCAACATCAAATGCATATATATATTCTATTTTAGAAGCTACTTATGTGTCAAGTTAGGTGACTCTAGCTCTTATTATTTACCAAAGTTGCCCAAAAAACAGGATATCGATATCGATTTTTATCGATTGCTTGGAAACGGAGTAAGTTATCGATTATCGGAAACAAACTCGATCTGCGCGGGAACTAGGAGCATCTACATCTAAAATTTCAAGTCTATAGCTCTTATAATGTTCTGAGATCCTTGCGTTCATACATACGGACGGACGGACAGACAGACGGACATGGCTAGATCGACTCGGCTATTGATGCTGATCAAGAATATATATACTTTATGGGGTCGGAGATGCTTCCTTCTGCCTGTTACATACATTGGGATTTTGCACAAATGCAATATACCCTTATACCCATTTTTAATGGGTTCAGGGTATAAAAAGTCGTTCAAATAAAACGTGTTCCAAATCAATATCAGCATGCCCTTTCGTCTGTTTTATAAACTCAATTTAAATTAAATTAAATTAAAAAGTTGAACTTACGTTCAAATTGAGACAAAAAATTCGAAACAATGACATACCTCTTAATGAGCAGTAGGTGGCATTTCCCCACAGTTAAGACCATAAATTTGCACGCTGAGCACAAGCGGTAATTTCTGTCGGTCTCTCCATACATTTTTTACTTAGTCAAACTTAATCGTATCGCATATTCACAATTCCATTGATGCTTTTCTGAACGCCCGCACGCCCGCTGACTTTTATGGAACTAACCTCTTAATCACCAGATCATATCGCCGCCATAAAAGCACAACAGCAACAACTTCATCGGTAAGTGTGTATGCGATTTAAGCATTTCTTCCGTATTCTGGCCATGGATGTTTGCTGGGGTATCTCTTTGAACCGTGCCTAGGCTGCCTACTGCCTATTGGTGTAGTATTGACTCGCTGATTATTTTTATTTGGTTCTCGCAAACGTTTCGATTGAGACATAAAACTATGCCGATGCCCTGCCTGCGGGGTAAATATAAACATTTATATACGATTAAGTGTGCTGTTTATTTTGATGTTTGCTTTAGTGCTTCCGCTCCTGCAGCTTCGACGAATTCTATGCCTACGTCTGTTCAGTGGTGGGCTGTGCCCCGTCAGATATTGCGTATACGCCGCATTAAATCGTGCAGAATGAGATAGACAAACAGAAATAAGAGTTGAGCAAGAAAAAAACTCTCGGCAGATTAATGTCGGCGTGCTCAGAGTATACCCATACTGAAATTGAATTCAACCGATGTTAGGAGACACGGTAAATCAATAAAAAACTAATCAAAAACTCAAAAGCAAACATTGGGCATTTGTTGTACACCAAATTGATTGTCAGCAGATTATCTATGTATATGTGCGTGTGTGTCGAAGTCAAAAATGAGCTTGTGGCCAAGAAAACAAAAATATATCACAAAAAGCCAAATTAACGCTCAGCATCAACCAAATTTAATTTCATTGCAAATCCAAACCAATTAAATTAAAGCATAATATGCGAATGTTGCCTGCCACTCAATTATACCCTGTAGGCACTAGCAAAATTATAAGGCTTGTATAAAACATGCCGCGATTTGGAAGCCATTTATTTTTATTTATTTATTTTTATTTGAAACTGTTGGACTTAGTTGCAAATGATGACCAACTAGAATGATAGCTATACTGATGGCAGCCATTTGCTAAAGCATGGTACACCAGTTTAATTGATAATTTTCTGATTTCTATGCTATAAAATGGTGACCCACTTTTAAATTGTAAAAACTGATTATTCCTTCTAACAAGATGTTAGGAAGCGAGTCATATTTTGTCATTATATATTTTGTCTAATATATTAATAAGGTATAGGATATCTGCTAGTAGAGTCCTTTTAAATTATTGTTTACTTTTAAATGGTTTTTTGTTTTAACCATCCACTGTGACAATTTCGGTTATTTTACTTTTTTAATTTATGCAAATGCAACGCAGAGCATTCACCCACAGAGAAGAAGACCGCCAGAGAGGGAGGTAGAAAGAGAAGAGAGAGAGAGAAAGCGTGAGGAACTCAAGCCACAGGCTTTAATGCTCATTAGGGTGTTGCCCAAAACCACTAAGAACATTCAAGGGTGGAATATTCCGCAGTTGTAGAGCTGCGAAGCATGGATATTTACAATTGCTTATGTATAAAAACAAGAGCTCAGTTCGCTAAAATTACATTTTTATCTAGAGTTTATGTCGAGTGGAAAATCCGCAAGCTCGCAGAACCGAGACTCCAATTTCACGAATAAAGCCAGTTGCCATTTAAAATGCAAAATGTCTGGTCTTGGCGCTTTAAGCCGACGAAATGCATGCAATTAATTTGAACTTACGACTCGGCATCTCCACTAACAACCGCTGTTGCATTGCGCGCTTTTCTTGGTTTGTGGATATTACGATATTTTAATGACGATGCAATCAAAGAAGAATTACAACCTTCTTTGCCGCTCAGCAATTTAAGTAGTTTCCTCTATCACTTTAAAAATAGAACCTTAAATTTAAAAAAGTTTCCTTTAAGTTAGACATTTCATTGACTTGGCAATATAACTGATTGTCAGCGGATTTTAACATATATTTTTATGCTCTTTAATATTGTTCAATTTCAATAATAATAATAATACAATGACTTAAGGGCCCTCTTATTAAAAAAAAATAAACAGCTAAAAGCATATCTCTGCTTAGTAGCACTGGCCAAGCTAAACTATTGATAATGTCAAGTTATCGATTTCTTTGGTAAAGTGTGGCTTATTGGCTTACTGCCATCTTGTCTGTTCTTTCTATATATTAACTTTTATTTTATGTTCTCTGTGAATATTGCAGATTCCTAGCTTTTACGGTTTGGGCTGTAAGTTGATCAGCAATCAGTCATTGAGGCAGTCACGACAATCAGTTTTATATATAGAGATTACTAATGTCATATATTTTAAGGATTTTGAGAAAACTTATAACAATAACTTATAACATATAAGAATATAATGGAACTTGTAGAACTAGGTTCGGTGCAATCTTAACTACGGCAGCGTTCAAGTCCAAGCAACTAATGCATGTCATCCCCTGAATTGGATGCGATCTCGATTTTCGCCTGTAGATTTCTATTGATGTTGTCGACCATATCAAAGGCGTCGATGATCATCTCTGCCTCGCTCTGTGCCTTCTCGCTCATTTGTTCGAGGCTGCGTCGCAGCTGCTTGTGCTCCCCGCAGGTGTCGCGCTGCTCCGCACGTTGGAAGAGTGTGCTGCTGGCGCGGGCAAAAAGAGCAGCAGTGCCGCTACCCTGTTGGAGTTGGTTATCCAGCTCAGCGGGCAGCGGAAACTCCAATTCCAAGGCATAGCGACGCAGCTGCTCGTACTTGGCCTCCATTTGCTTCTGATCCTGGCCGTAGCTTATGACGACCGCTTGCAGCACCACTTCACTGCCAGGCAGCTGCATGTAGGCGATGACGTCCTTGAAGAGATTCTCCTGGCGCCACATCGTCTGGCTGTAGGGTATGACCTGATAGACGACCGTTTCCGGCTCGGGGCTATACTGCACCAGCAGCCAGGTGTGCTCGTCCATGGGCTCCTGGGCAGCATCTAAATGTTCGTCGAAAGCGTGGTCAAAGCAGCGCGCCTTTAGGTGCAGCAGCACCTTCTCCATATAATCCCGCTGCTCGTAGGCGTACAGCACATGAGCTATACAGCCCGGAGTCAGTTTGACCAACGGCGTGCCTCCCAGCTCGGGCTTTGTGCTCAGCCAGACAACGCGGTGGGGCGAGATCATTTTCTGCACCAAACGCTTGCCCGCCGCATCCTCTTCGGTGTACTGCACCAGCAGCTGTCGGACATCGTCCTCCTCATCGCGCTGCTGCTTGCTCATGGATAAAAGGGCGGCATCTACCAGCTTGCGTTCATCGGCGGCCAATATGAGTTTCGCCTCCAGCTTGATGCCATTGACGCGGAACTCAACAAAGCGCGTCATGTACTTGTCAGATACGTCCGTTTCCAGCAATTCCATGCTGTGCAGAATGCAGAAACGCTTTTTGCCATTCGGTTTGCCGTTCTTCATCGAGCCGTCGTCCACCTCGGCCAGGAACCAGGACAGACGCGTTGCTGCCGCCGCGCCCGCATTGCCTGCCGCGCCACAATTCGCCGAGTCGTCCAAGCCGCTATCGTTGCTAATGTTGCTCATGACTGTAATTAGGAATAGTTCTTTCTGTTGCTTTGCTCTCCACAAACTGATGCTCGATGCTCGCCGTCGCGTGCTTTTAAGCGCCTGCGAGCGATCCCTTATCCTACCAGCGTCAGGTAGACAGCCTTCTCCCGTCCCGGATTTATGACCGCCAGTTGCACGGATTTACCTAATTGTGCGTCGAGTGTTCGATGAGCAGCTGCGTAGCTAAGCGGCCATAAAAGATGATTTCGCCAACTCTTCAGGCATTCGACCTGTGTTTCACTATCCGTAACGGCTTGGATGTATTGTCCTAATCGCTGAGGCAACTGAAAAAGGACGCTATCTGCTCGATTCTTAGACGAAAGTATGGATGTTGTCCTAATCGGAGGCAATGATGATATTTAGTAGAAGTTCGTTTAATAATATATAGACATATTGATGATGGGAAAACCAAATTTGGTTATTTTAGCCTTAAAACTGTGAAAATTATAATAAGTTATAATTATAAAATTATAACTTTTATTTTATTCACGAGTATTTAAGCCAAGCTTTAATTAGACGGTTGACATGGTGCAAACCAATATACTATGCAGTCCGGATGGGGCTGGTTGCTAATTCCCTTAATTATTTAAAAAATATGCGTATGTCGTTTCGATAAATTTTAAATTGTTTACAACATTAAGACCTTCCTGATTGATTGGTTTCGAATAATAGCTGTACGAAATTTAATTGTAAACTAATATTATTATTTTTATTATTCAATTTATTTGACATTTTTACTTATTTTATCAGCTGGTACTCCGAGAACATTAGTGATAAACGCCTGGGTTCTCAGATCCTCAATGTTGGCAGATTCAGCCTTTTTTGTATAGTTATGTGCATTATTTCGAGGCTTTGCAATGAATTCAAATGGTATACCGATTGGAGGACCGATTGGCTTGATCGTATTACGCACATCAATCACCGAGTAGGTGAGAATCTCTTTGAATATGCCCTGTTTGATGGCCTCCTCTATGGCGGCGTGATTGACCAACAAGCAACCGAGTACATCCATTGTCTTTCTCACCTGTACGTGAACATGATAGACATTGTCGGCGCGTAGGAGAATGGACAGCAGGATAGTTTTAAAGGGCCGATTCCCAATCACCTTAACCAACGCACCAACTAGATCATCCAACACTCGCTGAACCTTATTCGAGCAGAACTGACACACACTTGAGGGCTGGTGTTCCAGCTGATTATCCGATTTCGGCTGAACTCTTGGTTCCTCCTGGTTACAAACACATGGTTCGGCGGCCTCAGACGAAGTTTTCGCTTTAAAGTTAGGCACAACAATAATAGGCTGCTTAAGGGTTGTGGTTTTCTTAGATTCAGTTGAACTATTTGTATTAGACTTAGTCTGAATTAAAAATGGTTTCTTGTATTCTAGTTGAATATTGTAATTGGATTCTTGAGCTGTTGGCTTGTTTCGAGCACAAGTGCACGGCTTAAACGACTCCGTTGAGGTGTTGGTATTAAAAGGAAGCTTTATATCAATTGAATTTCCTTGGTCGGGAGGCCAAATGCCTTTTAATTCCTTAGGTCCAAACAATCCGCTGGTGTTTTCTTCGCACACACGTATAAAGGATGTGCTTTGGGTCGGTTTCCTATTAGCGGTGGGCTCTCTCGGCGCATGTTTTTTACAACTGATTGTATCTATATAGGAGATATCTGAGTCCTTGGGTATTTTAATAATTTTTAAACCACTTTGGGTCTTGACTGGAGGAGACAAACTACTGGCATTAATTACTACAAACCTATCTAGCGATTGATTTCTATTGGGCTCAATATAAAAATGTTTTCGAGCACTCTCGTGAGCCTCTCGCGTTCTCTTACGTTTAAGTGCGTCGACATCATTTTGAAGTTTCTCCAGCTGTGCCTCTAGCTGGTCGATTGTGAATTGCATTCTGCTCAGTTGGCGGCCTAAGGTCGGTATAATGTCAGATCTTCTGGAGGGGTTTTCATCCATTTCATTTAATTCGTATTGCGTTTCTTTTTCGTAACTTGGTCTCTTCTTTTCAAAAGTTACCAATCCTTCCTTAGGCTTAGAGTCTCTTTGAATATTTTCACTTTTTCTGCTGGCGGACCTTACTGTTATAATGGGTCGTTTCAAAAAGGGTATGTGTTCAAAAAAATGTTTATTCGAGCCAAGCTTGTTTGATTTTCTAAATAGATCGAGTCTCGACCCTGATCGTTGAGAACCCTTTGCTGCATCTGGTTTCTTGATTGGTCGTTTGGAATTCGCCGATGTGTAATAGAATTCGGAAAGAGGCATCCTTATTTCATCGCCGTCATCGTTCATCATTCTTCTAACTTTCTCCTCCTGCGTTTTTGATTCTTCCTTTGTAGAATTCTGATTGATTGGATCTAGCGAGTCCCCTTTAATCATTAAGAACGATGGTGACAATAAGATACGGTCGTCTGTCTGGGTGGCCTTGTGCTGAACAAATACGGTGTCCTTGGATGCAGCATCTGCGGTTAATTCAAAGCTCTCCTCCAAAGCTGCAATAGGATCCACCTCATCGAAAACGATATATGTTGGTCGTTTCGTGCGAAAAGTGGCAGGTACTTCATTACCACATAACTGTTCCTTTTTTACCTTATCGCAGTGACAGCTGCGGCACGAACTGCCTGCAGGTAGGCGACTCAGTGGCTGGGTTGGCGATGACGTTGATCCTTCTTGCGTTGAACTGTGCATCCAATGCAGGCGGCTCAGCGCGTTTAAGTACCGCCCGTAGGTGCGAAAAGCATCTGCAAGGCAATAAATAAGATTATTCTGGAATTTACCTGTAACCGAAATCGATCGTATTGGTCAGGGTATAAAAGAGCGTTGCTTATTAAGAGACATTCAGTCTACAATTGGACAGCAACCGAGAAAATGGTAAGTGAGCTGTCGAGAAAAATTCTCTAAGCTATTACTAAATTAATGTTGAACCTATCTATTCCTCTCCTTAGATCAATCGCCGTCAACGTTTGGAGTTCGCACTCAGCATATTGCCCTACGACCCCAAAAAGGTGCAGCTGTCGCCGGCACAAAAACAGGTGGAGCAGATAATAGCACGCCTGCGCACAGATGACACCTCCGGTGAGGAGGAAAGCGACGATGAGAAGGCGCGCCAACAGCACCGCGATGCCAAAGGCTTTGCCGAGCACACCATGCGGTGCATAGAGGAATCCGAAGGTGTCTACACCAGGCCCAAACAAATGCTTAGTACTTTGGCTACCTTGACGCTGGCAGCTGAGAAACTGCTGAAAACACAATGCAAGCTGGATGAGGAGAACTTGGAGGAGGAACACGAGTTTCTCGACAACTCTGACTTGGTCATGGATGAGGAGGCAGCGCTGGCCAAAGTGGATCGCCGTGAGCTCAAGGAGAACAACATTCAGGCGCTGAATGAGGCACGTCTAAAGTTGCTGCAACGTTGGGAGCGCAGCAAACGCAAGGCCCTGGATTTGCTCACCATCGAGATCGAGAAGGTGCAGACCATGGATCAGGAGCACGCACAGAGATCAGCACATTTTGAGCTATTTCGCGACGGCGCCGACGAGCACAACACATCAACGCCCAAGACAAACGAAGACGATGACGACGACAAGGAGAACGAAAATGCCATTGAGCTGGACGAGGATGATGAGGAATATGTGCCCAGCGCTGAGTGCAGCGGTAAGCGCAAGCGTCTCAAGAAGCCTGTTACATCCACACCACATGCAAAGCGCAGTTGTCCGCAATTTGAATTCGATCACGATGCAAGCTCAGCTATGGTCACCATTGGACCCAATGGCACGCAGATATCGCGCACTTGCCTGCGGGGCATCAACTGGGCCATGTCTGGACCGGCCATAACCCGCAAGTTGCTTTGCGAGATCTTCGATCGAGCCACCCTCGCATTCCATACGCTTTCCGGCAAGCCGTCGCCCGCCTTCAAGGACTGTGCACGACCCAGCAAGCAGCAGCTGGACCCTCTCAAGGTAGCCGATCTGGTCTATCTGATGACGAACAGTCTGCAAATGACGCCACGCGAGGTGCGCACCGCCATAACCACCAAGTGCGCCGATGAGAACAAAATGCTACGCACACGTCTTCAACGACGTCCACGCAAGACTATCTAATATTATCTTAGTAACAAGCTTAAGACTTAGATTTAGGCCCAGTGCATCGAATTTCGAATTTATAAAATAAACATCACTATTTCATTTACTATTTACCATAACTCTCAGTGTATTTTTTATTCGGGTGGGACACCATTTTAATGCTACATTTGAGCCTTCCTTTTGCACACCGTCCGAACGTAGCTGCAACCAATTATTCACTGAGTCGAATCTTCATTTAGAAAGAGTCAATTCCAAGAATATAACTGAGAAGCTGCAACAATTCTCTAGAGCCCAACAAATATTCTCATATTTGTTTTTGTTAAACTTCGAATTTTCAAATGTCAACTGATTGATTTGTAGGAACTTAACTCATCTACGAATCATAATTCGCGATACTAGATACTCATGGGTATATATGTGATGCTATTTAGATGTCTATATGTATAATAATATATATATATATATATATATATATATATAATAGGAATGATTTATTCGAAAACCACTGATTGAAAATAGTTAGATTTTTTCATTGTGTACCTTGTACGGGATATTATTATTTTCACACGAACTATCTAACGGAAATGGAAACGACTCCGACACTAAGTCTATCTGTCACTACATATGCCAGAGAAGGACGAATAAGACTTCTATAGCATATAGTTACCATTGGATTATTTGGCTAAAAAAAGTTATTTCTGCTTATTTTTTTTAAGTTATCTTGACCAAACTAGGATTGTCGTTTTTCTTATATATAAGAAGCATCACTACCCGATTTACATGTTTTATTAACAATATCTGTTGTATAAATTACTAAATAATTCCTTAAAATATCAATATAAATTGATGAATATTAAGTCGGAAATCTGTGAGTAGTTCTTTGTGCTGCTTCTTCGAAATTGGTTTGCAATGCATTAAAAAGGAATTATTGTCTAAACAAATTTGACAAAGATACACAGAAAAGCGTATCGCACTGGGCATTTATTTCTTAAAATAATGAATGAATGAGTGAGGATTATACACAAATACTTTAACTTGGCTTCCAATAAAAGCTCAATGAGTGTCCAGTGTGAATGGGTTTTATATATGCAGAATGCATTTAGTTGCAATGCACATGAAATAAATCAACAAGCATTTTCGTTGGGCGGGGTGGTGGAAGCAACCCATAAAATGGTGTTTGCCAAGGATTTGAGCAGGACTATGCATTATTTATATATCCTATCAGCTAGTCAATATAACTCGAGTGTACAATATATTGCGTAGTTATTTTTTACACACACTCACGCACAGACACACACATGTTGACAAAATTGATGAGTGCTATTAGAAGAAATTCAAAAAAGCAGCAGAGATGTAAAATAAAATAAATGGAATAATCAATTTTTAGTTGTTGCTGCTGCTTCTTCTGCCTCTGCTTTGACCAAAACGTGTCAATGTTTTTAACATATATTCATGGTTAATAATATATTCACTCTCTCCTTGCTCTCATACAGTGTATTCTATACTTGGTAAAAAATGGTGTATAGCATTGAAGGAGGCTTCTCCGACATCATACCGAAAGTATTTATGATCAGAATGTAGCTGTGTTCATATGTCGTTTTATTTGTACATGTCTTTGTAAGGTTTAAATTATCAGAGCCTTGTCCTGATCTTAACAATATATATATATAATCTACCATTGGTACTATGCGAATAATCGACCAGAAGTTGTGTTTTTTGTGAATTGAGAGTATATATTGTGCGGCACCCTAGTGAAATTGTTCCTTTTTGTTGTGTTGGTCAAAAACATTTTGATATGCAAATGCGATGTGTTTGCCATAAAAAGGCAGCCTGATTTGAATACATCTGGATTCGCACACAAACACACATGCACATACATACAACCGTACATATATTTGGGTATTTTATGTACACAAAAGATTTTGGCTAGACCTTCAGTCGCTCTGGCTTGCATAGTTTACTTTGTGTTTGCGATATGGCATAGAGCTGGCATTTTAGAGCATTTAACAAGCCGCAACTAGCAAATAAATTGGCTCAACAACCGACAAAAATGGCTATAAATAACAAAGCCGAAAACTCTGTTCCGCAGGGCATTCATCAAAGCAGAATTTATATCAATCATACGCACAGTTGGCACGCACATACACAATCTAACAGTCGCACCTAGGAGATGTGGAAGAAAATTGAAACATTTCATAAAAATCGGGCGAGACCATCCAACCGCACAGCGAATCGCCCTCAGCAAGACCAGCAACAATAAAAAATGTCTGCAACTCTATGTATTCAATTTTAAAAAAATGTTGCTTCAAAGTTATTTTTAGCTACAAAAAATAAGAATGATAAGCAATCTCTAGGGCTCGCCTAATAAATACCCTGGATTAAGGTCTGTATATATGAACTGTGTGTAATATATTTAGTTTTATCGAAACGCATTTTTGCAGAAGGATTTAAAGTATACAGTATAGAGAAATCGAAGTTTCTATTTCTAATAGGTTTTTGAATCAATCTTACCATGTTCTTAAATTTAAAATGAAATTAACCTGCAGAGTTATAAAATGGGGCACATTCACGGTCCTAAACAAACAGACCTAAGTGTTGGAATACTATAGAAGATAGTTTCCATTAGGGTCTGATAGTTTTAATGACAAATATTATTATACAATGCATTTTCATCAATCATTAATTGTTGAATCTATTAAGAAAATAGACGAAAAAGACCATTGAGGCTATCTATATCAAAAGCAATTGAAACTATTGTCAAATTTAACCGCAAACATGAGTTCTGTACATGAAAAGAAAAGCCCCGGAATGTGATTGATTTCGCTTAAAGTTTAAGAATGCTATCTCGTAAAATGCAAACAAAAGACGGCTGTCAGGGATGACAGCGCCAAAAATGTATGCGGTGGAAAATTAAGTCATTATTCTTGGCAGAAGTCACGTTGCTGTGGGCGTAACGTCAGCAACCTGGCCAGGAATCAGAGTCACACTTCATGGTATGCGCTCCCCGTGTCCCTGTCCCTGTTCTTGAACTCGGTTACCCTTCCGAGCTTGGAGCTGATGTTCCAGCAAAAGTGTCATCGGCAGTCGTGCGTTGCCAACCGCAGCCACCAGCCAGCAGGCGGAAACCAAGAGCCACGCGTTCGTTGGAAGCAAACAACAACAATATAGCATATGGTCCTGCTCCCCTGTTCCCCTACTACCCCACTGTATCCCCCCTGTACCTATACACTCGAAAGCTGACAATGACATTTACACTTCAGCTGCTGCTTTGCTTGAAAATTCACGTAGATGATGAATGAACGCAACGCTAAACGCTTATAACGCGCGTCCCGCAACGTTTCTTAGCCCTTTTCTCATTCTTTAGTCCATTAACTTTTGGTATTCAAATACCGCTGTACATGCCTTTTATTTATCATTAACCATACAGTTCAGAGCTTTGATGATTTTCTTCAAGCACCATTTCGCACTTTGGTTTTGGCAGCTCTTTGATATAGCGCTGTTTAACCTTCAAGTGAAAACTTATATGCCAAAGAGCCTTCCAGTGTATATATTTAAATAATATATTGATTATACTACGTACTATGAATGATGTAATTATTATGCTCCAAATAAGTATACATTTTATACCTATAATTTAGTTACGAAATGTATAACGCATAAAGGGAAACATATTCAAACACAAAGAGTATATATATTCTTGATTAGCATTAACAGCCGAGTCAATAGATCCCAATATATTGGGATTTTGTTTAAACAAATTTTGTTATTGGGTAAACTTTTGAAGCACAAAAGCCAGTTAAATACAATTATTATTTGTGGTCTTAATTACTTTTTTGGTTGGCACTGAAAGTAAACACATGAAAAGCGATTTTTTGTTCTATCATATTTAGGTTTTTAATTTTTCGGTTTAGTCCTGGGATAAGTCAATTAGGTGTGGCTTTATTTTTGGGTAAATGCAGCGCAAAATGAAAATTTTAATAATGCAAATGAGTTGCCGGCGGCAGCCTCAAACATTTGCCAGCTTGTTGCATGCCACCAGCATTTGCAGGCTGCCCTCCTTTGTTGTACAAGCGGCAGTTGCCTAACGCTCTCTCCTTCTTTGCATATGCGACTGCATTGACATTGGCTATGTGCCATCAGCGTCATCGTCATCGTCATCATCCTAGTCACCATCATCCTCATCATCGGCTTGTCGTTTTCAGTTTTCAGTTATTTTGGCGTCCTTGCCGGGTGGACAACAATGGCCAACCGCTCGACAACAATCGCCGAGTTAATTGAATTGTGTTTACACTACAGGCACCAGGCAGAAATAGGTCCAGCCCCAGACCCAAACCTAGACCCAGTTCTACTCCCTGCTATTTGAGTTTATTTTTTGTTGACCCCGCAACATCAGCCAATGTCTAAAAATTCATTTTACATGTCGCCCGACATTTACATTGCATTTTTTGTTAAGACAGCTCACAGTGCACTTGCTAAATTAATTATTAGCCAACTATTCATGTTTTTGTTCTTTTTTTCTAGAGGGAGACAAAAATAGAGAGAGAGAGACAGAGAGAGAGAGAGAGAAAAGGGGGGGGGGGGGGGGGGGGGGGGGGAACTACTAAAAGTTAAAAGTCGCATCGAGCAAGAGTCGAAACTCATTTTACACATTTTTGTTGAAATGCTCATTAAAAGTTTTCACATAAAAGTTGCTCGCCTACTGCCAGTTTTATAGAGTTTTATTGCGTTGGAGCCTGTGTACCAAAGTTTTTGCCAATAGCCAATCGCATCGAATGCAAAATTGGCAAAAGCGCGCAACTGTTCTTGGTTTATTGTCATAACAATTAGCGTAATTACCAGACGGAGCTTACCTGGTTGCCTGGCCGCAAACCAATGCCCAAACGACACCCAAAGCTCGTCTAATCTAATCAACTAGCTGCCAATCGATGGCAATGCTAATAGCTCTGAGTACCAACAACATTTCCCCCTTCGGAGAATTGTCTTTTGTTTGTTGCTTTCAATTAGAAAGTTTTGTTATGTTTATGGCCGAATGTATAGCGTTTCTACAACGCTAATGCGCCAATTGGCTGCCGGACAGACAGGGACATGCCTCCACTTTCTACACGCCCTCCCTTTCGTATTCCTCCTTTTGATACCCTGACAAAGAGCATTATAATTGAGTCAGTAAATGTGTTACGTTTGATTGTGTCGATTATGTCATGTCTGTCTGCTTGTCTGTAATGTTCTCTGGAAGTGATATACAATTTTGTAAATGTTAGTTAGTTTAACATTCCAAGAAATCTGGAAACTGTAGACAGAAAGATTGAAAAAACCACCTTTTTAATATATTATTTTCTTATTAGGAATATGATAAAATGTTTAACTTTTTGAATGGCTGTTTTGTATAATAAATATAACATATATTACCTAATTGCTAGAAGGTAAGCCTGTGAATTCAAGGTCAGAAACATAAGGCATATGATATTCGGTGCAGTAAAGATATCTTCCTTCTTTTAAGCAATTTTGAGCTCGTGCGAAATGCAAAAGTTTTTGCCAAGAGCGCGACGCGACGCGCAGCGCCGATAAAAAGTTTCGATTATAATAGCAAAATGTTTGAGGTTCGAGGCGTGCTTTGGTGAATTTTATGACAGGAAATGGGAAATGTTTGCAAGTGTGAGCATAAATCAGACACGAGCACGACGACAGCACTCCAGACCTTCCAGCGTTTGATGGGTAACTATATAGCTGGCAAGGCTTTCAATTAATATTAAATTTTAAAAATGTTTTGATTTGACTTGGCTCTTACAAACTGTCCAAAGAGAAATGAATATATAGTTTGAAGCCAACAGTCCACATATCAAGTAACATTTTTACTCAATTACTTTGTTCTGAATCTAAGTTGCAGATGCTGCTGTTAAATAACAGAGCCAGCAAAAAGTCGCTCATACGGCACATGGCACAAGCGAACAACAAACAACAGCTGTTTTGCTAGTTCACTCATTTAACAGCTGCTATTATTTAACATCACTCGATTAACAGACTTTTGCTATGTAAGAATAGAAACTGGTGTAAATAACGCGTAAAAGCTTTGACACCTTTTGTCTGGTGTAACTGAAACGCGTTTAATACATTAACTAAAATATGCTTTCTGATGAGCTAAATATCCACAATTGCGTCGCACTATTCTTAGCCATATCGACAGGCAGCTGCAAATTAAAGCCCCAATGGGAAGGCCATTAAAGTCCTTCCCCATAGATGGGAGCCCATTAATGTCAGTGCGTTACCTCGTACGGTACTTGGCATAATGACAAAACTTTCACACATGCAGCGACTAAGTTTTTGGGCAATCATTTTAATTTTTATGATCTGCAGAAGGAGTGACAGCAAAGGATAGAAACACAGCAAGGTATAAAAGGGTATGTCTGTGGGAAGTTGCCCTATAACGTATATAATAATTTTCTGAATCAGCATTATTCCACAAAATATGAGTAGGTAGAATTTTGGCAATTTTAATTATCAAACAACTAATTTTCCTGTTTGCGGAAGGTATTTGACTGTGACCGTGTGTTGGGGTAGCTTAGACCCAACCGTAGAGTATCTGGTAAACGGGCACTTTTCTCAACAGGGTATTTCACTCGTATGCGCATAAATAACACTTTGGTCTTACTTCTAATGCCAAACTGACAGGTTTACGTGAGTCTGTGTGCAAATGCGTGCGTGTGCCTTCAATAGCTGTGGCATGATTATGCGAAAAATTAAGCATACGTCGCGTACGCCATATGCGATTGTTCACATTTGAAGTGTTAAGGCGGGCCAAATTATGAGCGTTAGTTGAGTACGAGTCCTCCTGACAGGCAATGGAGTGTGAGGCTTTATCAATGTTATTTATGTGCCATGCATTATTAACGCATTTAATTTGTCTTAAAAGCACAACACTTAAGCACACACACGTATGGTTAGGGAATATACGTAATGTGCCTCTGGGCGATGCGACAACATGTTGTATGCGTTATAAATACAGCGACATAAAAATATACGTCAAACACCAATTTTTATGCATACATAAATGAAAATCAATAAAACGTCTCAAGCTTTACACATATTCGCACATAAAACGACATCGGAACCGTTGAACCCACTAACCAAGGACTCCGACCTCCACCCTCTGAAATGCAAAAGGAGTCAAAGCGGAAACAGCATTTAAATATTTTCCGCACCCACACCCAACAAGCTGCGCTAAATGAAGCGCAAAATGGGCGCAACAATAAGACGAAATATGCCTGAGAAGTGTTTGGCAATGGCAACTATACGGGAAGTCCCGAACAGAAGCCGCCCTTAGAAGTGGCAACATTTGAATAAACGGTGAAATCCATTGATATGTAAAACGATTTGACATTTCATTTGTCAATGAAATTAAATAGGAATCAAAATGGGAATGTGAAGGTTAACGAGGCTATTAGAATGGCTCATTTTCTGATTTTTTTTGCTTTGCGCAAAGTTTAATTAGACGAGTAATGAGAAAACCATTTCAAAAGAGTGCCTAAATACAGCTAAGAGCTTCGGGGTCTCTAATTTGCTATTTTGAGGCTATTCACTGATCTGTATTTAATTTAAACTGCTTTCATTAACACAGATATAAAGAAAGAACAGGATACTTGTAAGATAATTACCAATCAACACCAAATAAAATTTAAATATCTATATATTGAATCTTGGACTAGTAAACCTTTTGATGTGAATGTGATTGCGATTCGGTTATACTTAAACTGCCTTTTTAGGGTATTTATTATTTTTGCCTTTGGCTTGGTTATATTTGGAACTTCACTTGAGCTTCGAGTTTTCTACGCTATGCCTGACAAATCCCCTTCCTCTTCGCACCTTTTGTAAAGTTGATGCTCTACTTTATGGTGGCCTGTGAGCTTAGTGAACTAGAAAATTTGATTTCAAAGATTACTTAACCCTATAAAACACTTAAAAGCTTTTACTTGGAGCAAATGCTTCCGCTGGATAAAGTTAAATTTACTTAAAATTTTAAGCTTGAAAGTTTGACAAACACATGACAAAGTTTTTTTTTGGCGGTAAGTTGGAATGCTCTTGAGCTAATAATAATCTTCAATACATTCAACTCTTGGAAAATAAGACTTTAACTCAATCTTAAATTGAATTTCCATTATCTTATTCATAACTTCAATAATACGAGTATTTTAGGTTCTCTTTCAAAAAGCATCTGTTAATTTCATACTTATAAATCCGTTCATGAAAACCAATTCTAAGGTTTTAGGCACAATGCTTTAGCTTAGCACAATTACGCATAAAGCTAGTCAATATTTTTATACAACTGTCCTTATGCTCTACTATTCATTGAAAAATTATACAATATATTTAATCTTATAAATTTGCCTTGCACAAAAAGGACTCTGGTTTCATCTACTTGAAAAATAACTTCTTTTAAAATGGTATTTGAATATTTGATCACAATAAACTGCTGAAGAAACATAAAGGACTTTGCTCCTTAAGTAAGAATGTTCCTTACTGCTCACTTTTGCCGTTGGCGCTCATGTTAACACTCGGCTATAAACTGCAAGACGCGCAAATAAATACATAAAATATTACTACATTTGCTTCAAAGGAAAAGTCCTTACCCAAGGTAAATTGAAAGTATACAAATGGACATCACTTGCAATTTTCGCTATTGAAAATGAAATTTATGTGGTTTTTATTTTCTTGTGAACTTTTGACTAGTAATCTCACTTAACTGCAGGCAAAGTGCCACTAGTCAAGTGGCAACTGCAGTTTGTGCAGCAAATGAGCCGTGCAGCTGCTCTAAGCCAAAGGCACACACACTTACACTCACAAACACACTCTCAAACATTCAACAGACCAAACCAAGTTTACCGTTGCAATCGCCAACACTTGACTTTTATGGCCTTGCGGTATATCGCCTGTGCACCATGCGCTTCATTAGCTATTAATTTTGGGCGGACACACACATTAAAAAAAGTTCACAGCTTGGATGGGGCAACAAAAAATAACTAAATCTGCAAAAAATAAACGCATCACTGACTTTTTCAGTCAGCCAAGAACCACATCTAGCATTAAATCCTGTCAAGTCTAATACGCTCGAATAAACAGAGTGTTGCAAACTGATCAAGAAACACAGAAACACGTTTGCCGAATTTGGAGAAAAAGGGAAATAAAGACAAACAACGATGAGGAACGAGCTCGAACAGAATTAACCCCAATTTAGAAACTGCAGTTAAATGTAATATTTATTTATAAATATATAATATTATTTATTAGGGAGAAGATTTAAATTCCTGTTTTTATGTCGAATAAAACATATATATAACAGCCAAAAAAAAACAAAAAGTATGAGGAACACTTAAAGTGTTCTGTATTCAGGTGTCTGTATAGGTATTTCAATAGGCTCGCAATATCTAAGCGTACTTTTTTATGCTTACCTTGGGACTTACATTGTGTTTGAGCAATAGTTTTTATACACAAAACAGGTTTTTTAATTTAAATATAAGTAAATGGTCTGTTAAAATATTATATTAATTTAAATTTTGTAATTAAACAGATTATATAACTAACAAAGCAGCCAACTAAACCTACCAAAATATTTTTTACAAATCTTATAAAATAGTAAATAACTTGTGAATCACTGTAACAATTGTTCGATTGACAGACATTATTTACGAATTTTCCAGCAGCAAAAGCACAAATAAATTTCGTTATAGCAAAGCGAAAAATAATCTATTAAGTTTTGAAAAATATACAGCGACAAGAGCTAAGCCAAACAAGTAAAACAGCAAAAAAGCAACTAAAACAACAAAAGCAGCTACAGAAGTGGCAACAACAATGTGTCAGCATCAAAATGGAATAAACTCGTGCTAAAGACGGAACGAACAGCAAAACATGCCCCACTACAACAAGTTGTGGCAGTTCAAGATGCTGACAAAAAAAAAAAAACAGACAGAACAGAAATGTCCGCTGTTTGTGTACAACATGTCGTATACGCGACGAGTTTCACAAGGATCGCAGGCATTTGGCATCGGCAGCTTAGCGCTACAAACAAAAAAAATGGACAAACACCAACAAAATTAGTTTCAGTTTTGCCGAATACTGTTAGTTGGGAGTGTGTGTGTGGTGCAAAAAGTTGACCAAAATAAAATGGACAAACACGGAATGGCAGCCTCTTAGGTGAGCAGATGTAAAAAGTTGATATGTGTTCGTGCATGTGTCGCATGTACAGACATCCAGCTCAATTTCGATATCAACTCAATCCTCATAGATACACACATTCAGATGCTCAGAGTATTGTCCACGTGCTGGCCTTTAATAGATACAAAAACAAGATAGAAAAGCCGTTTTTTGTGCGGTCGAAGGCTTAATACCCTTGCGTGTAAATAAGAACTGTGTCACATATTACTATACCAAGACTTTGTTTTCGACAAGTAATTCCTATGGCTTCTACATTTTTAAAGATATCTGTTCACGACGAATCCGAATTGTTTTGACAGCAACAAGAAAATAATATTTGAAAAGTTTTATCAAGAATACAAAATACTGGCACACAATGTGTTACAATTTTCGTAACAAAATTGGCATGCACTCTAAAAAGGTTAAAGCAAAATATACAACATATTAAGTTGCCTGGGGCAAGCAAAAGGAATTTTTAATAGAAGTTTGATAAATATTTCTCAAAGAGACAAGTTTTCAGCTAAAGGCTCGCTTGTTTAACGGTATTGCTAGGCAATCATTTAATTTTATAAGATCTGGGATCCAGTTACACTTTCCTTAAGGGGTCAAGAACAAGAAGAGCTGAAAGCAGAGCAAGCTTTTAAACTAGGTAAAAATGTCACTTGAAGATTGGAGAGCTTAATATTGCCTATTTAACGGTAATTAAATTTTTATAATTAAGTTTAAGCAGAAAGCTTATACTGGATACATGCTTAATAAAACACCAACGTATAGCAATGACTCTAACAGCATTTTCTTTCCTTTACCTTTTTTCCTTGAGCTTCCTAATAAGTTGAAAGTGCACAATAAGTCTCTTTTAAACATAATTTACCGACAATAGAAAATTCACTTTGATAAGTGGAGATGGTGGCTTAAGTTAAACAGAGGCATTCTTATTTTCCACAGTTAGAAAAGGATGGAAGAGTAAGGTAAATAATTAAGCTTAACTCGAGCTAAACGAGTTCATCACTGCTAATATTTAGTTAACTAAATATATATATAAAGCTTAAGCTTTAATTCATTAGAAAAGCTCTATTGAAAAGAACAACATTTATAAGAAGCTCAAAGCTGAACAGCTTTAATATAGCAAAGCTTTTCGAATATACAAGCCTCATAAATTGTTGTTAATGATTCTAACTATAAATTGTACCTAAAAATGTATAAATTTCGAATAACTTGAAATAATTTTCCAAATGCTTCGTTAGTTAATGACACCAGCTACAAATAATATCGCAATATTTGATTAAGTGTGCTCGGCTATTAATAACATGGATAGATATAACTTTTGAAAATGCACCGCATAATGCACTTAAATGCAAATGCTTAATTAATATTTATGACGTGTGCGTTGTGTGGCATGCGTAAAATGTGATGCATGTTCGAGCACTCGTGAATTAGTAATTGGGCACACTCGCTTTTAAAGTGCCTCTGAACTTTGGCATTGAGTGCCAACATGCGGGTTAATAATTTAATCTGACGACCACGAAATTGATGACGGAGAAACGGGGGAGAACAAGGGTATCAGAACGAGAGCTAGCAACACTTCGAGCAGTCAGCCAGAAGTCGAAGGGTGCAGCATTGAGGCCAAGCAGGAGTTCGGGATGTGGGTTTCAGTTCAGTCGCCACGACGCTTGCTACTTAGTTTAGCATAAAATTTTAATTTTAATTGCTAGCATGTGCGTGGCAGCAATGGCAACGAGCCTGGCAGGCCGCACGCCTCGACATTGGCTCCTGGCGCCTGGCTCCTGGCTCCTGGCTCGTGGCTTTTTGGAGCCCCTTAAGCATTGCCCTCTGCTCCCTTACTTCATCCATTAATTACGCTTTTAATTAAACTTTTTGCCATATTATGCGAGTGCGTAAAGTTGATTAACCCTCAGTCAGAACCCAAAGCGTGTTTTTAAGTAGGTGTCAATGTTTAATGCACGCCGGGGCAAGTCATAAGTTTGTTTTTGCTGAACTGCTTGCAATTTATAAATTACTTAATGCCCTCGGAGGCATGCATGGGGAAGAATGGCACAAGCCAGCACTTGCACCGCAGGCAGCTAGCAGCACGCAGCTTGCCGCTTGCCGCTCGCTGCATAATTCTCATTTGCATGTGGCTCGCTTCGCCAGCCACGGCCAGACACCACCACCTTTTCACTATTAAGTGGGCTGACATTCTGAATCGGACAATCACTTTGCATTGGGCTGGATGCCAGAGTAAGCTGGTCAGATCAGTGCTGCCAGCTTACGGCAGATTAATTCAACGTATTGAATATCGATTTGAGTTAATCAAATCACGGATTTGAACCGCACGTGTTCTCCAAAAGAGAAAAACTGACTCCAACAGAAAACTATTTTGAGCAAAATAAAGAAACATTCTATCCGTAAGCCGAACCCTAGACATTCCCTCGTCGCATTTCAAAAGCCAAAATTCAACTTTAATTAAGCCCTTGAACATCATTAAATTCTTTGAAAGCACATTAAAGCTTTAAAAACCCTTTATTTTTTGCTTGACGCAGATATCATTTTTTAAGGTCTGAAGTCCAGCAACTAAATGTTATTTTTAAAAGCACTAAAAGTCTAATCAAGGAAATCAATAAATTACAATTTCGTACGTTGCTGTTCCCCAAAGACAAGGTCTGCTCACGCTTTCAGTAATAATGCAATATACCCAGTTAATTTGTTTTTCAACAGAAATTTAAATGAACATTAAAATGTTATTATCTATGTTATTTAAGCCCCAACGTTCGCAACGTAGCAATCGGTAAAGGGTAAAGGGTTGAAGTTTAGCGGGATTACCAAAAAGAATTCTCCAATAGAAATTTACTGCTTTTGCAATCTTATTAAATGAAATTCAGATATGCCGCAGATAGCAATTCAATACGCTTGGATCGAAACAATTATAGCTTAATAAAAAAAACGCTACCCTAGTTAAAGTCAAAACATATATGTTAAAATAAAAAAAAAGATAATACTTTTTCTCGCATTAATGGTTGCAACAAATTTTAAGCCATTTGGCTGTTTCGGAAAAGTCATTACTGATATAAGTAAGGATATATTTTAAAATATACATTTAAACATAATTGAAAGAAGTCAGTCGATATTTATCAATTATTACTTCTTTAAATAAATTATTTGAACGAATTTTTGTCTGTACATTGAGAGCCTCTTTTCGGAAATTCATAAAATATTTACAGGCGACTAATCATCAAAATTTTTGTCGAAGCTCCACTGAAAGCTGGCTTGTAAGCTCAATAAAGCGCCTTAAGACCTTCATTATGGCCGACATTTTCACTCTCATGACATTTTGACAGCTTATTAAAGTGTCAGCGCGTCGAAGTTACAATCTGGAAGTTGGCCTTTGGCCAGCACTGCAGGCGCGATTACTGCAGTTAATCAACAAGCGACCATAATTTATGCAACTTAATCAACGCTCAGCTACACACACAGTCACACACACGCACACATGCACTCTCACAGACACAGATAGAAGTCACGAACGAAAGTAAAAAATTTTGTTTGCGTTGGCTTCCATGCAGCATTATCACGCATACGCCGAGTATGCCATTTGAGTTGCACGCGTTTGCATAATTTCTTTTAAATTATTTTATTTTTCCATTCTTTGCATTTCACATATAGCTGCTGCGTTACGTTACAAATAGCGCAATTGAATTTAAAATGCAACAACACGTCGAGTTGTGAACAACAGATAAATAATATGAACATTTTTTTTAAATTACACCATGAATTGAAATGCACTGAAACTCAAAGGATTGAGCAAGCAAGGACAAGGTTCTTAAGAAATTTACTAATTGGTATTTATTAGTGAAGTTTGTAAACAACTCAACTGTTGAATAATATTAGTAGGTGCCTCATGAAAACAGTCAGATCTACCTTCAAGTTGCAATTGAAGTAAGGGTTGAACATAATAATACTTTCAAAAGTTCAAAATTATTTAAATTGCATTCAAGTTTAAATGAGTTTTATTGTTATAGAGGCTCAACAAAATATTCTGTTTGGTCGGTTCACGTTTCGATCCACGCCGTAATGAGTTCATTTTTCAATAATATTTTCAATTATTCGAATGAACAAACTCTATTTAACCAAACCATATTTCAGCCAATTGATTGCCAGCCAATTGATTGAATCCTGTTCAAATTTCGGGCATTTTATGTTATAAACAACATTTTATATAAATTAATACCATAAGCAAGCCTTTTATTTATTTAGCTTATTTAAAATTTATCAATTTTCTCTGATTAGGTCAATAAGTTCTGCTCTCTTGATATCTAAACGTAACCAAACCGTTCGTAAAAAGCATTGTATGCCTTTCGAGCAGTGTATATCACGTATGTAAATGCAAATGTAAATGTCATGTAGATTGTTAAAATTGTTGTGCTGCACGCGGAGCTCGTTTAATTTTTCAATTTGGACCCGGCTTAAATATGTAATGGGCCAACAGACACAGCAGCAGCAGCAGTAAAATGATGAGGAGCAGTTGGAATTTGCTTTAATTAAGCGTAAAATTGTTCAGGGCTAGATTAATTAATATATCAATTAGGATTCATGTTGATCAATGCAAATCAATTTCAGTTAATGCTGCATTGAATACACGTTAAATCTGTGCCGCATGAGCCACAGCGCTGCGACAATTTACTATATGTTTATGCAATGTACCGCGACTGGAAAATTTTCGTTTATTTTTTTCAATTTCAAGCGCCACTTGATAATATTTGCGTTGCTAACTAGCGGCAAATGTATAAAAGTGCTGGCAACGGGCTCGGGGCATGCAGCAGGCGCCAAGCGGAAACGGAAGCTTAGCCTCAGTGACTGGCCCGACGCGCGTTTATCTTTAGCTCAAACATTTGCGATGCCTTCCGTGGCTAACTTTGTGCAGTTTTTCCCGCTTTTCCATTTTATTTTCGTATTTTCCTTCTGTGGTGCAACCGCTGGGCAAATGTTTGCATTGTTGACTTCAGCGGATTGTCCTCGCTGTCCCGACCGTTCTAGGTGTCCTGTCGGGGCAGTCGTTTAAATTTTTACGACACTTTTCTGGCTGTTGGTTTAATTGGCGTGCTGCCCTTTAAAGTATGCAACGGTTTAAGAACACACGACTCGGAAAATTAATCATAAAATTGTTGCAAATGACACGCCCCAAATTAACGGCAGCCGTTGCTGCTGCAACTGTCTATAAAAAATAAAACTGATTTTAAAACACCCAAAAAAGGTCTGTTGAATATTTATGTGTTGGTTGGCTAGCAAAGGACAGCTTGGAGCCCTGTCTAGTTAACATATTGCGTAGTTTCTACACCCTTGCAGAGGGTCTTATAGTTCTGTCACGAGATGTCAAAGGCCAACAAAGAAGACCTATCTAAGCCCATAAAGTATATTTACAACTATGGAAAAGTAAATATATATGAGGTAGTATTTACTTCTATGCAAAGGTGGCCCCCATCGGACCACTGTATAATAAAATGGCTGTAAGGAAACTAAAAAGCTAACTTCATGAAGAGCTTCATGGCTTTTTTTGAAGATATCTTGACAGCTTGGCATTGGAAAATCAAGTTTTACCATGCTTCTTACATGTGGGCAAAGTCTTATTATCATCGGCCTCTCGTATACATGTCAGATTGCTCTAAAGGAATAATTGGGTATTGACTTTATGTATGGAAACTTTAGGTCTTATGAAATATTCTGAGCAAATCCAGCAATTATTGTTCTGAGCTAACATTTTTTGCGAAGCCGTATCAGATCGGTCCAATATATTAAATGGCTTCAATATAAACAGTCTGAGCCATTCACCAGGGTATTACATTTTCTACTTGCCGTGTTTTTACTCTTTCTTGTTTTTGCCTTGCTTTACCATTTTTTGTTTTATGAGCAAAGGCGCCATCAAATGCAGTGGATGGATTTTTAGGGAGTTTCGGTTCCAGTTCCACACTCTGTTTCGGGTGCTTTGCTGCTGGCCATAAAAAATTGGGTGTGTTCTGCCCGTATTTGGTGTAGGAGTACAGATGTGCACAAGTATCTCTCTAGCTGCATATGAATGCGTACTAAAGATACATAGTTTACTCGTATTTGACACCATATGTGTGTTGTTCTGTTGTTCTGTGTTGAGTGTGTTGGGTATTAAACCGAGTTACTCACGCAGCTTGACATTCGCCTTTGATATATCGAAGTCAACGGCAGCAGCAGCGCATGCCACAAGCATGTGGATGCGAATGTGGACTGTGGGTGTGGCTGCGGAGGATAATGGCGATGATGATGATGATGTCCTTTGGCAACATCTGTGAATGCAGTAAAACACTTGCAATTTGTAACATTCAAATTGTAAAGCCATAGGTTATGGACACGACAGTGTTGCCAAACGAAAAGGTCAAGTGCTGGCTAATAATATAATTTAAGACCACGCGTCGCTGGGGTGTTGGAAATAATTACTTACATTGCGTTCAACTTCGGCGTTACCTCTACGAGGTGCCTGTAATTTAGCTTACATTTTAATTTTATTTTTATAAAATGGTCAGAAAAAAAATGATAAAAAGTTTGTGCAATATTTAGTTAAGCTAAGCTAAGAAATTTATTAATTAACACCAAGAAGAATTGTCTATATTACCAAATCAATTGGCTATTTTAGACGAGTTGCTGTTAATAAAATTATATAGTGTCTATTCATAGAACTTTCGTAAAACATGCTATCTATTATCCAATCAATCATCCCAAAAAATAGGACAAGAAGCGATGGCTTTTTAAACAACTCACCTAAATATGTATTTTTATACGTTGTATATGTATAAATAAATATAACAATACAAGCATCCATATTTTTCTTTGAATTTTACATATTATAAAATTATACGGACTGGCATAGCCCATTTAAGCCTGGATAAATAGCACCTTCAAGCTGCCGAAAATTCGTAAATGAATTGGGAAGGGGTTAGGCGATTACATAAAAAAGTTGCAGTTTTCTCATTAATAAAATGCTCCCATGACTTTAATTCATTAATTATAATTTAAAAAAAAAAAAAAGACAAAAAGGCAAATGTTGTAAGTCATAGACTAGTAATATATATTCATTAATATATATAGATGTTTTTAATATATATTTATTAATTTTGTATATAAGAGTTTGAGCTGATTGACCGCTTGACTGACTGATGAGGTAATCAACACACAAGCTAAATTTCACACTAAAACATTTAAACTTCTTACTGCGCTTTAAAAAGAATTTAATACTTTTAATATATTAATTACGTCTTAGCTCTGATAATAGTTTCACTCGAATTTACGTTTTCGCTACCTTTCGTTTTCTTTCTACTCTCTCTCTCTCTTTCCCTCTCCCTCTTCTTCCCTCATTTTCTCTCACTTACCTGGCTCTAATTCTTTTTCGTATTTTAAAATGTCTGTTTCTCACCCACAATGTATAAAGAGAATTTAAATTATTATCACTTGAATTCAGGTAGTAGTGGAAATTGCACCGCTTTGTATCCTAAAAAAGAACCACTGCAGTCACCTAAAGCTTTGACACGTCTCTGTGGCAGCTCGTATCCGCATACAATAAAGCGAATTAAACACATGCATGTGTAGATATGTGTGTGTTTGCGAAATTGAGTGTGGGTTGTATTTAAATGATTTCATTAGAGCCGTGCGTGCCTGAGCATCCATGGAATAATGCGGAGGCTGCGGCTGTGACCCATGTAACGCATTACCTTAACTCATTTATCACCAAATTTAACAGCCCGCAAGCGGGCAGCAGTCAGAGCTTCAGCAGCTGGACCTGACCAGGCTGGCTGGCATAGCTGAAGCTCTCGGTCCAGCCTGCCATGCAGCCCAACTCTCTCTCACACCCAAACAAATATCGTGTAGTGTAATCGAGCGCTGCGCAAATCGTTTTGTGTGACTTTCATACGTAAATAAGAAAGGTTCAAGTCCTGCTACGGTTCAGGCTCTAGCTCTGGCTGTAGCTCCTGGCCAGCACTTTTTGTGCATGCGCTAGCAAAATTTGTTAATTTCATTTGCACAGTTTGTACAAGTTTTTGGCCCAGCAGCCACGGGGGCCACGGCCATTGTTTGCGCTTGTGCTCGTTTGGCTCATTTTGTTTTTAGTACTTGTTCTAGTATTTTTAGTATTTTTCTTAGCTGTGTGTGCGGGTGTGTGTGTGCATTGCGAAAACTCACTTGTAATTATGTTTGTCCTTTAATTGTGGCTCATTATGCGTGCGCTCTGATTATGCCATGCCCCAAGTGGCTCAATTAATGTGCCCACACACTACTCCTCGCTTATAGAGCCAAACAAATTTTCGGTCTTAGCATCAACTAGCCAAGGAGCCTAGGTAGGGGGCGTATCTCTTCATATGGGCCGTTGCCCCTTTTAGCCCCTTTTAATAGGCGGCTTTTAGCAGTGGGCGTGTGCGTGTTTAGTGCCCACAATTTAATCGCCGGCCGCTGCTGCCTTTTTATAGGCTGCCCATTACGAGCACCAACAACAATTCCAGCAGCGGCCCAAGAAATTTATTTTCCGCGCTTATTATTTAAAACATTACGAACAAGATGGAGCTCCAGCTCTTCGGCCACTTTGCCAGAAGCCCAACGACAGCAGATTTTTTTCTCCGGGGCAAAAGCAGAGGAGCCTTTGACCCTGCAAAACATCCTTGGTTGGCGAACATTTTTACGGGGGCGGACACAAAAGTAAAACGGACTGGCATTTAATTGGAGATATGTTCGACGAAAATGTTAGCCAATATGAACAGCAGGTCCCAGACTCTTAACAACGGAAAGCAAATGGTCAACAGAAACTCATGAAAAATGATTTTGAACAGTAAATAAACATCGGACAGTAAATAAACAGTTTCCATACAAACGTTTTCTTCCAATTTACCACTGTTGCGGTTGGAATTTCCCAAATTGTAGAGCTTTGACAAAATAATTTTGAAGCAAATCGGAAAAAAATTAAAACGTTACCAAAAAATCATTGAATTGCACTTTTTACCGAGGATGCTTTGATTCTGCGAAAAATTTAAAACAGGTCTCAAATGATTTCTCTTATGGATCCTTGGAAATGAGTTTATGAAATGTTACCCACCAAATCCTTGACAACCATTTCCACCAAGGAGGAACACATTTTTCGAAAGGTGGAAAACACCCCTGAAAAGAATTTGAGCAAAGAACTTTGAAATTGAGTTTGAGTCCGATGGGGTGGTAAACTAAAAAGTCATTCCAACGTTTTTCGCGATTTTTCCATACTCACGGGTGAAATTTCCCGAAATCCCGTCTTAACGTGCACCTTTATCACATAAAGTAACTACAGAGAAAATTACAGCTTCCTAGCTCTCTAACGGCTTGGGCTGTGCTTTGATCACCAATCAGTCAATTAGTCAGTCAGTCAGTCAGTCAGCCAGTCAGCCAGTCAGTCAGGACAAACAGTTTTATGTACAGAGATAGAAACAGGTCCAAATTTCCCAACCCTATAACTTGGTCAAATCTCAACTGATTTTCACGAGGCTTGGCTTTTTCTTCCTGATTTTCCCTCCAGATTAATCTGGCATTAAAATCTGAACACATATTTTTTTGTCGAATTTCATGTCAAAATCTTGCCCCAAGATTCCCATATAGACATGGGTCAAAATTGCCCACACCCATAACTTGGTCAAATCTTATCCGATTTTCATGAAACTTGGGTTCTTGATTATGGTTTGGCCTGTAAATCAATTTGGCATTAAAATCTGACAACACTATTTTTGGTCGAAATTCATGTCAAAATGTTACCCTCAAATATGATACATAGACAGGGGTCCAAACTTTCCACACCCATAACTTGGTCAAATCTCCCTGCTAAGGAGGCGAAGAAGGAGGCTTAAAAAGTGTTATCCTATAGACCTGGCCAAACGCCGACTATAATGAAGCAAAATTAACATGTACATATATATACACATTGTAAATATTTAACTTAAGCTTTCATTAACCAAAACTCACGCTGATAAAAGTTGCTAAAAGTAAAAAGTAACAGAAAATTAGCAAAAATAAAAGTGACTTAAAAAAAAAAAAAAAAAAAGGTCAAATCTCAACTGATTTTCACGAGGCTTGGCTTTTTCTTCCTGATTTTCCCTCCAGATTAATCTGGCATTAAAATCTGACAACACTATTTTTGGTCAAAATTCATGTCTAAATCTTACCCCAAGATTCCTATAAAGACATGGGTCAAAATTGCCCACACCCATAACTTGGTCAAATCTTATCCGATTTTCATGAAACTTGGGTTTTTGATTATGGTTTGGCCTGTAAATCAATTTGGCATTAAAATCTGACAACACTATTTTTGGTCGAAATTCATGTCAAAATGTTACCCTCAAATATGATACATAGACAGGGGTCAAAACTTCCCACACCCATAACATGGTCAAATCTCAACTGATTTTCACGAGGCTTGGCTTTTTCTTCCTGATTTTCCCTCCAGATTAATCTGGCATTAAAATCTGACAACACTATTTTTGGTCAAATTTCATGTCAAAATCTTGCCCCAAGTCTCCTATATAGACATGGGTCAAAATTGCCCACACCCTTAACTTGGTCAAATCTCAACTGATTTTCACGAAGCTTGGCTTTTTCTTCCTGATTTTCCCTCCAGATTAATCTGGCATTAAAATCTGAACACATATTTTTTTGTCGAATTTCATGTCAAAATCTCGCCCCAAGATTCCTAAGTATATAGACATGGGTCAAAATTGCCCACACCCATAACTTGGTCAAATCTTATCCGATTTTCATGAAACTTGGGTTCTTGATTATGGTTTGGCCTGTAAATCAATTTGGCATTAAAATCTGACAACACTATTTTTGGTCGAAATTCATGTCAAAATGTTACCCTCAAATATGATACATAGACAGGGGTCCAAACTTCCCACACCCATAACTTGGTCAAATCTCAACTGATTTTCACGAGGCTTGGCTTTTTCTTCCTGATTTTCCCTCCAGATTAATCTGGCATTAAAATCTGAACACATATTTTTTTGTCGAATTTCATGTCAAAATCTCGCCCCAAGATTCCTAAGTATATAGACATGGGTCAAAATTGCCCACACCCATAACTTGGTCAAATCTTATCCGATTTTCATGAAACTTGGGTTCTTGATTATGGTTTGGCCTGTAAATCAATTTGGCATTAAAATCTGACAACACTATTTTTGGTCGAAATTCATGTCAAAATGTTACCCTCAAATATGATACATAGACAGGGGTCCAAACTTCCCACACCCATAACTTGGTCAAATCTCAACTGATTTTCACGAGGCTTGGCTTTTTCTTCCTGATTTTCCCTCCAGATTAATCTGGCATTAAAATCTGAAGACATATTTTTTAGTCGAATTTCATGTCAAAATCTTGCCCTAAGATTCCCATATAGACATGGGTCAAAATTGCACACACCCATAACTTGGTCAAATCTTATCCGATTTTCATGAAACTTGGGTTCTTGATTATGGTTTGGCCTATAAATCAATTTGGCATTAAAATCTGACAACACTATTTTTGGTCGAAGTTCATGTCAAAATCTTGCCCCAAGATTCCTATATAGACATGGGTCAAAATTGCCCACACCCATAACTTGGTCAAATCTCAACTGATTTTCACGAAGCTTGGCTTTTTCTTCCTGATTTTCCCTCCAGATTGATCTGGCATTAAAATCTGAACACATATTTTTTTGTCGAATTTCATGTCAAAATCTCGCCCCAAGATTCCTAAGTATATAGACATGGGTCAAAATTGCCCACACCCATAACTTGGTCAAATCTTATCCGATTTTCATGAAACTTGGGTTCTTGATTATGGTTTGGCCTGTAAATCAATTTGGCATTAAAATCTGACAACACTATTTTTGGTCGAAATTCATGTCAAAATGTTACCCTCAAATATGATACATAGACAGGGGTCCAAACTTCCCACACCCATAACTTGGTCAAATCTCAACTGATTTTCACGAGGCTTGGCTTTTTCTTCCTGATTTTCCCTCCAGATTAATCTGGCATTAAAATCTGACAACACTATTTTTGGTCAAATTTCATGTCAAAATCTTGCCCCAAGATTCCTATATAGACATGGGTCAAAATTGCCCACACCCTTAACTTGGTCAAATCTCAACTGATTTTCACGAAGCTTGGCTTTTTCTTCCTGATTTTCCCTCCAGATTAATCTGGCATTAAAATCTGAACACATATTTTTTTGTCGAATTTCATGTCAAAATCTCGCCCCAAGATTCCTAAGTATATAGACATGGGTCAAAATTGCCCACACCCATAACTTGGTCAAATCTTATCCGATTTTCATGAAACTTGGGTTCTTGATTATGGTTTGGCCTGTAAATCAATTTGGCATTAAAATCTGACAACACTATTTTTGGTCCAAATTCATGTCAAAATGTTACCCTCAAATATGATACATAGACAGGGGTCCAAACTTCCCACACCCATAACTTGGTCAAATCTCAACTGATTTTCACGAGGCTTGGCTTTTTCTTCCTGATTTTCCCTCCAGATTAATCTGGCATTAAAATCTGAACACATATTTTTTTGTCGAATTTCATGTCAAAATCTCGCCCCAAGATTCCTAAGTATATAGACATGGGTCAAAATTGCCCACACCCATAACTTGGTCAAATCTTATCCGATTTTCATGAAACTTGGGTTCTTGATTATGGTTTGGCCTGTAAATCAATTTGGCATTAAAATCTGACAACACTATTTTTGGTCGAAATTCATGTCAAAATGTTACCCTCAAATATGATACATAGACAGGGGTCCAAACTTCCCACACCCATAACTTGGTCAAATCTCAACTGATTTTCACGAGGCTTGGCTTTTTCTTCCTGATTTTCCCTCCAGATTAATCTGGCATTAAAATCTGAAGACATATTTTTTAGTCGAATTTCATGTCAAAATCTTGCCCTAAGATTCCCATATAGACATGGGTCAAAATTGCACACACCCATAACTTGGTCAAATCTTATCCGATTTTCATGAAACTTGGGTTCTTGATTATGGTTTGGCCTATAAATCAATTTGGCATTAAAATCTGACAACACTATTTTTGGTCGAAGTTCATGTCAAAATCTTGCCCCAAGATTCCTATATAGACATGGGTCAAAATTGCCCACACCCATAACTTGGTCAAATCTCAACTGATTTTCACGAAGCTTGGCTTTTTCTTCCTGATTTTCCCTCCAGATTGATCTGGCATTAAAATCTGAACACATATTTTTTTGTCGAATTTCATGTCAAAATCTCGCCCCAAGATTCCTAAGTATATAGACATGGGTCAAAATTGCCCACACCCATAACTTGGTCAAATCTTATCCGATTTTCATGAAACTTGGGTTCTTGATTATGGTTTGGCCTGTAAATCAATTTGGCATTAAAATCTGACAACACTATTTTTGGTCGAAATTCATGTCAAAATGTTACCCTCAAATATGATACATAGACAGGGGTCCAAACTTCCCACACCCATAACTTGGTCAAATCTCAACTGATTTTCACGAGGCTTGGCTTTTTCTTCCTGATTTTCCCTCCAGATTAATCTGGCATTAAAATCTGACAACACTATTTTTGGTCGAAGTTCATGTCAAAATCTTGCCCCAAGATTCCTATATAGACATGGGTCAAAATTGCCCACACCCATAACTTGGTCAAATCTCAACTGATTTTCACGAAGCTTGGCTTTTTCTTCCTGATTTTCCCTCCAGATTGATCTGGCATTAAAATCTGAACACATATTTTTTTGTCGAATTTCATGTCAACATCTCGCCCCAAAGATTCCTAAGTATATAGACATGGGTCAAAATTGCCCACACCCATAACTTGGTCAAATCTTATCCGATTTTCATGAAACTTGGGTTCTTGATTATGGTTTGGCCTGTAAATCAATTTGGCATTAAAATCTGACAACACTATTTTTGGTCGAAATTCATGTCAAAATGTTACCCTCAAATATGATACATAGACAGGGGTCCAAACTTCCCACACCCATAACTTGGTCAAATCTCAACTGATTTTCACGAGGCTTGGCTTTTTCTTCCTGATTTTCCCTCCAGATTAATCTGGCATTAAAATCTGACAACACTATTTTTGGTCAAATTTCATGTCAAAATCTTGCCCCAAGATTCCTATATAGACATGGGTCAAAATTGCCCACACCCTTAACTTGGTCAAATCTCAACTGATTTTCACGAAGCTTGGCTTTTTCTTCCTGATTTTCCCTCCAGATTAATCTGGCATTAAAATCTGAACACATATTTTTTTGTCGAATTTCATGTCAAAATCTCGCCCCAAGATTCCTAAGTATATAGACATGGGTCAAAATTGCCCACACCCATAACTTGGTCAAATCTTATCCGATTTTCATTAAACTAGGGTTCTTGATTATGGTTTGGCCTGTAAATCAATTTGGCATTAAAATCTGACAACACTATTTTTGGTCGAAATTCATGTCAAAATGTTACCCTCAAATATGATACATAGACAGGGGTCCAAACTTCCCACACCCATAACTTGGTCAAATCTCAACTGATTTTCACGAGGCTTGGCTTTTTCTTCCTGATTTTCCCTCCAGATTAATCTGGCATTAAAATCTGACAACACTATTTTTGGTCAAATTTCATGTCAAAATCTTGCCCCAAGATTCCTATATAGACATGGGTCAAAATTGCCCACACCCTTAACTTGGTCAAATCTCAACTGATTTTCACGAAGCTTGGCTTTTTCTTCCTGATTTTCCCTCCAGATTAATCTGGCATTAAAATCTGAACACATATTTTTTTGTCGAATTTCATGTCAAAATCTCGCCCCAAGATTCCTAAGTATATAGACATGGGTCAAAATTGCCCACACCCATAACTTGGTCAAATCTTATCCGATTTTCAGTAAACTTGGGTTCTTGATTATGGTTTGGCCTGTAAATCAATTTGGCATTAAAATCTGACAACACTATTTTTGGTCGAAATTCATGTCAAAATGTTACCCTCAAATACGATACATAGACACAGGTCCAAACTTCCCACACCCATAACTTGGTCAAATCTCAACTGATTTTCACGAGGCTTGGCTTTTTCTTCCTGATTTTCCCTCCAGATTAATCTGGCATTAAAATCTGAACACATATTTTTTAGTCGAATTTCATGTCAAAATCTTGCCCCAAGATTCCTATATAGACATGGGTCAAAATTGCCCACACCCATAACTTGGTCAAATCTCAACTGATTTTCACGAAGCTTGGCTTTTTCTTCCTGATTTTCCCTCCAGATTGATCTGGCATTAAAATCTGAACACATATTTTTTTGTCGAATTTCATGTCAAAATCTCGCCCCAAGATTCCTAAGTCAAATCTCAACTGATTTTCACGAAGCTTGGCTTTTTCTTCCTGATTTTCCCTTCAGATTAATCTGGCATTAAAATCTGAACACATATTTTTTTGTCAAATCTCAACTGATTTTCACGAGGCTTGGCTTTTTCTTCCTGATTTTCCCTCCAGATTAATCTGGCATTAAAATCTGACAACGCTATTTTTGGTCAAATTTCATGTCAAAATCTTGCCCCAAGATTCCTATATAGACATGGGTCAAAATTGCCCACACCCTTAACTTGGTCAAATCTCAACTGATTTTCACGAAGCTTGGCTTTTTCTTCCTGATTTTCCCTCCAGATTTATCTGGCATTAAAATCTGAACACATATTTTTTTGTCGAATTTCATGTCAAAATCTCGCCCCAAGATTCCTAAGTATATAGACATGGGTCAAAATTGCCCACACCCATAACTTGGTCAAATCTTATCCGATTTTCATTAAACTTGGGTTCTTGATTATGGTTTGGCCTGTAAATCAATTTGGCATTAAAATCTGACAACACTATTTTTGGTCGAAATTCATGTCAAAATGTTACCCTCAAATATGATACATAGACACAGGTCCAAACTTCCCACACCCATAACTTGGTCAAATCTCAACTGATTTTCACGAGGCTTGGCTTTTTCTTCCTGATTTTCCCTCCAGATTAATCTGGCATTAAAATCTGAACACATATTTTTTAGTCGAATTTCATGTCAAAATCTTGCCCTAAGATTCCCATATAGACATGGGTCAAAATTGCACACACCCATAACTTGGTCAAATCTTATCCGATTTTCATGAAACTTGGGTTCTTGATTATGGTTTGGCCTATAAATCAATTTGGCATTAAAATCTGACAACACTATTTTTGGTCGAAATTCATGTCAAAATGTTACCCTTGGTAACTTGCTTGGCTTTTTCTTCCTGATTTTCCCTCCAGATTAATCTGGCATTCCAATCTGAACACATATTTTTTAGTCGAATTTTCGCATATAGACATGGGTCAAAATTGCCCACCCTCATAATTAAAATGACCATAATTGGTCATAACTCATCCGATTTTCACGAGGATTAGCTTTTATTTTACAAATATACGCACACACACGACCTCACTTTGGAAATTCATTCTTGAATAACTGCGTCGGCATCCGAATGTGTTTGAATACAAAGGCCCTATGTTATACCTCTAAAAATAGATTTGTAATTTGTGGGAAGCGGAGTTGCCACCAAATGTGGCAAATCTCTTACAGCGACAAATATGAGCTCCGTAGTCACTTCGCTGACTCTTTGAGATCGAGTCAAGGAACTGCGTCGGAGGTCCTTCCACGGCCTGTTACATACATTTATATCTTTTTATCAATTTGCAATGGCTTCAGGGTATACAACTGCTTAAACCGTCCAATAACTCGTATGCATTGGTACGAGCTAATCTCAATTCTCAGCCTGCTTTCTTGGAAATAGGCAACGTCTATAAAATATTCAAAAGATGCCAATGCGCCGACATTGACGAATAGGAGATAGGGATTGTGGATATTGGCCAGAGGGTAATCGAGTTTATTGCTTTGCCAAACGACGAGCGTTGGTTAAACAAAGGCAAGACGTCAATAAACTTATTTTCTGGCCGAACAAATTGTCGGCAAATATATGAATAACACAAATAAGCACAGAATATGAAGAAATGAGGAGGAGGAGGAGGCAAGGCGTGTCCACAGATGTATGCAATAATAAAAATGGAGGTCCGCTTGTAATGAGCCTTTATTCGAGTGGTCGTCATGGACTCAGCCGCACTCGGCAGCTGGAAACGGGGGCGTATGAATAATCGAACTTAACATTTGGCATGCCAATGACCCGGCTCAAGTAGACGATTTGTGTAATGAACTTGAAGAGCATTGTCTATGCGACTGTTGCGCAAGTCCAGCCCAAAGTAAGTTCCATAAAGAATTCTTAAGTTGCAGATAATAAAACCTCAAGTTACCTTCGCAGAAACTTACGCTGATTTGCCGCTCCAGCTGTGCGCTGTGTGCGCTTTCATAAACTCATTCTGATGGACTTCATTAAACTTTTGAGGAACTCCTCAAAGGGGATTAACAATGGCTCGCACCCGCAGGGACCGGCCAGTGCGGCCAGTGGGGTGTGATTGCCTATAAAAAAGGCCAAGCGGCTTAATTTGTCAGCAGTGAAAATGATGGAAAAAAATTGTCAAATATTGAGCAGCCATGCAGGCTGCCTGAGCGTTATGTCTATAATGATTTAATATTTTAATTACCATGCGGGCAGTGGGTGCAAGCGGGGGAGTGCGGCACTACACGCTCTACACTCATTCGGTTGATGTGGGGCTTATGCTGGCTCATTAGCGTCAATTCTCATTGCGTATGCTCTGACATTTTAGTGGCATTGGCATGATTAGCTAGTTGCCTCTGCCCCTGCGCCCACCCTCAAATTAGCATGTGATTTGGCTGCCATTCAGGCAATTTGAAATGTCAATTTAGTCGCTGCTACCCCAAGTGCCGGGGCACTCACAAAAAAGTGTCATGTTCAGTTTTTCGCTGACGTTTTATATTTGCCACCTGCTGCAGCCGCTCTCCGCAGGTCTCTCAGCCAAATGACACTGTTACGAGTTGGTGTCATGAATGCGCTTTTTGCGTTCCAGCATGCCTTTAATCCCGCCAGACAGTCAGGTGCGAAAGACTCCGCTGCCTTTCTGCCCGCCCACTTCACGGCCACAGAATGTTTCATTATGCGGTTCTTTCCTCGTGGGTCACACGCGACGCTCTATGCAATTTACAGTTCTCTGTTTATGAATATACTCTACTTTGACAGGGAGCATGCAAAAATACTTGCAACTTGACAAGTTTGACTTAAGCTATGTAGCTTCTTTATAAAATCTGCAAAAAGGCTTTGGCAATTCTTTTAAGCTATAGTTCTCTTTTCTTGGAAGCTTTTCTCTCGTTGTTTTCTGTCATTTGACAGATCTTTACAGCTAGCATGAGGCTTATTTACCTTGACGATGAAATGTTGTATCTTTATCTTGTGTATTGCTATCATTGTTGAATAAATTTCAATGCTTAATCTCACTCTCTCTGTATACGGCTGCAAACCTACTGAAATGTTGTGAAACAAAAAGTTTGAAGTTGATTTCAATTTCTGTATACAAACATTATTCAATAAATTTGTGTAATTAATTAAGTACAACTTGTGTCAAGCAGGCCTGAAAATCAAATAGAGTGAGTCATGAACATGATAAAATGTAAGTGAAAACAAAACTCAGGGCGCTGAAAACTCTCCTACCCGTTACTCTTATTTGGGTGGACACCCGGCCGAGAGAGTTTTTACTTTACATACATCATGAAGAAACTTTATTAACAAACTAGTTTTGGAATGCAATGTTAATTTAAGAATGAAAGCAGGGTATCTGTTAATGGTCTCATATGAAACTTACTCTTTCAGTATTTAGGGTGCTTAATCATCGGATATTTTCTGTAGCTGTTTTATTTACGTGCTTTATTTACTTTACGTTTTCACCTCGACATCTTTCGTTCCGTCCGCATGTAGGCGGTCTAATTTCATTTGCCATTGCCTTCGCGTAATTTATTTCACCGCTAATTTGTATAAATTTTTTCTCTCAGCCGCATTAAAGCGACGCAGAGACATCAACACAAAATGGCGGACATTTAGCTGCCAGTTGGCAGTCCCGTTTGTGCCCCTGCCTCCCCAAGCCCTCTCTTCCTTTTGACATTTATTGCCTTTGCTGTTTATGTTCTTCTGGCTGCTTGCAGTTGTTGCTGTTGTTGTTGTTGTGGTTATTGTTGTTTTTGTAGTTGTAATTCATGCACCTTTATGCTTATAATTAAGTGTCTGGACTCTGCTCGCCTTGTGCGGTTAAGCTTGTCTGTCTGCCTACGCGCGGGCGACGCGTTTAGTGTGCGAATTTATGACTGTTTTATGGTAGCATACGTTTCGTTGCTGTATAATAAATCTTCTTGTTTTCATCATGGCCATGACTTTAATTTAGTGTTTCTATTATATATACCTGTATATAAATCGTCAACAACAAAACTTATTAATATGCCTATGTCTCGCCTATTTCATAGCTAATTGTTTAATTAGAAAGGTCACAGTGCCCAATATTTTAATATAGCCAGCGAATTGACATATTAAATTCTGAATTCCAACCTTTTTTTGCTTAATTATAGCATTTTTTGTTTACCCGTTAATATATTTTTATTTATTAATATAAAAATGCAGTTATTAATTTAGCAGCAGACAAAGCGGAAATTCGATGAGTCTTAATCGATTAGTCAGCAACCATTGCGCTTTAGCATAGACAACAACCAATCCTCCTTCCAACTGTAAGTAAGCTCAAACTTGCGCTACACTAAGTTGGCTGCACAACGCATATTTGGTTTCACTGAAAGTTGGCTGTGCCACGCTTACAATGTAGCTTTCGACAAACGCGATGCGCGCAATTTGCTCAGTTGGTTAAGCGCCAATTTTGAATATGTGTTGATGGTGGAATGTAGAAAGATTAAAAGTTGCATTTAAGGCTTGGATAAATCCGATAGTATAAGAGCTTAATTTATAATTAAGCAAGAATGAAAAATAGGCACTTTAAATAAAAAAGGAATCAAAATGGGATCGGAATTCCACATGTTGTTATATTAGACATATTATTAAGCTAGCCGGCAACCACGCACCCCCGTCTTAGCCTAAGCGAATGTTCTATTAAATGGGTATAATCAATATTGATTCGACAGGGATAATCAGAAAAATTGTAAATTGGCAACTCAGCACAGTAATTTTTTTTACATTTTGCAAAATGATATAGAAGCAGCGGGATAAAACGCTGAAAATTGAATTTTCCTTTGGTTTTGTTTGCAATAAGCAAATGTTGATTACAGTTTTCCGAAAATGCCACAGTGTTTACCCATATGGCGAAGTCCAGGAATTCGTTAGTCGCTCATAGCTTCCGCCAAATGGCAGTCGATGCCAACTGGCCAACTAGACAGCTGTAGAAGACAAATGCGCAACTGACACGTGTTAAGAATTCCGCACATGGCAACTTACCGGCCAGTTGAAATGCCACACAGCAGCAGCATCAGCACACCCGGCCACAGACTCGAGGAGGCACTGGCTCATGCATATGCACAAAGTCTGGCGAGACGATTTACATTGGTCGCCCGCCCAGAGTCCAGACTGCGACGGCGATGGAGACAGTGCAGACCCTTTTTAGTTGTTGGCCAGAGTTCTGCACAAATTTCATAACAAATGACTAACAACATGGCCAAGCAAGGCAGCTACAAGGCAGCAACGACAATCGCAGCTAGATAAACAGCAGCAGAAGCAACAGCAGATGCAGATGCACATGCAGAATCAGATACATGTCCATGTTGTGCAGTCGTATCTGCATGTGCACAGCGGGCCGATTAAGCGAAATGATGATCAAAGTGCTGCAGCTCCAGTTGGGGCAGCTATTGATTGCGTGTGGCAAACAAATGCCACAGACTGCCAAAGCTGCCAACTGGGCGCACAGGAAGCGCCCGGTGCGCTTATCTCGATCTATGTTATCTGTGCCTGCATCGCCAACTGGCAGTCGAGACAGACGGACCGACTGCCCGACGGACAGACAGTCGGTCAGCCGACCAGCGCCAGCTTAATATTCAATTTGTGCGAGCGTTTGTTAAATAAGTGCGCCTCATCTTCCTCACCTGCCCCCTCATCCCACCTCACTGAAGCCATGTATTTGTATATTGAAAATGTGCCCTGCCTTGCCTGGTAGTCTTAACAAGTCTCAGTCTCAGCCTCAGTTCCCAATTCGTAATTCCCAATTCCCAGCTCTTGGACAAGGGCGAACGCAATCAGCGTCTGGGGCAGCGTCTGTGGCAGGCACGTAACGCAGCTTCCGCGACGCGCAACTTGTTGCTGGCAACACTTCATTTATTTTGATAACCATAAGATTGCGAATAATAAAAAAAAACAGCAAACAATACACAGCCAGTTACTAGAGTCGAGCTACCCGCTGCTAGCTGCTAGCTGCTTGTGGAATAAGTCCAGGTCAACCCTTAGCCTGTAGCTGCTTGATTGAAATTGCAGACGACGCGCTGGGGCTTCAGGAACGGGCGCACAGATTCGACACGCATTTTCATTTCGGTGGTCAGGTGTCAGATGACCGCGCCGAAGTTGACAACTGACACGACAGCCAGGGCCATTGGCTGCGCGTCTGCATCCTGGCATCTGCGTTGCGGTTCTGGGTCTGGGCCCGGGTCTGGCTCTGGGTCTGACTCTGGAGCTGTGTCCGTGTCTGGGTTAGGCACAGCCAATGCCATTGGCATTGGGTTAGGCATTGGGTGTGCCAGAAACGTATTTGCAAACACAATTAAATAAAAAGATGTGAACATCTATATATTTTGGTTATAAAATATGGAAATGCGACAGATAAAGGATCTTAAAAAGAATTTGTTTGCATTAAGATGACACAAACAAACACAAAGAAAACAAACGAAAAATGTATACCCATGTAATACACATTAATGTGGTCACCTAAATCAGTTTTTGTATATTATTGGAGAACTTTTTTCATATATTTTTGTTAATATCCTTTTTGTTATTGGTATTAAATTAAACAAACTTAATTGTTCCAAATAATAACATTAACTAAAAATCAGAATTTAACATATATATAAGATTTTTTTAATATAGAAAATGTTTAAGCTCTTACATATACGCTGGGAAATTTATGATATGTGTTTGGAAAATTGTAATTGACATCTAAATATTTATAATAAAGCAATTATTTCACTATTTTTCTTGGCAACTTGAAATGCAAATGATGTAGTTAATGTCTTCAGTCACCAAATAGTGTAAGCTTCTAAATAGTCCTTGGATTTTTCATAATTACAGCATAATGCATTGAAAGATGATGATGATCATTCTGGTATAGATTTTAAATGCGAAAATCGAGCGTGATCACATTCATTCATTCCATTTGAATGGTTCGTTCAATAACATTTGTTCCATTTCTTTTTTGCGGGCTAACACAAAATTTCGTCAACAATTCGCGTAAAATAGCAACAAAATTCCATGCAAATATATGCGCGGTCTGGTCACACTGATTGCCGTTGGCTGTTGGTCAAGTACAAGTCACGGCACATGTCATAAATCCCTGGTGCTAACTGTACTGCACAGTTTGCCATGACATGGAGCAGCTAGTACACCCGTATGGTTACGTAGGCCATATCGTGCTTTCTTGCGTTCGCCTTATAAGGTTCGCTCAACACTCAGGGCTTGCCAAAAAAAAAAAAAAATACGATTGTTGCCCAGCTGTGTCAATGGCTATGGCTTTGCAATTGTTATACCCTGCGTCTATTGAAAACGTTAAAAAAAGGGAGTTTTGTGCATAATGTATGTAACAGAAGTAAAGAAGCTTTTCCATCCTGATAAGCTATATATACTCTCGATCAGCTGACCTTACGTATGAATGCTGCGAGCTCTGAGAATGTAAAGGCCGAGAATATAAAAGAACTTCGGTCGTGTTATTGCTTGCCGAAAAATATTTTTTTTATATCTTCAATAATTTCACTCTGTTTCTACGAAGAGCTTAATACCCCAAATAAGTTATGTATAGTATAGTATACAGTCCATTTTGGGTACCTCGCCCATTCCTTAGGAATTTACATAGATTCGAATGACATATTTATGCCCTCAACTTAGTTAATCAAGAACACATTTTCGGTAGGGAGGAGATATGGAAATAAGGAGCACACCTGCATCGTCAACTGTGGGTAGCGGACAAGTTGTGTATTTATGTATTCATGTATGTATTAGGTATCTTGTAGTCGGGCAATCCCGAGAATAGTACCCTTACTTTTTGTTTCTGTTATTGTTGTGACTTGGGCGCATGTGCAACGCCTCCTCCTGCTCACCCACTGACTGATTGCATTGCGCTTCACAGCCCCCGTCGCATCATTCCCGCCGCAGTCAGATATTGTTGGTAATTTTTCAGCCGCTGATTGTTGCAGTTGGCTTGTTTGTTGGTCTTTCGCCTGCCCTGACTTAGTTTTATGCACGAGGTCATCGCTTGCGGTGGACCGCCCGCTACAAGAGACTGTCTGACTGTCAGCCCGTCCGTCGGTCCAGCCGTCATTCTAGCTATCTATCTGGCTGTGCGACTGTCTCCAGAATGTTTGTTACTTAGTTGGGCATTTTTATCTATTGCCGCGCACGTCGGGTCACATTAACGGTGCTTTCTCAACGCTCGAGTTCTGCAATTTGATTTCCATGGCCTTACCTTTGAGTTTTCGCATGCTCTCTGACTGTTTGGTTCTCTCTACCCCTGGAACTGGGACCAGGTGCTCGTTGGGCTCATGGGGCTCAGTTGCTTACTTTGCTAGGGCTTTTCAGCGCAGACAAACAAACAATTAAAGTCTTCGGAATTGTTGTAAACTGTGGCAAGCTGCCATTGTTATAGGGCTTACCGCACACACTTGTTGACTGTCTTTGGAGCATGCCATGGAATCTCTGTCGTTTGCGGTTATATAATCTTGTGTGCGATAACTCCACTAGAATGTCATAAATAAATTCTAGAAAAATATGGCTGCACTTTGGGGCCTTACCAGTGATATTTCTCAGATGCATATCTATTCTAATTTTCCTCTTAATACGACTCTAAAATGTATTCTAAAGAACGATTAACTTGAAGGAGGAGTAGTAAGAATTATGCAAAAATGACCTTTGGAAATCATTTAAGATTATGAAATACGTTAAGCTGAATTCTATTATGAATATCAGTCTCTTCCTTAAAGTTATCCATAACGTAGTTTTTATTTAAGCTGGCCTGCTCAAGGTCAATGTTGGTCAAATCGACCAACAATTTAATTGTTTATATTACTTCAGGAATACTTTATTTATATTTAAGGTACACCTTTGAAGTGTACTTTACCATAATTAATTCAACTTTCTAAGATTTCTGGCAATATTTTCTTCATAGATTCTTTCTATTTCGCTACTGTGTTATTTAAGAGATATTTCACAGATTCTTTTACATTTTTATTCGAAGTCAATTTGTTGCTTAAGTGTTTTTATTTTCAACCGACACATTTTTACAGATGCGCACCTAAATTTGGTACAAGTAGGCACTTAATTTGAAGTACTTACGAGTACACAAAAATTCAATTAACGTGAATCATGGCCTCAAATTGCGTTTGGGGTTACTTGCAACTGAACCAGTTTCGGGGCTCTCAGTTCGGCAACAGAGCTGTTAACACCTTGTGCCACATTTGAGCAGTGGCTAACACCTCCCCAAAATGAAGACCTTTGTGCAACTGTGGCGCATAATAAGCAAATTAAAATGTTAATCATTGGCAGAACACAAAGGTCCGTCTTGGATTGGATTCTTTGCAAAGAGCCGCATTTGAAATCGCAGAAATTCTCAGTAAATTTTGCTTTCGAAACAGCAAAGCAGTTGGAGTTGGTCTTTGGAGTGTAACTTGTTATTTGGTGTAATTAATTTTGAAGCCAAAGTGCTAATTAATTCAGAGAGCAGGGCAGAGCGGCAACGAACTGCTTTGGGCGAAGGCGTTGGAAGAGCCGAAGAGCAAATTGTGGCCAACATCCGCCGGACAGCGGCAAATTGGACGCGCTGCCTTTCAGGCCAGCACAGAAGCCGACGCCGACGCCGTCGCACAATTAATGGCTAGACCGAAACCCAAACTAAGGCGCAATTTCTCAAGAATTTGGAAGACAGGAAACTTGCATAACTGTACGCGCACAGCTCACAGCACACAGCTCAAATCTTGAAGGTTCTTTCTGCGTGCACACTTACGCAATGCGGCTGCAAAATGTCAGGCCAAATCAGAGATGAGAGATGTCCCGCAACTGAGCCAATAGTAACGCCTACCAATACCTTTAATTATAGTGCCAGCCGCCAAGGAGCACAGCCCGGGGCTGTCCTACTTGCTGCAGCTGGGCCCATAGCCCATAGCCATGACTGGGGCCAAACATGACGCACGTATAGAAAACATATTTCAAACTAAACAAACTCATCAGAAAAAAACGCTGGAACGCGTGCAAAATTAAAAGTAAAGCGAGAAAAAAGGTAGACAACGCAGCAGGCAACTGGCAAACTGGCAGCAGGAGCTGGCGGCATCAGGTTCAACTGAATACTGTAAGCGTCTAGAATGCCGCTTGTTATGCGCTGCACAGCGCCAAGGTCGTGCGATTTGATCTCTGGGGCGTTCACTGGGGCTGCTCCCAGTTGCCAGTGACGTCATTTGGCTCAAAATTTGATATTGTGTTAGGTTTGCTTTTGGCTTCGAGGTAGAATGATTCACAGTTGTTCAACGTATTAAAAGTCAGGGCTACGAAACCGGAGGCGAGCGCAAAGTTCCAAATTAGTTTTAACCAAAAAACGAACCCTAAAACCATAACAGTTGGCCAGAAAACAGGCGAACCGAAACCCGAACCAAAGCATTTTTTCAACGCAGTATTGAGATCCAAAGATCCGAACTTGCGCCTAACCTATTACTTATGTTTTCACTAGTACGAACGATTGCACATTAAAAATTGAATCATCTTATTTTTAAATTTCTGAAAATCCAAAGCTTGAGCCCAACCTGCCAACCTAAGGGTTGGGCGTTATTTCAAGCAATAATTTGTTCTTTTTGGTTAGCAGCCCTGTTATAAGCTTATATTTTTAGCAAGATCAAATACATGGGCTATGCCTATATGGACAGGCTCATCTATTGGCCTGGATTAAAGACGCCCACGTTTCCAGTTAGCGCCTCATCAAATGCTTAATTCTTGGACTTGGAAAATTGCTTAACTTTCGGTTTGCCTGCTTTTGCTTTTATCTGCGCTATTCAAAAGGCTTCGGGCAATTTAGCAATTATAAAATGATTAATTTTTGTGCATTTTCTCAACACCTTCCACTTAGCGTCGCACTGTGACTGGGGACGCTGGGGTAGCTGGGGTAGGTTGGGCAGCTAGGTTCGGACCCTGGGCCAGGCGTTAAAGCGCAACTACTGTCGATTTAAGTGCCGTTGGGCCCATTGCTGTGTGCAGGGTATCATTAGGCCGGGCAAAACAATTTAAAATAACTGCTGCAACTAGCATAATAATATTAAGAAGCGACTGCCAGGCATTGCTCCCTGCCATAGACAATTTTCATAATGGCCAGAAATAAATCTGCGAGCAGCAGACGTCCCAACTCTGGGAACCCTGAATGCGCCTGGCACAACTTAATTAATAAACTAATGAGCAGTTTGCAGGCAGCCAAACGAGGTCCATTCTCAGCCCGGGCACAGCCCCCGTAACCATCTGAGCGAGAGATTATCTACATGACCGCACTCAACGGGGCCCGTGTGCTGCCCAGCCTATTTGCAAAAGATCAGTAAGAAATTAAAATAAATTGTGCAACGTGCAAATATGCCAAAGATCCCTGAAAACTAAAGCCGCAAACGTGTTGTGCAATCAAAAACAAAAACAAAAACCCAAAAAAAAGAAAAATAAAGCAAAATGTTTGATTTATGCAAAAATGAATTCGGAAATATCTCGCCATTCTACGTGACCGTAAAGCCACACTCGAAATACCTATAGAAACACTATATATGCATCTATATATATTAAATAAATATATATCAGTTGGAGCTGACGTCAGCTAGCAGCTCTATCCATAGATGAGGTACTAGAGATTAGAGTTCGAATGCATATGTCTTGTTGATTCCAAAAATATTTTTATTCAAATCTGAGGGTTCAACTAGCTCAACGGTAAATCAGCAGACTCACAAATTAAAAGTTTAACATTTGATCAAACTGACAAATGAAAGTTAAGAGACGCAAAATAGAAGCAAGAAATAATTTTATTTGTGCTCCACTGATTCCTATCAATTACTCAAATATTTCTGCGCTCTTATTGCCGAATATGAGAAACATTTGTTGAATTGATGAACATGATCATAACCATAATCTTATCAAATCATAATCTTATTAGTTAAGAGTGATGAGTCAAAGCAAATTTACTTTACTATATAATTTTTTGTTTTTGTATTGATCAATGACTTTTGTTTTATTATGAAGAACAATTCAAAGAACATGTTTTATCCTTTTAAGGTCTGATTAAATATTTATCTAATTTTTTAAAATTGGCATATACCAATAGTGCAGAATCAATGTCAAATAAACAACCTACTGAATCACTTGCTACTTCAGAATCAAATCTTCGAAAAAAAGCTTTCGATGGTGGATGTTTTGAGAGGTTTGCAAATCAATCGTCCCCAAAACTCTCGAGATACCTTACCCGTATATTAGCTACACTGGTAACTTTATATTTGTGGAATGACAATAAAAAACAAAAAAGAGCTGCTATCTTTCGTACGCCGAAGATTAAATACCTTTGTACACATATGACAGACGGTCTTTCAGTGATGCGAGGAGAATTGAGTGAGCTAAGTGTGGTGACGACATTGTCGAAACAGAAAGCAAAACTTCCTGTAAAACTAGCTATATGACATAGTAGTCAAATTTTGAGATGTTGCTCATATTAAGTCAAGATATATTAAAAAGCAAAAAAAAAAAAATTTTTTTTGACAAGTACTGAATTTTAAGCAGATTGTTCGCGTGGCAGCCATATAATATAGATCCGGCATATATACTGTCTGTAACAAAAGACTAACCTATGCAAAGTTTAATGATGACGGCTTAAATACAGAGAGACTTGTTTGCACAGAAACAGAAATACTGTTGATACTGACGGGGTCGGAGATGTTTCTTTAACATTTCATGACAAAATTTTAAAATCCCGTATAAGGGTATACCTACAAACGTTGCTTAAAGATTAATAGCATAGTCTACTATGGCTATGTGACCTTATGTATGAAGTTTGTTTAAAAATATAAACAGTCGTAAGACATGAAGATTTGAAGATTTTAGCGCAAGCATATATGACTAAGCCTGGAATATTCCTAAGTACGACGTCTAATACAATCATAAAGAACAATTAAATAAGTATTTTAACGCTCTAGCCTCTGTCTAAACGTGTCATAAATTACAAAAAATTCTTAAAAGCGTGTTTTACAGCTGAGCCATTTAAATCAGAAAGTGTTTTCTGATTGATTTTCAACTTGCTGCCTTGTATGAAATTCTCATCTGTAAATTTCCCTATTATTGCTGAGATGAGATTCCAAACTTTAATGGTGGGCACTCAAGATACTCTAGGCGCTTCTAGTTAAAGATTCATCATATAAAAGAGAAACAAAAAGAAAAAAAAAATTAAGAGTTAACAATGCCAAAGTGCTGTAGGCTTTCGCGGGAAAGGTAAATCATATTGTTTTCACTCTCAGATGGTGCGCGGGCTGCCGCAGTTTAATTATCACAATTCCAGATGCGGTGCATGTAGCTGAGGCTTGAACAGCTCATAAATTGTGCGGCGAACAAGTTGAGGCTGACGGCGACTGTTGCCGCTGCTGAGTCGCAAAAGAAAATAGCACAACACAGCACAAAATAAGAAATATTTATTGCAACTTGTAAATTGAAAATCGTCTTAGTTTTGGTTTCGACTGTTGCCAGGGCCACGACGTAGAACATGGCTAGGAAACTATTCAAATCAATGAAAACTGATAGCCTCGAAGGCAAGAGCCAAGTCATGATTAACATAGGCTACGGCCCTAAGTAGTACTCACTCGGATGCTTCGCCAAAGATGGCACCGGCATAGGCACCGGCTACGTCCGTGTCCGGGTACGGGCCCGAACGTGTAGCTTTTAAGCGACATGCCAACACTTGAGCACTTGACCATGCAACTGCTGCGTCTGCTGCTGCTGCTGCTGCTCCTCCTCCTTTAGCTGCGGCTGCTGCTCCTGCTGCAAACGTATCATTAACAAGTCACGACAAATTCGCGGTCAGACATTTGAAAAGCCAATGCCAAATTTGGTGAGGACAACGCCGACAGTTGGCCCAGCATTGGCATTAGATAAACTCCAACTTCAAGTACAACTCCAACTGTAGCTCTCTCTATCGCGCTCTCTCCCTCGCTACCTCCACCTCGCAGTGTTCCTTGCCGAGTGCCAAGTGCCAAGTACATGGACAGGTTGGCTGGCACTGGCAACTGGTGACTGCCGGCGGCTGCTTTGAACAGACCACCGCCAGTTTAGAGGTGTGAAAAATCTAAAATGCAAACACGCCACGAGTTCCACAATATCTCTGCTGCTCGAGCTGCACTCCATTTGTAGTTGCTCCCCTGGGCGCTGCCAAAATAAAAAAAAAAATAAATAAAAAATAAGTAAAAAGAAAGAACAAGAAATCAAACCCCGGCGTTGCCAGGCGGTGGGGTTGCATCCAGCTACGATTCTCATACGCATGAATTATTTATTTCGATTGTCTGCGCGCTTTTGCTTGCATTATTTTTAGTGGCCATAAAGAGGCACTGAATTTATGTGGCGAGCGGGGCCCGAGGTAGCCGATCGCTCAAATTATCGCAGGAGCATGCAAAATTTATTAACAAACATAAAAATTGCTCGGGAATTTATTTCATCTTAATTCAATTTAACAACTTAAACAGCCATAAAGTGTTCACATAGTAAATCAATGCAACGTCCTATGCAGAATTCCCCCTGTCTACATGCATCTGCATCATCATCATCATCATGATCTTTGGGGCTGGGGCTGGAGCTGGTGCTGCAGCTAGGGCTGAAGCTAGGCCAGCGGTAGTTGTTGCTGCTGCTCCTTGTGCCCCGTAAATTTATGAGCTGTGCATGAAAATGAGTCAAAACAAATTATGCTGCGACTGCTGCGGCTGATTGACAGCGTTCCTTGGGAGCAGCAGACGCCGCTCTAAATGGAGAAACCATCCAGCGATTATGATGTGAACGTTGCGCTGCCATCAGATTTCCATCAGAGACCCCAACAATTTCGAGGCATTAATCATCCCGCTAAATATGAGGGTGGGTCAATAATTCAACTTCAAAAGCCAAAAGCTACTCTCACTCTCTGATAAGCATCATTTATGTACGAACTGTTTTCTATAATATCCATTTGACAGCCATAAAAACTAACCCCAAAATACCCCGAGGGATATGTGCGATTATGCCTACCTATAACGAAGCACGCCTTTTACATATGTGGCATAGTTTCATGCGTACATACATATTCGGATTAGAACTGGGATTATTATTCAATGCGAATATTTCTTGAAAATATTTTGTTCATATTTTATGTGTAGATTGAAAAAGAATTTAAAATAAGTTATAAGGGCTCTTACTAGACTGTTCTTTCGGAAAATTTCAAATGCATAAACATTTTGCCTGATTTTCAAGCCAGCTTTACTTTAAATATGAAATTTTGAATTTGAATGTTAATGTTGAATTTTCGTGTAAATATTTTATTCGTAGATGAGATTATGAAATAATTTAAAATAATTTAAGTGTTCGACAAATGAGTGAAGTTTGAGGGCAGCAGAATGGTTGTCTGTGAAATCTTAGTTCTGACAGTAGCAGCCATCGGCGGTGTTCTTCTTGACCCAGTCGACGAATTTGCTAACTCTGGCATAGACGCCGGGTGCGTTTGGCTGGGCACAGCCAAATCCAAAGGACACAACGCCGGCGAGCTTGTAACGGCCCTCGTTGACAATCAGCGGACCTCCGCTGTCGCCCTGGCAGGCATCCTTGCCGCCAGACTTGACCAGGCCAGCGCAGAGCATAACCTCTTGAATCTTGTCCTTGTAGCGGGTGGTGCGGCACTGCTGGTTGGTGATGATGGGCACGCTCACCTCTTGCAAATAGTTGCTGGTGGTGCCGCCCTCCTTGACCAGACCCCAGCCAGCCACGACAGCCTTAACGTGAGAGTAGGGTGGGGTAAGCGCCAATATGAACGACTCAAGCTACCAACTTACAGTTTTGCCATCAAAGTTGTGATTGACATCGGGAAGACAAACGGGACGCATGTTGCCAGTAAGTGGCACGGGTGCCTCAAGCTTTAGCAGCGCCACATCATTGACAATGCGGTTGGGATCGTAGTTGGGATGTATTGTGGTCTGCACCACCTTGCGCACAATGCCAGGATCGCCCGAGGATCTGTCCAGCTGCAGCAGCCGCACGGTAATCTGATCCCTGTTGCCGTGCACACAGTGAGCCGCTGTGAGGACATAGCGATCGTTGATCAGCGAGCCGCCACAGAAGAGACGCGCATAATAGCGGCCCTTGACCAGCTGGGCGGTCCATGGATATTTGTTGGTGCGCACCTGCTGGCCGCCCACAATGCGGTTGACATTCGGAGTGCCGCAGACTGTGCAAAAGTGAGCGGATATAGAGGTAGCGAGATATTACTGGACGAGTTAACTTCAGGATAAATTCCGGCTACTCACAGCAATTTGTCTTCGTGGTGCACTGGCCGCCGCGGTTGCCGCGCGGAGGACGTGCTCGAACATCGTTGAGTGGCAGCACCGGCTGCTCCACTAGATCCACGACATCGCCAAACTGTTGATTGAGTGTTTGCTGTGGCGCCAAGTATTCATATTGAGCCAGCGCAAGGCTGCAGCCCAGCAGCAGCGCTGCCAGGGCCAGATAACAACGCATCTTGACTGGAGTTGGTTCGGGTGGCAAGTGACGACGCTGTTTGAACAGCGCGTGCTACTTATACAGCAACGGCAGCTCTTTCAATTTTTGATATTTTTTTTTACTAATAAAATTAAAAATATGAATGTTTTATTGCTTGTTTAAACAGTTGGAAGATCGCGACTTGTATCTTTCTTTCATTCGCGTTTTCTTTCTCCGCTTTCTTTGTTTGCTTTCAGGTTTATTTGCATAACACTTTGAGAGTTGCTCGCAGCCAGAACCCAAATGACAAATAAACTTTTAAAATGTTATTGTTAATATACCCTTTACCACGTTAATTGGGCTGCATGGTTGTGTGCATAGAAGAGTGAGAGATATTATTGGTAAGTTTTGTGTCGATCTAGCCATGTCGGAGACTAGAAATTTTCATACATAGATCCTCCTGTGTGAGGTGGCGCACAGATTAAGTTGATTTCAAAAACTCGATTACTCCCTCTGTTCCTTAGTCGATAAGAAGCGATTTTCAGATAATAATACAGAAGTTAAAAATACAAAATCTGTCTCGTAATATATACACAGATCCATAATATTTTACATATTGGATATACTGCCGTTCCTTTTAAAATTGAAAGAATTATTTTATAATGCCATATAATAGTATAAGCACACACAAATTTTGCCATGTTTATCCCCTGAAAACCTCATTAGGATTCCCATAGTCCTAAGGTGCGCAAATTGGGCCGTGCGCTTGTTTGTTCATATAGATGCAATACAGACAAATGCGAATGTTTTTTGCGGCCATTTGCATCTTGATTATAGGGTATTTCCTAGTTGTGCTCTTGATTATTGTTTTTGTTGAATTTTTAGCATATTCACAAGAAGTGGAGCAAACTTTAAGCCGCCTCCACACATGCTGCTGCTTAATGGACTTTTAATGCGACGCTGGAGAGGCTTAGGCATACTCATCGTCGCCGTCATTATCATCATGATGATGATCATTAACATCATCATTGTAATCTTTAGCGTCATCGACATGAGCCGCATGTGACCCAGCTCTGACCAAAATAAACTCAAACTCCAACTGAAACTCGCTGAGTTGGCAGCTTCGAGTGCCTTTCATTCGATTTGTGTGCCACTCGCGCTCGAAAATTCTGCGTTGCTTGTGACTACTGGCAGCATAAATTCTCGTACACTTGCAGCATAAATATCCTTTAAGTGCCGGTTATCCGGTATCATCATTAACCAGCAGCCAAACGCCCGCTTTCACGCTGCTGCGCATATTTTACAAGAGTTTAGCTTGCAAACTACTCTTATATATACATATTTATTTTCCTTTTTTCTGGCATATTTTATGTAGCAGAACTCGAGCTGCAATTGGCGTTCTCCGCAATCTGTCCTCTGCCTGCTGGCTGCTCATATTTTGTGTGCCTGGAATGTCGTCGCTTTTGGTGTCTGCCCCCAAAATGGAACGCCGCGGGCTCATTGTGCTTTGCGAAATAAATTATTATTAAAAAAAAAAGGCACAAGAACAAAATAAGAGCATGTCGTTCGATAATGATGCAACATGTGGCACTTCGGTTGCGGCGCGTGCAAAAATTGCCAATTCAATAATTTTATAATTAATAAATTATGTAGGACAAGCCGCAATCAAATTGCCCATAATTTCGCACTTTAAGTATTTTTTTTTATAATATATACTTTATGAGTTAAAACAATGTATTTATCTTTCAAGTATATGTACAAAGTTGAGAGGAAAAACAAAACAGAGAAATAAATCAAATATTCTATATTAAAAAAATTGTATATTTATATTTCCCTTGCCGAAAAATAAAAATCAAACGCAAACTACTTTTACTAATTTAAAAAATCTTTGGAATAAAGAACTCGCGTATTTGTACGGAGAATGTGAAAAAAGGTTCGAAAAGATAAATAAACAAAAATTGAGATAAGCGCTCGGCCAGAACCAAGACACGTTACACAGGCTGGAATATTATTTGTAAGTGAGAAACAACCTTTAAATTGAATACTCTCCACATTAAACTGGCTTAAAAAATATATAAAACAAAGTTGTTTATTGGCATTTACATATGTGCCTTTTGCTCATTGTAGTATGAAAGAGAAAACTGGTAAAAAGGCAGAAGGAGACATCTCGAACGCAATAAAATACATACATATATTCTTTGTAATCATTATCAACAAGCACGATCAAGACGGTTCTGTCGCCCTCTGAGCAGTACCATAAACAGGTCACACTTATTTTAAATTATCGATAGCTCCTTTCGTTTCCTCGAAACTGATAAATATTATGCATTGCAGCCCTCCACACAACTGTAAAATGTATTTAATCAAATTTTTTTAATAATAATAGAACGAATTATTTATACAATTCTTTCATTCAAATTAATTTAGTTTCTTTTAAGAGATATCGCCTCTTACCCTTTTCAAAATCAGTTATTGACCTACTTAAAATATGTACCTAAAATAAACTATAAATCTCTCTAAAATCAATTAGTCAAATAGATTTATATAATTTTTATGCGTATCTTTTATGGACATGCCCCAATATTGATCTAATAACATAATATATATTAAGTCTACGCAGTATTCTCATTCGAAAACATAAATAACTTTTACTCTTATGCTAACCATAATGGAATGTAAATGTAGATAGTCTCAACTTTTTATTTTCGAAATTTCTTTGCTTTGTCCATTTGCATAGCTTAAAACAATAAAAATAGCGAAAATTTATAAACCTATAAAAACAAAAACGAATCGAAACTAAAGCGAATCTTAAAATCGATTAAAGATGTTCGCGAGTCGTGACTGAAATTTGAATTAACTATAAGACTAATTTTGCATAATCTACGCAGATCTCGAATTTTGTTAAGTTTTGTATTACCGTGCGTGACGTCACACGTTTATCTGCAGTTGAATGTAATTCGAGAGAAAAGGCACTTGTAGCACATGCTGATAAGAAAGAATGAGTTAAATCAATTACCAAATGCAATTATTGTGTTTGCATCAGCTAAAACTGGAGCATGCAACTTGTGGCAGCGATGATAAGAAGTGCCAGGCACAGCTGCAGTTGCTGCATGAAAATCCCACTGACATGCACTGTGCAGTGGGCGTGGCAGCACGGCAACAACAATAGCAACAACACGTAGATACGTACAGTACATTGAACCGGGTCAGCACAACGAAAGACTTAGGGAACAAACTGGCGGCATGCCAAACTGTAGCAGAGAGTTTAGAAAGGTTGAATGGCATTTGCCATTCACTTGGGTAGGGGGACCCAGTGGCTGTTGCCAGTGTCAGTCAGTCAGTCAGCCAGTCAATCATAAATTTGCATAAGAAGAGATCTGCATTATCTAAGCTAGACTTGCCAGTTGCCAGATGCCAGATGCATTTATCAAGGCGGCATAAACAATCAAGCAAAAGCAAAAGCATTTTAATTATTGTGTGTGACGGTACAGACAAACAAATCATGCAGATGCTTGCGTAGCCAGCACAGTCTTTGATTCTCTGGTCTCTGACTGATGTGCTGCATTTGATAACTGCCAGCAATGAAGACTGGGACCCTTAGATAATGAAAAGGAAGCAAGTCTCGGAGTAATTCAAATTTGTAGCACTCGCAAGCCGCTGGGCAAAGAAAAGTCTGAAGCAGCCACAAATCTAAATGCTGAGATCTGCTGCAGTAGCTGCTGCTCCTGAGCCAACTGGCAACATCTTCTTCCTCAATGACATTAATTCATTTTGTATGCAAAGCAATCAGTGACAGTAGCCGTGGCCTCTCTGGCTCCAACTGCAACTCTGACTTTAGCTTGGACTCTTGGCAATTAGAAAAGAGTTGGAAAATTGTATGCGAGCGTAGTCGTTGTCTGTCTGGTTTTCTGGTTCTGCAGCTTTTCCAAACTGGCACTGCGCACTGATTTGCATTGCACGATTCTCAACTTAATTTAACATAAAGTAAACAAGCGCAGTTAACAAGCCAAATACAAGCCATGAGCGTGCGGGTGCCAGTTTGTGACTCCAGCTCTAACTTCAACACCACTTCGAGTTCCATGTCCAGGTCCAGCATCTAACCAAGGGCCATACATGCATAAGCCCTGCGTCCGACTATCGTGTGACGTGTTGTGAAAATTCTAAAATATTTGAACCCAGCTCTGGGCAGCAGAAGAAGAGCTTTCTCACAAGTCAACGCCAGGCGCGAGACACTTTAACATCGAGCATCGTGAGGAGTTTATTAAAAGACACGACGAGCGCCTGCCTCAGTGCCGCCCGCCTTCCTTGGCCTGCCTGCTAGGCCTGGCTGCCTCCACTCTACGAGACCAGCAAGCAAATCCTTTGTAAGGTAATTGCTCATTTGAGTTATAAACACGCACACACAAAGCCGCCTAGCCGAGCCATGTCCCAATGTACCCATGTCGCCAGGTACCCAGCCACAGATGGCAATCGTTGTTATGGCCACGCCTGCCGCACTTCTAAAGGGCCTCTGCCTGGCAATGTTGGCCGCTTTGCATGTCTAACAATTGTTCTTCTAATTGCGTTTATGGCCAAAGGAAGCTATGGGCAGCCCAATAACATTGCCTTGTAAACGCAATCGGACAAGATAATCTCAGCTAGCGCCCAAAAAGGGCCTTTGCGTGAACGTGTGGCATGTGGCATGCATTTGGGCGCAACAAATTGCCGCTGAATTCTGATTGAGTTCTTCAAATTGGCATTGGCATTGATAGAAGTGCGTTACATATCGCATTTATGGGCCGCCCATTAACTGCTCCAGCAAATTGACAGCCACTCCAAAGGGCAATATGGCAATCAGCCACAAAGCGAGTGACCAGCAACAACAACAACAACAACAACAATAACAGCAACAAATAACAATACAATTACGCAACAACACTTCATTAAAACTAAATAAGGTGCCCACCAGATGTTGCGATAACTTGCAGTGGGTGGAGTTTGTTCAGGGTAGTTGCGACTCGGTTAGGACTTCCAGTGCTGGGTCTGACTAATAACTGAGTGCACTGTAGATCAGATCGAAAAATATAATGCTCTACACTGCTAAGCAGCAGTTTTCGGAGTTTTTTTAATTTTATAAGCATCCAATATATTGATTTATTCCTTACCTAAAAGTATGCTTTCCGATTTGTGAGTGTGAAAATGAAAACGAGAACATCCCCCAATATTATTATATTTAATATAAGCTAAATTGAATGGATATAGTAATGCAATAATTACAACAATTTTTACAATAATATTAAAATAAAAATAATAATAATCATCAAGAAACGCCTTTTCCAATAAACAACTTTATAATTATTTAAAGGAAAGTCATTATATATATATATAATATTATAGCAAACAAAGTTTTCTAATAAGCACCGCTTATATAAGTATAATACTTCATTGAACTATAGACATGTTTTTGTTAATTCTTGTGTTATTTAAATTACAGATGTCTATGGACAATTTCCTCAGACATGACAAATCACGTTTCAGAGCAGCAAGGCGAATAGAATAAATTCGATAGCAGTTCCACTCGATAGGTGTAATCGCAATTAATCGATTGTTGTATATGAACAAACTAGTATTAGTTAATTACGTGATTAATCTATTCTACCGATACCGGGATTCACAAATGTTGTTAATTATGATTTGACAAAGAATCTTTCTGTTATCTGCTCGAGCTACATATTCTAGTTCAGGCTTACCACTTCCAGTAAATCCTTAAAACAAATAATAATCTATTATATGACTGAGAACTCTTTACACTCCATTTTCCTATAAGCATTGTTTTATCCAGCTTAAGCTGTTGACGAAGTCAACTTTGGTTGTCGTCTTGATATGCCGCGATAGATGTAGCGCAGCTCGAAGCCTGCAAACAGATCGTGCAATTGCCAGTTATGGGGCTGAATGGGCAAAAAAAAGCTTGCGTCAAATAAAAAAAGGAAAAACGATAGCGGGCTGTGGGCATTGGCAGCCTTGCAGCCATTGCAGGCAGGCACAAAGGCTGCACACATGGTCGGAGTGTGTGGCTAACTTAAATCAGTGGAAAATTGAGGTCCAGCGCAGTGTCTAATGATAACTGCTGGAACTTTAAAGGCGCGAGATTGCGGAAATTTCAAGACAGCGACGATGGCAACGACTGCAACAAGCTACAAAAACCGACAACAACAACGACGACAACGACGACGACAAGTGTCAAGTGAAGCTTAGATAAATTTAAAAAGGGCAACAACATTGGCAAACACATGGCTTAGAAGAGGCGCAAGATCGAGGCACAAGATGAAATCGGCCAACAAAGTGAGGGAGGGAGAGGTGTAGCCTCACCTTGCCGTGCCGCACAAGTAGCCGCAGGGCGGCCGCAGACTCCAAATTAGATTCAGACTCAGTTTCAGTCGCAGTCGCTGTTGCCGTCGCTGTCTGAGCTTTAGCAGCAGCATCCTCATCGACTCGGCCGTGTGGCATGCCATGGCTGTGGAGTCTTGCTCGTATTTGAACTTGCGGACACGCTTTTGGCCCTTAACATTTTTGACCGTCATTTTGGCGATATAAAAATTCCAACGAGAGAGCTGTTGATGCTGTTGTTGTTGCTATTGCTGCTGAGAGCGAAAACGCTTTGGGTTGCACTTTCTTTGCCGTGGCGGGGCGGCAAAAGTGTAGATCAGCGCGAAATCTAATTTATGCAGCAGACAGCCATGCAACATGTTGCACGATGATGAAAATGCAGCAGGCAGCAGGCAATATTTTTATTTAAAAATTAAAACAACAACAGAGGCAACGCGCGGCAACGACAATCGCAGCGACTGCGACGAGGCGAACAACAACGACGCATGTTTTATGACTCTCATTGTCATTTATGCAAATTAGACAACGGTGCGGCGCGGCAACAGGAACAACACAAGAATCACCACCAGATCCGCGTCCATGTCCAGGTTCAGACCATGCTGATCTTTGCTCAGCCCACTTCCACTTCTAAGCAACGGCGCAAATTTCCCACCGAATGGCTGGCCCATGTCTGAGCTTTTGTCATGAACCTGGCCAGACTGTCCCTTTGGCTGGCTGGCTGTTCGCTTGGTTGGTTGGTTATGAGCAACATGTTTTATGATATCTGCCGGTGATTTATTATCATTTGATTTAAAAAGCAGTAGACAGGACACACATCAATACAGGACTGCGGACAGTGGACTGTGCACTGTGCACTGGTCAGCGCGTCCCGGCTTGCAGACCCTTGGCGTTATTTATAGTTTGGACTGGGCCTAAAACTTCCACTGAGCGGCGAGCTGCCACTATATAGAGGCTGCATTTCATGCTTATTATAGAAATGTGCGCTTTTATGAGCGCGCACAGCATGTTAAAGGTGGAGAGAGAGCGCACTAAAGCCTTTTGGCGATTTAATTAGCGTGCTGCGCTGAAACGGGCCACAACAACGAAAGACTTAGGCAACAAACTTGATTTGTGTTGACTTTGCCACGAATCATAAAATGCAGCTAATTAATTTAAGATGCGCGGCTGTGCAGCGTTTACTATTATGTCCGACTCAGTTACAGATAATTTGAGCTGAACCATCTAATGACAGCTCCAGGGGGCTCAGAAGAACTTAAGAGTTTTCATCACCAGCAGAAAAGAGGTAAGGCGTATAAATGATAATTATTATATTGCAGCTGTGTATATGTAAACATGCCTCATAACATGTACCTAATTAGATCCGACGTGATTAGAAAATGCCAGGTTCTCTGATTTAAGCTTGGTGTAGGTTAATAAATATACTAATATTTAGATATAAAATTAATATCGTTTACGTGATATCGAGAAGGCATTTTGTTCATTTAACGGTACATGCATAACATGCATACATAACATATTCTTTTAAAAAAATAAGTTTATATTTACGTATTTTATATTTTCAAGATTATACAGTTGTTATGCTAAACTACTACTCTCGTTTCTCATTAGCTTGGAACAAAAGGTGCGAACTTACATGACTGCAGAATCTTCTCCTTTTTGCAGATTTTTTCTTAAAGTCCTTGAGCACTGATATTGTAGCTGTCAGTTGTTTTAGGGATGCTCACAGTTTTATATGTGAACGAATGTTTATTATTATTCGAAAGACTTTATAATGCAACGTCAATTAGATGAATTTGTTGGGTCCTGCCTTACATATAAATAAGCCTGACTCGTATTGATCTGGAAGAATACAAGTTGCAGTTCCGTTTCCATATATTAACTTCACTAACACGTATTTCACAATCAGAGACGTCATCATTGAAATTATTTATTCGTCAGGTCTAGATCCCATCGCTAACCCTAGCCCAAACGCAGTGATGCACCTTTCTATGTGCTCATCTTTGTGATGCACATGGCTTAAAATAGATACTTAAACGTTTAGCTTATTTGTTGTTGTTGCAATTGGTTAAAAATATTTATTACCTTCACATATATATTTAATTCAACGATGTGCAATGTTTGCACAGCAAACTGCCAAAGTGGGTTGTCATAAAAGTATGTGAAAGTAGGTAATTTTTGAATTTAAGGGATATGCAAAGCGACCATTACCAGTAATACGAAATATAGAAATTTTCCCCATTCGCTTCAGTTTTTGGAGAGTTCGAAATTAGCTTTAGTTATTGTTTATCAGGATGGTGCTTTATTTTTGACCACTTGACTTTAATCGACTCTCCAAACTTTACACAAACCACAATCGATTCGATACTGGCTAATTTCGAACTCTTCAGGTGGAATAGGCGTGAAAGAGTGTTGCACATAGATAATAAAGACAAAGTCCGATAATTCAAGCTAGTCGCTCTATCCATTATCGTAGATATACTACTAAGTAAATATATACACATAAATATATACACCACAAACATTAAGAGCAACCATCGCTACATGGCAACTATTAGATGTATTTACATCTTATTACATTTTGTTCGTGGCGCTTTTGCAATTAACTGTCCATTCACGTGCCAGCACGGCATGCGCAATGACATCATCTAGTCCCCTGCCACCCCCCCCCCCCCCCTATAGCTTTGCATCATCAAGAATTTTCGCATTAGTTGTGCTTGAGCCTAACCGATAACCACTTGGCTTAAGTTATGGCCAAGACGATGACGATGCTCCGTTAGCTAAGCTCTGCACTCCAATCTTATCCGATCCGTTGTTTTAACTGCCGCCCACGCCATTGGTACTTGGCTGTGGCCCAGGCTCTGGCTCAGGACCTAGTGAGTATTTTCAATTGCAAATTGAATTCAATCATTGACTATAATTTGGCACACTCGCCACAAAGAAGGCAGTTCGGAACTGCGACTCGAGTACGCTTAACAGTTAAATGTTGCAGCGGCGTTTGCATTTAACACGCGCAAATTGCTGCTGCAACAACAGCAACAACTGCCATGGGCTGCCAGCTATGGGCATGCAGCAAAGTCAAAGTCAAGACAACGACGACCATTAGAAATTCTAATTTTTCTACAAACAACAACAATTGGCTCTGCTATGGCTGTTGCTGTTGGTTGTTGTTGTCGGTGTTGCTGCGGCTGGTAACTGCAATCAGCCATACAAAAGTCACCCACAAGCAACAGCAGCTGAAGAAGGTGGCAACTATGTAAGTCACGTTGTTCGTACGGCTCTGAGTTTGATGGGGAGGAGGTTACGGTTACGGGGTCCATGGGGCTTGGCTGTTAGCCCTGGCCAAGCTTTCTTTGGTGTTGCTGTTGCCATTGACAACAAACGACAAACGGCGACGATGTTGCTGCTGCCGGCTGCTGTTGATGATGAGGCGCTGTTGTTGTTGCAGATGCCGCCATAAACAATTGCGATAAAAAACCGTGCGAATTTCTCACGAACAGTTTTGAGGCAAGCGCACCACTATGTATAAATACAAATATATACACATATATAGCACGCTATATGGGGAAAATTCTAGGCAACTATCCACCTACCCATCTACCCACACCGTTGTCTGACGACTCTAATTCTTGGCGCATGTTTTGCCTGGCGGTATTTGCGCTTTGATTGCCCAAATCCAAAAGCAGAAGAAAACAGTCAACAGCAACATTGCTGCCAACAACAACAGCAACTTTTGCCTTAAGTGGGCTGTGGGTCAAGCCATGGCCGGCATTGTTGTGGCACTAATGATTTTGGCATGGTATACAATTGATTGATTGCTTGATTGAGTGCATTGAACCGCCTTGGTCAGGGCTAGGGCCGAAGTTGTGCTCGGCAAAGGTCAATTGGTTTGTCTCCTGACAGCAGCTGGGCCCTCGCTGGCTGTGACAAGTTTTACATGCATTGCTTTCATAACAACAACAACCACAGCAGCAGCAGCATCCACAACAACTACAACAGCATCAGCAGTAACAGTTGCTGCTACAGCAGCTAAAAAACTCACGTCGAGAAAATTGTCCAACTGTTGGGTTTATTATTTCGATTGCATAGTCAACATAGAGAGAGAGAGAGAAAGAGCAAGGGAGAGAGAGAGGGAGAAACGAGGGGGAGAGAGTTGCGGAAATATTGTATAGAACCCAAGGCACGTAGCAGCACTTTGGCTTTGTCTGCCGCAGCAACTTGCAACTTGGAGCCATGCCCCCTAGCCCCCAGCCCCCCTCTGCAGTGTGTGTCTGCTGCTGCTGCTGCTGTGAGCACCACTTCTAATGATGCAAGCGAGGTCGTTCCAGCCAGCCAGCAACAAAGTTCTGCAACTTTTTGTTGCTGCTGTTGCAGAGGCTGCCTGGCAGGCCTACAGTTGAGGCTGCCTGCTGCTTGCAATTCTTTTTGCTCCAGCCCCAGAGTCCATGCTTATTTTCTATTACTGCTTTTTCCACTTAAGGCCATTGCACTTTTTACGTGCAATGCCATGGAGGGCTTCTTGGCCATTGCCGTCGTTGCTGCTGTTGCTTGCCAGGCTAGCTGGCTAGCTGGCTGGCTGGTTGGCTGGCTGGCTGGCTAAACGTGCAAAGGTTGTGAAAATGCTGACGCTGTGTGGAAAAGTTGGCAACAAATTTTGCGTCATGCTTGGAAAAAATGAAATGGAGCGAAAAAATGTTGTTGCTGGACAAAGCACCGACTCGGATCTTCATGTTGCTGCTGCTGCGGCTGTTTGTCTGCTGTAAGCGAAATATGGGACTTTTTAGGTTCGTTGACTTTGAACATTGCATTGGCATTGTTCTTCTCACTTTATTATTTGCTTTGTGGAGGCTGCGGCTGCCGTTCTGTTGTGCAACAATTCGCGTGCAGTAGCCACAACAACAACACCAGCAGCAGTTGAGCCTGTTGCCTGCTGCCTGGTAAACAAAGCGCAAATAATTCATAGCAAAGCCAGCAGCCTGAAGTTTCTCCGTAGTCTTCAGCCTGACCCTTTCATTAGACGCAGCAGCAGCAGCAAACAGGCAAACTTTATGCATCCTGCGCGTTGATTTCCATTTAAACGACAGCGTTAGAGAAACAGCAACACAAACAGAAACAAAAGAAGAAGAGCACAAACACACACACACACACATGTATACAACACATACAAAACTGGCTTCCTTGATGCTATCCAGCGATCCAAACGAAAAGCGAAAGAACCCATTAAAATAGCTGCAACTGCAACAGCAACAGTTGCAACTGTTGCAAGTACGACGACTGCGCGGTAGGTTGTTGTCACCCATGCGCTTTGTGGCCTTTTGATTTGCTGGCCCAACACGACAAGCGACAACTTTGGCCTCCGATTGAAAGAGGTAACTGAAGGGCAACGTGCAGACAAAAGCTGCATCAAGTTCCCCCTCCCAAGAAGACCTATCGCAAAAAAGATAAAATTATTCCCCGAATGATATCCTTCTCTCAATAAAAGAAATAACAATAATAGATGAAAAATACGTTGACTATATAGCAAAGCACTAGTTAGCTGTCGTATCTTGGCTTCTTGTGCTTCTAATTTTAGACATACCTTATCACCCATTGCCCGCTCGTGAAATTTGAACTTAGGAAAACTTAGGACATCGTCCATTAAGCATTCAGTAGCATTTTTCACATTTTTCGGGCTAGTGCCCGATGGGAAGATAGTGGGTGGAATTTCATAAAAATCTTAGCCTGCAAGTCAGTCACATAAGGTAACTATAGTTCAAATTTAAGCTTCCTAGTTTTTACGATTTGGGATGTGCGTTGATCACCAATCAAACAGAGTGTCAGGACAAACAGTTTTATAAATAGAGATTAGTAAATAATTCAGGCCTTTAGCTTTTACGGTCTTATGGGACATGACTAGATCGCTTCAGCTTGTCCTCCTGATCAACAATGAATGCTATTTAAGAGGTCGTATATGCTTTCTGACTTTTTTGATAGGAGCAGGGTGTAATATATAGAATACTTCAACACATTTATAAGGCAAACTACGCTGAATGGTGGGTAAGGTAGAAAAATTTTTGAATCACGTAGCAGCTGAAATTTGTTCGGGCTAAGGAGCAAAAAAGAAAGCAGCCGAGCTCGTATTCATATTACTACCGCTGTTGCAGCTGCTGCTGCGTGCAGCAATTAGTGGCAAATTGCATGGGAAAATTCTATCAAAAATATGCAAAAAATACTGTGCGGGCGAGCTGCAGCCAAGGCTGAAGCGGCCAAAGCGGCGCGCCGATGGGCATATGCAAAATGAAAGACTTCAGACACGAACTTGACGCATTTGGTCTGCGTTCTTAACAGTAAAATGTTGCCGTTCCGCCACTACCTACCTGTGTGCCTGCCTGCTTGGCAATTTGGGAAAATTGGGAAAATCAATAAGGAATCACTATGATTAGCATTTATGTGCGCTGCATTCGACATTAAATTGGTAGCGAGATCCAGACAAAAATGCTTCCTTGTTGTGCTCTCTTTTTTTCACTAAAAACAAAATCGAAAACCTAACCTTAAACTTGGCGTGCTTGGCTGCCAGTTGCAGCTGTTGAATTTGCTGCAAGAATCACAACAGAGTCAGACACTAAGCCAAAAGCTGTTGGCCCAGTCGCATGCTCGCTCGCATTTGACGTAATGGTCTGCAACAAAAACAACAACAACAAAAACAACAACAACAACCACAACAGCCACTACACAGACGCCAACAGCTGGGCAAAAGTTCATTACTCCACTTAGGGCCACATTTGCCGCAGCTACACAAAGTTGAACAGTTTTCTTTTTGCTGCCTGGAACCTCTTAGCGGATTCTCAGATGCACCGCAGAGGTCGCTGCGCCTTCAACATGATCGTCATCATCATCATGATGATGATCGTGGTCTGGGGGCTTTGATTTTCGGTTTTTGGCTTTTAGTTTTTTCCAAGGAACTTTGGATTCTGTTTCAAGTGGGCGGTCAAGGAAGTTGTCGTTGTGCTTTCCGTAAATGCCAAAACATTTTGCCAATATGCTAAACAAGTTTCGCCCAGTGCCCACTTCTATTTCTTTAGTTGCCCCTAAGCGCAGGGCTCAAATCATTTCAAACAAAGATGTGCATTAAGTTGATAAATCCAACCAACTGCCAACTCCACATAAATTGCATGCCAGCGGCCAAATAATTGGCTGGGCAGCTGCCTGGAACTAGGGGGATCAGGACTGTGGTAAGCGTTTAGGTGTCTAAGCCGAAGACTCTTGGGCTTTTGGGCAATTGTTATGAACATGTCAAAGTTAACGAGTCAGCCGTCAGCTATTTTGACTGTCAGCTGGTCAAAGTGTTAAGTGGCTGTACATGGGCTAGAGGCAAGGGCAGAGGATTTCTTGAAACCTTCAGTTGCTCGGTTGCTCGGTCTGTGCAAACAACAATTTATTTTCACAGGATTAAATTATAAAATAAAAAACGTACAACATAAAAATGGTCCTAAGTGAGTGGTAACTACGAGACTGTGCTTGTGTGCTATGGCAAATTGGACCAAGCTCATGATATTATCAAAAGAAGAGCATAGCAGTAGAAAGAGTGCCATCCTAGAGTCGTTAGCAAGTTTTGTTGTTGAACCAGAAGGTGATTGAAATAGTTATAGAGCCAAACATTGGCCTTGAGCCGGACAGCTTAATATTATTATTGGAGGTCACTAAACTGAATTGTCGTACAACAACCTGGCATTAAACAACAAAACACAAAAACTCAAGTGGTTGTTAGTATGAACGCAAACATTTTTTTTATGGATTTAAATTAATATTATCTAGCTTATTGATATTTAATAATTGAACAGAGGCTCATGCAAAGCAATATTTAAAGAGTGAAGTTAGTTATAAATTATGCCAAATTAGCATGATGATAAAAATATATCTATATATGAAACTGTTTGTCCTGACTGACTGACCGATTGGTTATGAACGCACATCCCATTCTGTAAGAGCTAGGAAGATGAAATGAAACTGTAGTTAAGATGGGGTTTACCCGCCTTAGTTGTTTACCTTCCGATCGGCCACAAGCTAATTTTCAAAGATCTTTGTTTAAATTCATTTATGGAGTGTTTTACACTTTTCGCAGAATCCAAGCTTCCTCGGTAGATTTGCGGCTCAAAGATTATTTAGATGATGTTTTAAGTTTGCATGATTATGTATGCGTGTTTGCTCTGTGTATATTAAAACGTGCATGCATGCGTACATGTATGAATGCATGTCCGGATACTTACAAACATACACATACATACATAAATACATACATACATATAAACGTTCATGCAAACATACATACGCAGATGCTACATACATACATACAAAATAAACAAAACAACACAAAATACCAAAAAAAAACATGAAAAAAAAAAACACTACACTACTTGTCAAGTATGAAAAACTGCAGAGCCTACTAGAATTCTTGAGAATCGAGGAGTAGAGCACTTGGTAAAAAATTGTTTTATTTAAATTTGCAGCACAGGACAAATAAGCTAGGTCCGCGTTTGGTATTGAAAACAAACATGCATGCATACATATATTCATTAATGCATACATGTATGTATGCAACCCCAAACGCAAACACGCCCACACACACATACACACACATACTTGCAGACAGAAACACCCAGAATACTTGCATACCTAGTATCCTATATAGAAATAGATCGAATTTTCCCACCCCCATAACTCGATCAAATGTCATCAGATTTTCACGAGGTTTGGGTCTTTGTTCGTGGTTTGGCCTATTCATCAATTTGTCATCTAAATCTGGCAACATAATTCCGAATTGCTGCAAACTTATATTTTAAGCACTACATAAAAACTTAACGAGTACGTAGATATTATAGCAATTCACATATTCGATTTTGTTGACAATTAACATATGGTGTGGAGTCTAAGAAGATAAGAACTTTCGAATTTTTCAATATATATCGTGCATGAAACCCATAATATTAATCTAATGATTTGACGTCAGTCGTTGGCGAAGGTCACTCAAGGTCGCTTGACTGTTCAATCTACCAGCCCCGTGACTTAGAAATGAATATGAATATGAAATCTAAGTAAATACAACTTAACTAAGATGGATATATGTTTTATGCCATATATTTGTTAGATACATGGGTTCAAAGCAATCATTTAAAGTACATTCTAAGTGCTAGTATTAGTAATTAATGCAAATGCACAGCTCATGCATAGACAACATTACAAAACATAATTCATTGTTTGATTTGCATTGATTATATTTTGTTTTGATTTGTGATTAGCGCTCATAAAGATGGCAAAAATGACGTAATTGCACTTCTATGGATCCGTCTTATGAATGTACGTACGTGACGTGTTCGGTTAAGGTTTAAATAGTCAATTAAATAAAATAAGTAAAAAGCCTCAAATGGACAGCTTCAGTTTGGCTTGTGCCTCTTGTGTGTGCGTTGAGGCGTGGCAACGTTTTGTGATGCTGCATCATGTCGCATGATGTGCAAAGGCATTAAACACCTCTCGGCTATTAATAGCGCTAAAGATTATTAATTACGAGTCACTACAGCAGCGTCTGCCTGTTGGACGTTGGACAATTGAAATGCAAACACAACCAACTGCCAACTGGTAGCCAGGTGGCAACAGGTGCAGCAACAGCAGCAACAGCATCAGCAGCAGCCACAGCAGCTCATATGTGCGCTATGATCTCATCTCACAGCACTGGGCCGCGGCACGCACCCGGCACACGACCTTGACAGCGAGCCGAACAGCAGCAGCTGGTGCTGTCCAGGTCGAGTCATATTAAAACTTTAATTAACATTTAATTACAATATTGGAAAACGCTAGCTATACACATCTGCACTCTCATGCCGCTGCGAGTTTTCCGTTTTCTATTTTCCATTTACCATTGCGCCCGCATTGCTCATGGCTCAGCTATGCCAAGTCTTAGAGATTGGAGCATATGTCAAATTGATTTGCTGCGGCTTTGCTCTATACGCAATCAATGAGCTGTAACATGGAAAAGCCTTTGAACTAAACCGATTGCCGCGTATCATGGCAAATCAGCGGAAATTTGCAATTTTCCACAAGCGACTTTTGAGTTTTGTGCGAGCTAGAAAATTCTGAAAAAGGTGTGTGTGGCAAAAACCTGACAGCTGTTTATCACTGTGATAAACTGCAACAAATTTTGGGTCATGAATGTATTCTAAATACAGTAATCTTAGCTGGAAAATCGTCATAGATTATGGACATGCCGCATCTTTATTAAACGACAAATTGCGACTCTAAGCAAACTTAAAACTGGCACTAAAAATAGTTTTTATTATTATATATATGCTATTTACTAGGGGATTAATGCATCATCAAATAAATGTGAAAATTTGTAGTCTGTCATTAGGACTTCAGTACTTTACCTCAGCTGCATAAAATGATTTTTAATAACCAATTAATGTCTAAAATAATTTTTTTTTTGCTAAATGCAGCTGTTAAGTGCGAGAGGAGAATACTGTCAGATTGTAAAAAAGCTTTTAAACTCATTGAGCTTATAATTCAACTAACGTCCGTTTCTTTCAAGCACATTTTAAGGTTCTTGACAATATTCATATAGAAACATTTGCCGTCTAGATAAATTGCTTTTTATTTTCTCGCTTCCATTGTTATAAGTAATTGCCATTCGCAACACTTGAAATTCAAATCATATAAAAGCTGGGAACATTGCAACTTTACTTTAATTAAAAACTAACAATGGGGCGGAGGTGCCCAATAAATTACTTTTCCAATCTATCGACAAAAGCCCAAGTTAGAAAGTTCGTTCTGTAAAATCCATTTAAGATGAAGAAGCTAAATGAAAGCAAAGTAAAGCTTTGTCTTTGGTCTTAAAAAAATTTGCATTGCAATCACACACGCTGGCATGGGAGTTATGTGAAAAGAGCTAGGAATATTCATAATTTGTGTAGCCAGTAAAATGTGCTTTAGGGGGTGGTATAAGGCACATAGACAATAGTCTCCTACAGAATGGCTATAATTTAATTAAAGATACTAAAGTATTACGTGATTTTAAGATGTGGAAAAATTAAAAATTTCGGCTGTGCTAAGTAGAAAATAATTAAATCTCAGAATAGACGGCAGATGAAATATGGTGTGTGTATTTAGCATATCTTCTAAAAAGGCCAGATATTAATATTTATCGATTTTCGGCAAATGACACACTTTGAAAAAATCGAATCAGTGCTTGCAATAGAAGAGTTCTAGATTTAAGAATATTGATATGAGAAAATAAATAAGGAAACGGCTTGGAGATGACTTCTTCTCTCAGCTACATAGAATATACCCTTTAAAACAATGAACAATAAATAGAAATACAATGAATGAAATTTACGAGAGAATACTTAAGTAGCACTTCTATACGAAAATTCAGATAGCTAGAACTAGAATGGTCTAGACCATTCTACCTAAGTGCTTTGGATGAGTTTGCCATTTTCCAACACCGTAATATACTGTTAGCTGGCGCGTTCTATAACGGTTACACTTGGCAAGACGCGATGCTCCAATTTTGCTCAAATAGTTTTCGCTTTTGCAAAATGCTTTTAAAATTTCACTCGACTAACAACATGCAATGTTAATTTCTCAACTGTTTTTTATATGGATGCTAGGGCAACTAAATTAAAAATTATCTACGCTAAATTATCTTTTTTGCTTTGTTATTGTTTGCAGCTGTTGTTTTTGTTGTCTGTGGTTCTTGCTTTCAGCGAGTTGACGCCGATTTGATTTTCTGACACCCATTGTTTTAGCCAACACCTGAGATCCGAGAGTAGTCGAGACTGCGACAACGGTGCTTTCTGTTGCAGTCCAGTGAGCTTAGATAAATATTTAAGCACTCGTTTTTTATTATGACAGGGAAAACGCAGCAAGCGTAGCACAAAAAACCATCGAAAGAAATTGCAAAGCGCGCACCCTAAATGAATTGCCGTTGTTTCCCATATGACAAATGCACAAACTGCAATTTATTTTTAATAAAAAAATATATACAACACTTTAATGGGCGCTGCGCAACATGAATCAATGCGGCGACAGCAGCAGCCATAAAAATTTAACAAGCAAAAGTTTGTTTATTTAGCATAAAGGAACTAAACGGCGTATGCAAATACCGCTGCACTGCGATAATGTTTTGCTCATTTCCCCAGATACTACGGAAAACACATATATATATCAATCTCTAAATTTATTCCTTCGCTTGTTTTTTTTTTTTAATATCTGTTCAGTGGAAATATAATTTATATCTATTTTATTAAAGTCCAATCAAAGATAGTTGCAGGTGCGAAATATTTTTTCATCCACAGTGAACTGATTGAGATGTGGGTTTGTTTTGGGTATGTCGAAAATATTTCAAGCTAGCATGAATACAATTGATAAAATGATAAAAATAAACTGTTTTAGAAGATGGGTGGGTTGTAAGGAAATACCTTACACACAGCTAGATTGTAGGGACAAAACTGATATCTACATAGCCTGACAGGCTTATCAAGTGGCCATACCCAAAGCACTGTATGCCCTAAAGCTCATTTGTACAGGGTATCAATATAATAAAAATGACACGCGACATGGTCAAGCGCAAATTTCATGCACTGTTGATCGATGTCGCTGGGCTGTGGCTGCTGCGACTGCGACTGCGACTGAGGCTGAGGCTGAGGCTAAGACCTTGAGAGATATTCATACTTTTAGTCATTGAATCATTGTTGTTTTTGGCAAATTAGTTAGTTGACGAGCCATGCAAACAGCAATGTATGTACGACAACTATTTATGCCTGTTTAATATTTGTCAATCGAATTGGCAGAGTCAGTTTTTTTGTCTGGGCGCAGACAAAGGTCTCGCCTCACAGTAAATGCTGTTTTTGTCTTATTCAAGTTTTATGCAAACTAAAAGTTTATGCAAACCATTTGTATGTTAAAAAAGGCATTTCATTTTTATTTAGAATTCAACATCAAGCATTTAACATTAACAATGTCAACATGAGCCTTAGTCGGATTTATGGCATTTTTAATTAGGCACTTGCAATATTATCGCCGTTGACTGCCACAGGCGCCATTTGTGATCAGCATAAACTTGGCTTATACTTAGTTAATACTTGGCTGGATAACAAAGCTCCCCCGATGCCACCACATTGGGCATAAGGCTATCCGGTTGCGTTGCCTGCTGCCTGCTGCCTGGTGCCTGTTGTTGTTGTTGTGGCAGCTGCAATAGTCCGCGCTTCATTAGCATCGCGTTTTGTATTGTGGAATTGCGTTTACATAAAAATTGATTGCACACCATTCACGTCAAATAAGCGCCGACATCGGGTATAAAATATATATGACAAGGCGTTTAATTATCTATTACAATGTATGCATGAGTTCATCTCCACATACCCCAACCTGGGTACTGTTGAGAGTCGGCTCTGTCATTAGAGAATAACTAAATGACCGCTGGGCACCAATAAAAGCATCATCAATGGCCACCAAGACAAATAAAGTTCGGATCTGGTGCCCAACATAACTTGCAGCTTTTTCTTAATTACAGAACAGCTTCAAAAAGGGGATAGCATTTGTTGAATTAAATGTCATAAGAAAGTAGCCTATGCGAAGACAACAAATCTCATTTTTAATTAAAATGTATGGTTGTGAGAGCTTTAAGGGTACAAAAATGTTGTCTACTAAATGCAATAAAGTAAAATAAACTTTGTTTATGAATAAAGCTTTAGAAGAATATTAAAACTTAACTGATAACTAAAGACTAATAGCTCAACAAATTTAAAAGCTTTACATTAGACATTTTTACTAAATAAATAAATAGCGCTTAACACGTTATTTGTGAGAAGAGCTTTGAAAGCATATAAAAATGTTCAACTATAATCACACTCAAAGCTTAAGCTTCCCAAATTTTAACTTATTACTTAACTCTTCCCACTCAACTAACATTTGGAAAGCTTATCGTGTGTACGTCCCAAAAATTATTGAGGTGTTCTAAGTTTATGACAATTACTCACTTAGCTATTTAAGTAAAACACAGTCACAAATAGGCGAATACGCAAGTATAAAAATGAACAATATAAATAATGTGAATAACAGTCTCTTTACTATGGGTTTGGTGACTGTAAAACTGTAACCCTGACGAAGTGACTTCTAAACTGCACATAAGATATATAGATTTGTATAATTTATGGCGGATATAAAGTCTTCTTACAAACTATCTTCAGCAATCCTTTTCTCCTATTCCTAAATATGTACATTTTATACAAAATTTGCAGTCTCCAAACAGCTAATATGCACTTTTTACTTTTGGAAAAGAGTGTATCGTACTTTTTAGCTTTTCATTGTAAATTTCTAAATTTTAAATATTTTTTTTTACTTATTCGCTCATCAGAAACTTAATTTAAAAAGATCATTTAATTCATATTGCCTGTAAATTACTTGGCAAATAAATATAATGTTTTTTATTTACATTTTTTAACCGCAAATTTCCTAAGATGTGCGAATGTTACGCTCGTTAGCTGGGAAGCTAGAATGATATCATAATCAACAGCAACTACTCATAAAAATCACCAAGCACAAAAATTTAACGACAAAATGCAAATCAGCAAAGAATTTCGATGAGGGAGGTGTTGTTCGGCTTGAGCTCCGACAGACACTTAAAAGACATTTCCGCTGCGAGGCAAGTAAATTCAAATTAAACAAAACAAGCAGTCGCTGTCAAACTGTAGCGCACGGTCGATCAATGGATGAAAGTTAATTAACTTGCCCCGTTGCGGGTTCAAGGAACTGAACCAGAAATAGAAAACCCAATGGCCAAAAAGGCGCCGCCACAACAAGACGCCGAGTAAAAGTCGCTATCAACACCAACAGCGAGACAATTGTGATGGGGCCAAAACGGAGCGCGCGGTTACAGCGGATGGTAAACAAAATAAATGAAATCACATTCAAAAAGACATAATTCTTGTGGCCAGAAACGGCCAGAAACCGCAGGGAATCATTAAAATTGTCTGTTGCGCGCTTGTCAAACACGAGCACAGCAAAAAGCGGGCGGAAGGTGCAGGAGGAGCAGGTGAGGGCTACAACCAGAGCCCGATCAGCACGCGATTTGTAGGAACAAGATATGAACGACATGTACATTCAATACAACAAATGAACAAATGAGACTAGGGCGGAGCTGTGTGCGGGGGCTGCGATCAGAGTTATGAATCATTATTCTTCGAGTCAAGTACAAAACAGGCCACCAATGAACGCACTCCAAGAGAATTGAGACTCGAGAATTGAGCACTGAGCATTGGTTGCCGGCTCTTGGGACCAAACAGATTATTGACTCTTGATTACCATAAGGTGATTTGTTTACCCAAATCAAAGCGGGAGTAGAAGCCTGGCCCAGAAGTGTTTGTTTGCTTATTTATGGCCACTTTCAGATAGCTCGCATAGCCCGGGGCTAATAACTGTGCCATTTCTAGGCACTGTTGCCTGCCTGTATTACGCGAGCTACCTGCCCGGAGTCCCATTTAAGAGCTATAAAAGTGGCTGAAAGTTTCGTTTCGAATTGAAAGCTGCAGCACGTATTCTGAGCACTTGATTTGTACACGAATTTTTGCGCGTAATGTTCGCTCAAATTGGGCTGGCCTGTGGGCGTGGACGTGTTGACATTGTGTAGCACAGTTCCGTCAATCAAGCGTTCAATCATTTACTCAATCAGACAGTCAAAAACTCAGACACTCAGTCAGTCGCTTGCGTAACTATTGAGCGCGGCACGTGATCGGTTGCCAACTATCCCCTTCCCCAACGAACAAAATTTCCAAATTTGAACTTTTCGTGCATTGAGCACATTGAACTCTCCTGCCAGATATAACAAAATTGTTTAATTGCTCAATTTCAAGTCGATTGCCAATTCTTCTTCTTTTTGAATTCACATTTATATAGCTGCAAGCGTTTTCAGAACTCTTTTTGGTGCCCCTTCTTTTGTAATTATTAAAAAGCCATTTACCTGCATAAAACATTGGTCAATTTTTAGTAGCCTTGTGTAGCTATTTATAAAGGCGTGTTCCGGAAAACATTTGAGCATAGAATTATGAATATGTTCATTGAGGACCCAAGTTAATTCTTAGCCTAAGGCCAATGTAGCCAGGGCTATTGAAAAATAAATAAAATGATAAAAATGAAAGTAATAATAATATTAATAAAATTATTAAACACAATTATAATAATAATAAAAGTGAATATTTTTTAAAAATATATTATATGGCAATAGAAAAAACTATTATATGACATAATATTTGTGTGTTAATGAATCAATATATTAAACTTATTATTTATATAATATGATCTTATAATGTATTGAAGGAGGATTTCCATTTACGGTACCTGATCTATTCAAAGACATTTTTTGGATTCACTCATCGATAAACTACTCCTTATTTTGGGATCCCTCCATAAAATACATAAAAATTATATTTTTCACAGGTTGCTTTTAACCAAGCTTATCAATTAAAATTCCACACAGAAATGTATTTCTTAATCAAACAAAAAACCTTTTCCAATTTGTGTCTAAGCAAACAAATGTACCAAAGTTTTAAAATATATAAATCAAATAAAAGAAATCACTCATAGCTTATTAATTGTTGATCCTGCATACAATAAATGCACTTGCAATTTGGAGCTTTATTCAAACATTGGCTGCCAAACTGTAGCCTCAATGATGTATGTAGATTGATGATCTCATCAAAGGTTTTGGCAAACTTCAAAGAACAAGCGCAGACATGCAGAATTCCGCTTGAGACGTGTAGCTATCCGCCTTGAAAGGAAATATGTAAATTATATATACATATAGTATTTGTGTTCTATTGTATTCTGCTTTGTTCTAATTGCGCTTGACTGATTTTAATAGCAGACTCGTGTTGCGTACGAGTGTACGAGTATAGCTATAGGTTATTAATCAAGTGGCTAACTTTGCTCGCTGTTTGCTGCCTGTTTATTGTGTTTTAATTATGTATTTGGAATCGGCGAATCTTAAGATTGATATGATGTCACTTTGTCTCTAGCCTGGTAATTTGTCACTCTCCCGTGAGCTGCAAACAAATCACAGCCAATGGCCGTCATTCGTCTAAACACCTACTCGAATCTATGTAGTGCCCAGCTATAAGTTGTGTCCCCTCTTTTGAGGAGGGTACTGAGGGAAGCAGGAATTGGATCCACGTTGATGCCACATCCATAAACTGCGCGCTTGTTTGTTGGTTTTTAATTGGCAGCGCCATAATCTATCATTAATTTTGCCATAAATTGTTTCCATCAATGCGAGGGCTGACGATCCGGTTGCCCACACTCACTCTTTCTCTCCCTCCCTCTATGTGCAAGCCCCACTCCGCCCTTCGCTGGCATTTTATTTATTTTTATTTTTCTATAAAGCGTTCCTTTTTATCTGCGTTTGCAAGATTTATGCGCGCGGCTATAAAATAATATGCTGCCAAGACAAGGCCGGGTACTTGGGCAGCTCTGCTCCTTTTGGACCACTACTGCAGCAGTGGCTGCTGCTGCTGTTGCTGCTGTTCGCATCCTTTGGGCCAATGCCAACTATTTAGCTCAGCTAAAAATAGCAGTCAGCACACACATACACACGCATACAAACACATGGAGAAGCAATTGCAATCACTCAGTTTGTTGCTTAAGTCTTTTGTTTTATTTCTGTTTGCATTTTTCAGTGTCAGGCGCAAGCGCAGGCGCAGTCTTGGGCCCAAGCCCAGCAGGACCAGATCCAGACAATCGGCAAGGGATCCATCCTCTCTCTTACTGAAAGTGAGTTATGCAGTCAACAGTTCATAGAAAATATTTTTCGTCGTCTAAAAAAAAATGAAATAAAGAAGAGCCAGCAAAGCTATGCAGCATATTTATTTCAACGAGCAATGTGAGCTATTTTTGGCATCTATGTATGTAGCTATAGATGCGAACTGCCCCCCACTTGGATTGGCTTTCTCTGCACAAGCCAGCCTTGGCCAGGCCCATCAAATGCGGAAGACCAGCAGTCTACAAGATTTCAATAAAGCAACGCCAAAAGGCTCACCGGTTCGTACAGAGCACATACACATTTTGTAATAAAATTAATGACACGTCATTACCGTAATATTGTTGTTATAATGCGGGCTGCATGCAGTGCGCGGACGTAGGTTTGAATGCAGAGAGTACAAGTACGAGTACTAACTTGGGTACCGGTCTTGTTGTGGGTATACCCACAAGTTGGAACCACCGTTAAGAACGAACAAAAATATCAGACGAATGGCTGCAGGGTGAAAAAATTTCTTCATTGCCTTTTTAGCCCAGCTCTGTCATTAGTTTTAAGGCATTTAGCCGTTTAAATTGATAAACAACATTAACATGCAAATTGCGGTCATTTAACGATAATATCTTTCTCTCTGATACACCAGCAACGGTTCTCAGGCCTGTTAATGAGCGCCAAGCCATGCCTGGAGCCTGCCGGCCAGCCTAACGATAATTGAATAACTCCCAATGACACCAGTCTACCCCATTCTTAGAGGAAGAGTATAGCAATAGTGTCAAATAGAGTCCTCTTAGCTTTAAGTTAACTTCATTGCACTCTTGAATCATTCTTCCATCATGCTAGCTTTTATTATTTGTGAGCGCCTACGACGAAAAGTTTAATATTTAGCAAATGAACATTTCTATGATTTTAAAACAGGAGAAAATATTTAATAGGCTAGTAGTAGAAGTTCTTTGCGATCGTGCTTTCGACTTATTCGCAGAGTAATCAGATTTCAGCGAAATCAATATATATTATATATTAAATATGTTATTTAATAACGTATTAACAATTTTAATGAGCTTTGAGCTTTCAGCTGCTTTGAAATCTGTTTGAATGCAGCTTGGCGTTAATTTAGCGTACATAGAGCTTTAATAAGCTTTTAACATTAGTTTTATAAATATAATAAATAATATTTCTATTGTTCGTCGAGTTTTCTAATTGGAGTATACTTATATTATGATTTTAAATTTCCATGTGCTTAAAAATTTTTTAATAAAATATTTATTATAGTTATACAACTTTTACTATACCTTTGACGTTTTCTTTTGCTGAGATAGTCTAGATTAATCTAATACTTCTTGGTAATGTTGTCAGCTACCGTCATTGGGAGTATCTCAAGGGAACTACACGCAACTTTCGATGCTCAAAAGCTTGACAAATTTGCAGTCCATCAAGTTTATCCATTTAAGGGACACTTGCAGATACGCGTATACAACTAAGTAGGATTTGTGGTTGCATCGCCAGGATCGCTGGATTTATGTGCACGAGGCACGCCAAGCTGCCACGTTGGCATTTTAAATGCCAATAGCCGCTTTTCGTTGATGCGCTGGCATTTGTGTAATTGCGAATGGCGAAAAATGTGCTGCTTAAAGGGATCCTCAGTCAGGGCCTGACAGCCCCAGTGAGATAAACTTTAATTGATTGTGCGTGATGAGTATGCGTAGTGTGTGTGTGTTTGTGTGTGTGTGTGTGTGTGTGTGTGTGTCCAAGTCCTATGCGTTTCGCACATGCCGCGGTATTTATTTATGGGCCTAGCTTAATATGGTGGCAGCAAGCCTCGGGCTAAGCTGATGTGGAGTAACTGCACCCACAGGGGGCAAGAACCGCATTTATGCACTTCCTGGTTGCCGGGTCGCCAAATTGCACAATTTCAATGCGCATTCACTTATGCAAATTATGGCCATTGCACAAAATATTTAAATATTTTTATGACTTAATAAAACATTTTTATTAAATTCGAGCAGCCGCATTGCAAATGCAAATCACATGCAACAGCCAACGAAGTCGTCCACGGCCCGTCTCTGGGCCTCCAGGCTTCTTTTAGCTTCACAATTTGAAATATCTTTGAATTGAAACTGCCAATCGTGCATGAAGTCCAAGTCCAACTGCAAGTCATGAGCATGAGCCAACAACCGTCCAGTTGTCCAACTGTCCAACAGTCCAATAGTCCACTCGAGCGAAGGTAAATGTTTAAAACATTTAGCGCCGTGCACTTTTCGTACAGGACAGGCGTATAATTTACATTTAAAATAAATAATAAAAGTAACTATACAAATTGGTTAGACCTTAACGTACAAAAGATTCACCTACTGCTATTTCGATCTACATACATACGCTTATTATATCAATCTAAGCACGTGTTGACAGACTTCTTTTGTTCATAGGGGAGCAAAAAGAACAGACAAAAATATTTTACGTATTTTGTTTTTAATGCAATGTTTTAATTATTTCAAAGGTTTGTTAATTGCTTTGTTAACCCTTTTTAGGTCCTAGCCTATAAAGTAAAGGAACAACATTTTTAATTAATTTAAATTTGAATTCAAATTTTTATAATTTGTATGGGCCGGAAAGTAATTAAAAAAAAAAAAAGTAAAATAATATATTGATATATCACACGAAACATATTTATTGTTCTTATTACTTCTATCAATTTAAACTTCTAATCCAATCAGAGAATGACTGTAGTTAAATGCATATGCCCCACTTTTCAGTAGGGTATTCCCGTAAGAAGACTATATACATATATCAAATATAAATTCAGAACGATTGCTCGCCTGCTGCTGCTTTCATTTCAACAAGATCGGGACGGAACGGAACGCCAGACAAGCAAGTATAGAGCTGGCTCCCAATATCGTCCCGCTGTGCTTTTAGCCATGTTGCAGAATAACATAAATTTGTGACTTAAGCCAGTACGCCCGTCAGCCCCCCGATTACTGGCCACCCCAGGGGTGCCACATGGTTGCGTGTAATGTAACAATGCGACGTTGCGTGCTGAATTCGTGGGCTGTGTGTGTTGCATAAAGTGGATGTGTTTATAAAGCGTTGGACAGGCTGGTAAGCGAGCTTGTCATCTAATTTCAACAAGAATTTCATCGGCTTTGCGGCATTCGGCGCTAATTAAACCAAATGCCAAAGATGCTCAATTCACGCCCAAGTGTTTATAGCCATAAACAGAAAGTTGCTCCGATTACGCGCTCAGTTCTAATGCGGCTTGTCTTTCTGTGTCTGTGCTTGGGGCATGGCAACCAGCTGCCATACAATTTGTTATTGACTGGCCGTAAATGGACTCTCTCCAACTGCCACATCGATTTGGAGCTGTTCTTGCACTTGGACTTGCAGCAGTTAACTGTAACCGTTGGTTGGCCCCGTCTGTGATTTTCATTTCAATTGAGTAATCTGCGACTCGTACGGCCAAAACGGGCACACGTTAGGCTTAAAGCCAAAGCCAAAGCTAAAGCTAATTTGCGGTTAGCGCTAATGAAATACAGACAACAGCCCGACAAGAACCCGTCACTGACACCCAGTTCGACTTCAGATCTAATTCCAGACCGAGCACAACTTTGCCAGCTGGCCACCCACTCGTCAGCAAACGAGTTCCAGACAAAAAAGTGAAAAACAAAAAAGTACACCAATTTTTGGCCAGGCCAAACGGTTGGCTAATATATATGTAACGGCTAACTGTACACGAAGCGACAATATCTATGGCATCATCGCGGCTTAGCGGCAAAAAAAACCCGCAGGCACATAAGATTCGCCTTGCGCTAGCTTGAGCGCAACAACTGTTTTTATACCCAGTCATAGAAATAATTAAAGGGTATATCTCATTGTTAGCTCAAAAATATTGTACATCAAAAAGAAAAGTAAGCCTTTTGACGAGTTTAACATTATTTAATTTTTGAGCTTCAAGTTTAAGCTAATATCACTTATTTTTAAAAATGAGAAAACAAAATTCTAAGGTTATACTATAAATTATTTATACCTAAACGTTCAGTGTTTGACGAGCTTTAAAACTTTAATTGAATAGTTCAAATGGCTGTCAATTATTTTTTACACAGTGCTAATGATCTACTTTATACTGTTTTAATTTTTCGAATTGGATATTTTGTTAAATTTGTTAATTCTGACCATGCCAACAAATTTATTGCTGCAAAGAGTTTCTTGTAATGTGCTTATATTGTTTTAAGCGAATACAGGGTATACCTGAGTCAAGCACTTACAGCATTAATATTCCGTCTTGTTTACACAGCTTTAGAGGCGGCGTTGTAATGTGCTTATATTGTTTTAAGCGAATACAGGGTATACCTGAGTCAAGCACTTACAGCATTAATATTCCGTCTTGTTTACACAGCTTTAGAGGCGGCGTTTGTCTGTGTGCAGTTGCAGCCGCGTGTGCACACAGATAAAATCATACGTAGAGTTTTACTTAGTTTTCCTTGTATCTGCGGCACGACACGAATCGGATTGGATCGGATCGCCCAGAAATGCTTTCCCAATATGCCTAGGCCTGCGCACTCGCACTTGACTTTGGCTTGTAGCCTTCGCCTGTCCACACATTGCACTAATTATGTGGTGTGCTCAGTGCTGTGTGTGTGGTGTGTGTGTTGTGCACAAGCACAAACTAGCGGTGCGGTGCAATCTAGCAAGCATTTCCGTGGGCGAGCTGGCAGGTACATTTTCGGGCTGCTGGGAGAATTCTGCGTGCCGCCAGCTGTAGAGTTGGATTAAGTCGAGGCGAATTGCTGTTGCATCCATAAATTAGAAGTATGTCATTTGGCAGCTACCGCAGGAGAGAAATCCAGAATCGCATTCGGCCATAATTTCATGACCAAGTCAAAAGGCCAAAGACGTAACCAAACCCCAACACAGAGTCGCAGTCGCAGTTACAGTTGCAGTTGCAGTTGCAGTCGCAGTCGCAGTCGCAGTCGCAGTCGCAGTCGATGATATCCAATTTCGTAATAAAGCATAACGAATTATGCACTCGACTTGGTTTATTTCAGGCAACTCTTCGCTGTTGCTGTTGTTGTTATTGTATGACCGGTTAACGGTTCTGGTTTTGGCTGGCTGCCTGTTTGGGTAGCGCGCACTGAAAGATGAAATTGCATGCTGCAGATTCTCAGGCGGCGGCTGCAGATACTTTTGCTTCTTATGCATTTGCTGCCAGAAAGCAGCTAACTCTCATCGAATATGCGATTTATGCGGCAATTTGTAAACGAAAATGGCTTTTGCCAAGAATTATTATTGTCCATCATGGCAGGCCTTTCTGGTCAGCCCGGCCACAGCCCTCACCCGCGCTCCAAAGGAATGCCATTCCTGAAGCCACAAAGTTGAAAGCCTTTTAGAGCTCCATCAGCTGCACTTAGCAAATATTACGAATACGAATATTGCAGTTGTCGATTACGAGAATCAAAGGCCCATAAAAACAAACAATTTTTTAGTTGTGTTTTTGCGGTTGGTTACTGCTATTTGTGGCATTTACATTTAAATCGGCTTGTGCTTAGTCTATCATTCAGTTTATAGAGGTATTCAGGTAAATTCACGTTTTGGTCACCAAAGTGATGAATTGGCGGATCATCCCCCACTCGTACAGCTATCATGTTGGACATACATCGTACTAACTCTTAACTACTTGCCCCATGCAATCAGTCAAAGCAAACGATTTCCGTATTTATTTAAAATTTTAGCATGAGCATAAAATTTTCGAGACATAAACTCTTGTTCTATGCAATGAAATTTGCACACAAAAGAAATACTTTGAATATAAATTAAAATACTTATTTATTTTGCAAAACAATCTTCAAAATGCTAATAAATATTTCGTGAAGTACAAAATGTATTTCAAATCAGAATTCAAAATATTTTTTTTTTTTTTAATTGTGAGAGAAGAATCAGCTAGGGATAGCCAACATAAACAAAAAAATATATTACATATTGGTCGGCAAGGTTTTATTTTCTTAAGTAGTGAGAGGAGGAATTAAGAGTGAGAGGAGGAATTTACTTTGCCTACATAAGCTATCTATTTTGCGAACAATAAAATACAAGCTTAAAAATGTTTTAAGAAGATTTTATTAATTAAAACTTTAAGTAAGCTAATTGTTTTAATAAAGAATTTCCTGTGAAATCCATAATTTGCAAAATTATATAATCTCTGCAAGTGCAAATGGGTTTTAGCAATGTTATCGATTTTAGAACCTACTCTAAATCAACCTAACATTTCGAGACATTACACGTTCTTTACCCTTTAAGATCTTCAATTCCCTCTGGGCATGAGGAAGTGTTAGCCTTAGCTCTTCTAACACTTTAATAGTCGTAGGGGCCACTCTATGGTCAACTCTGACTTCGAACCAGGGCCAATAACACCGTGTGCCAATTTCAGCTGCAGTGCGTTCGGGGCACATTAAATTTTAGCGGGCCAGCGCGAAAAACGCATAAAAGTCGCAAAGTGGGAAGCCTTGAACTTGACCCAGCCAACAAGAGCAGCAGCAACAACAATATTGCCAATAACAATAACTACAAGAGGCAGCGGCCAATAAGCGAGGAGCTGTGGCTGTTGCTGTTGCCGGCGACGTGTGTCAGGGGACCCGACTTGGACTTGGACTCGATCCGCTGACATTGACGCAGATGGAGGCGCAGCATTGTTGTTGTTATTGTTGCTGTAGTGCAGCCAGTCAGCCATGTAAGAGGTTCGGGTTGAAGACCAAAGAGCGCAGCATGAAATGTTATTACAAGCAGCGAGGGGAGTGACGGCAGGGCGGAAGGGTTTTCAAGCAAGGCATGGGCTATGGGGTGTGGGCAAGGGTAAGGGTATCGAAGCAAGGGAGAAAAAAAAAATTAAACCTTTTGACACAAGCGACGCTTGGACGAGCAACGCAACAGTTGATGAAGATGATGAGGCTGCTCTTGTTGCTGTTGTTGTTGTCGGTGTTGTTGTTGTTAGTGTGGTTCGTGGAGTTGCTGTGTTGGTGTTGGGCCGTCGCCAACATGTGGATGCTGCCAATTACTTATTGTAAGCCATCAACATCAAGCGATTTGGCTGCGTACCCACCTAACCACAACACCACCAACTGTAGAGCTGCTCAGCCGGGATAGCTGGGATACAGCGCTCTGTTGAGGCTGCGTCCGCTTATGCTTGTTGGCGGTGTTGGTGGTGTTGATAGCCATCTTCTTCAGCTTAATTTAGCATGTCTGCGCGGTTCAACACTTTGCACAGCATTCCCAGACCGCAGCCCGCTGTCCGCAGTCCGCAGTCACCAGCTCGCAGATGCTGCAGTCCCTCTCCAGCGGACGTGCCCATTTGGCAACTTGATAATCTCTTTCTTAAGCGGCAGCGCCAATCACTCAGGCGGCACTCAAACGTGAGCGCTGTGTTCCTCTTTTCTGTAATTGTCTTAAATCAATCACAGAAAAGTGTTATTATGACAGCGTTATTAATCGTGACAGCGCAAAGCGCAAATTGCGCCGAACAAAAGACTGTCTGGCAACGAACTCGCCACGTCCATAGTTATCAGCGCCTAATGATTTTGAACTTGCACCGCCATTTGCAGTTAATTCCATAGCCAAAACCACATATATGCTCATAGCTGTTCCAGAGTCTAGCCGCCAGCCACAGCTCCAGCTCCAGCTTCAACTCCAGCTCCAACTCCAGCTCCAACTCAATTCGGCGTCCGGCCACATGCGGCCCACGCGGCGAGCGCCATTAAATGCAAATTATTTCATTTCTGTGCCAATTGTTGTGCTACTTTTTTTTGGGTTCCGTTCGTGCGCATCATCAAAAGCAAATCATCAGCGAGAAATAGAAAAAATAGTTGAAGAAGCAGAGGAAATGCTGTTTGTGCTTTTATTGATTTTTCATGTACCGCTGAGCTCGTCATAATTGCGAAGCGGCTCTGATTAGAATTATACAACAGCGGGCTGGGAGATGGGAGCTGCGAGCTGGGAGCTGAGAACTGGAAAGGTAGATGGAAATGTGATTGCAACTGGCAGGAAATTGAGGTCAGTGTTATGATTGTTTTGTGAATGAGTTTTTTTGCAGGCTTTTGTTTCAGCCACAGCCGCATAGCTTTGCAATTTGCGCCACAAATTGGCTCAGACAAACAAAAGTCCATTGGCAGAAGTTAGTCAGAGCGAGAGAGAGAGAGAGCGCTTGAGGCTAATCAATAAGAGAGCTAAGCAAACAATATGTGGGACTGTCATTAGCGGCCAAAAACTACACACACAAAAAGTTCAGAAGTTGCAATGTGGTCCAAACAAATGTGTGGGCGTGGCAAATGAGTTAAGAGCGGCGCATGTTTGCCCCGACCAACATTCGCGCCTTTCAGCCAGCAAATTGACAGGAAAAATATTTTCTAACTTGCCTTGCCGCGATGCTGCTGCTCTCCTGCTGTTGCCACTGATTTATTATTATTTGTGTGTGTTATTTGGCGCGTGTGTTTGCCACACACACCTCCAGCTCACGCCTCGGCCGTAGATCATCGCAGTACAGGCGCATATTTCAGTTGACAGTTCATTTGCCTGCCTTGATTGGCTTGCCGGCGAAGGGGGCACACGCATGAGGTAGGAACTGGCACACACGCAGTTGTGCTTGCCACAATTTATAACTGCCAACTGGCTGCTGCTGCTGCCGCTGTTGCAACTGCTGCACATTGGTTGCCGCATTTCTAATTAGCATTTACAAACGGCTGCTGCTGGTTTCGAGTGCCCTTCGGGCCACGTTGTTGGCTCATTTGAAGCCGAAGTGCTGACAGGCAGCGAGTGCGAGTAGCTAATTTGTCGTTGAAAGGTATTTGCTAAGCGCTTCAGCCGCTTGCAGCCATTTGCCGTGAACTCAAAAGGAGTTCAGTGTTTCAAATCCTATGCTTATCAAACTGTTGGCATTGCGTGATTTAACCAAATGACTTTTAATGGCATTTGCTGGCTGCCAGCATACAAATTGCATAGACAATGCAAAAAGCAGCTGATCATCGGCCGCAATTAACCCATCACTTAACATTCTAATGCAAAGCAAAAAACGCCAAGATCGAGCCAAGGCAAGACACACTTGCCAGTTGACCACGATTCTTCTCTTCACGCAGCAAATGCTTATCCTAGTGCTGCTTTGGGCTAGACACGCGGCCCCATAGCTGGAGCCTCTGCTGTCAGGCGTCATCTGGTCGACGGCGTCGTCTGCATACCAAGGCGGCGCTAATCAGCAGCCTGCGTCTGCAATGCCCTGTAGCTGTGTGACACCTCCGGCCAACGACCGAGTCGCGGCTAGCATATACTTTTTATGGGCCAACAGACATGTAAGCTGCCTAATGCCATAACCCCACCCTCCCCGCCTTACTATCGATGGCAATCATAGTAGACGAGTCGATATTTAAACCGTGCACAACCGACGATCAGTGACTGGTTTTGACAAAAAATGAAGCGCCAACAGGTTTGCAGATCATTGGCCGTTTTGCCTCTAATATTTGGTCATGAATTCGCAGTTATGTGAGAAGTGATGATGACTGCTGTGTGACTGTCAATTAAGTGGCCAACATTTGATAGATTCCCATTTCCGAATCCTCCAACATCCCGAAAGTATGTCACTGCGTTTGTGTGCCGACCGGGCTTAATTGGTTGTTCGGTGGGTGCTTATTTCTTTTAACCACCAGACAATCAATCATTTTAGCATGGCTACTGTTAGTTCGTATTGCCATCCACTTTCTTCCTCTAGATAGCACCTGACGAGTCAACTGTACCTGCAACTTGACAGGCGAATCATTTGGCCTGGCCTGTCATGGCTTAACTGAGGTACAGAGACAGAGACAGACGAGTCGACCCTAGCGGCGATTTGGCCAACAGAGAGACCCCTCATTAAAACTACTTAAGTTGCTGCTACTTCAGAGATCTGGACGGCTGTGGGGGACCTTCAGCGTTCGGATTTAATTTGCAACGAGCATGCAACAATTTCATTTTTCAATTTTAACTGTAAAAACCAACACGTTATCCACGACGTTGTAAACAAATCAATTTGCCAAGTAGGGACCACACTAGATTCATGCATGACTTCGACTTGGATTTCAATTAAGCCAATGGGATCCCTTAAATCAAATCGGCCAACCCCCAGAGATGCTCTACGTAAACTAGAGATGGTACGAAAGGAGATTTCAGACATATGTTCATGAAAAATAATAAGAATACAGTGAGATTTTAAAAGCCAATTTGATCTATCCAATAAAAATCCCTTCAAGCTGTTAACATAATAGGAACCCTATTAAGTAATTGTTTTTGTAGTTCTGAGTTTCCCCAAAAAACTTTCAATGAAACCAATTCAATTAAGAAAAATATGAACTGAATACTCTTGATTGGCTCAAAAAGAATTTTAAGCTTCATTTGACATATTCAACTTCTTTCCCATTCATGCCTGTTGCTGTCGTGTCTTCATGGCTTTTGAACGCGCACGCAATTCATATTCACAGCACGGTTTATGTTCATCTCTAACCAAAAACCCCGAACGCAGAACTCGCCTGAGTTGCAAGTGAAACCCATAATTAAAAAATTTCAACTTTGTCTGAAATTAATTTTGAATACGGCTCTCGCACAGGCGAAGTAGACAGACAAACACTTGACTTGGATGTGGCTGCTTTTGCTTTTGATGACGCGCCGACGCCGCGCAAATTGCCTAGACCCGTCCAAAGGGGCCTCACACATAAGAATCAGAGCTGTTGCAGCTCGGAGAGTGACGCGCGGATTAAGTTGAGCATTCAAATTGAAACTGACAGCCCGGCTCGAGCTCTGGTCAGCAGCTAAGCAGCTGGTACGGAATGTATCCTGCCAACTAGATGTCCATAAAAGTGCCAGGCCCCATTTGGGAATCTGTTACTTTGTTCGCACGCACTGTAAACTTGTAAAAATAGTGCTAAAGTCATAAAAGTGGCAGCCATAAAGCGCATATCGAGTTATATGGCGGCATAAATTCAACTGTGCCACAACTCTGATTTAACCTTATCTTATCGAGCTCTCTACCTAGCTGCCCTCTTTGGAGATGGGCTCAACTTCAATGCCAAAATGCTAATAATTAAATGCACATAAAAATCTTTAAAAAAAAAAACATTTGCGAGCCATTGACTGCTGTTTGCATGATGCATAAAAAAGCGGCGCTAATTTAATTAGTTAAAAGTGCTAATAGCCACAAATAAGAGGCGAGTCGAGTACTCGTACTTATGTTTGAGCTTGGCTTTGTGTTTGTATTTGTATTTGAATATGAGCTACTGCCGTTTGCATACACTAATTGCCACAAACAACTTGAGCAGGTGTTGGAAGTGGGCTGGTCGGCTGCCGGTTACGCAATCAGGTCAGCTGCGTCACGATTTGCATTCAATTTACCCACTTTGTTGGACGCATCCGCTTAAAGAAACAAAAGACTTAGGGCACGAACTAGACCAAAGCTTAATATAAAAATTAAAGTTTTGTTATGGAGTTCTTTCTTCGGTATAAAAAATAAAATACCTTGTAGCAATATATGCAATATAATGACCTTAACCTTATAGAGTATAGACTATAGGACGGTACGTCCGATGTCGAGAAATTGATGAAAACGCAAAACATAATTATAATTTAGCCGATCAAGAAATAAATTATATTATTATCTAATGCGGATTAGTTCTCGAAATACATAAATCAAGATACCTTTAATACAATAGTTGGCTTGCTGATTTTGACGCTGGGACGGAAATGGCATATCAGCAAGCTCATTGGCCCGATCAATAACTAATAATAATTCTCAACCCATAAACCATATAAATTTTCTAAGACTTGCTTTATTTACGGGTGCAAGCTTAACGGCCCGAGAGATTAAAGCTATCTATGAAAAAGAAAAATCTGCACCAATAGTAAAATCTCTTGCATATGGTATTACACATTTAGAATCACACGGTAAGCGTTAATTATAAAGTATTCAATAATAGCGGATTTACATGATGTCATTGCACCGGTCGATGAAATCGAATGCCAAAATTTGACACAGACCATTAATAAGCGTATGGATTTATGTTGACTGGAGACAAGTCGCCGGCATCGTGTGGCGACACGCAGAGGTTGGAGGACACCCACGCAGGCGTTGATTTTAAGCCGATTTCAAAGCCAGACAAATGTGAGGCTCAGCAAAAGAACAACCATTTGCACGCCCCAAGCTTAATATGAAATTCAATATCTTTTTTTTGCCATTAGTGTGCTTCGCTTTAACAAAGTTTCAGTTTGGGTCAGTGTGCGCCAGTCAAGTTCGTTGTTTAAGTCTTTCGTTTTGGCCAACACAAAACTCACCACGAACATGCTCGCGACAACCGTCGCGTTGCTCACTGTTGTTGCCAATTGGAAGTGTCAAAACGGTGACGTCACAGCTGTAAACAAAGCTAGCCCGGCAAGTTAAGCCGAACCGAGCCGCAGCAGCAGCTAACTTCGAAAACCAAAACAAACCGAAGCCGGCCACGTGATTCGCGCCAAACCAAAACTCGTTCCAGCTGTCAGTTGCTGACACTGGAACGCGGGTTTGTTTACAAGCGAGAGGCTAAGAGCGCGAGCGTTACTGAGAGAGAGATACGTCGCTCTCCCGCTCACGTGCGCCTCTGCAATTTGTGCATTTGGTCAAGTTCAAGTGTGGTGGCCACTGGTGAATTTCTCTCTTGCCGGTTTCGTCTAATGCCGTCTCTCCGTCTCTTCATCTTCAATGCTAGCGCCAACGTCTCCATCTTTTATAATTGCAGTTTGGTGAGCCGCTCACGCTCAGTCTTGCTGCGCACCTCGTCGTGTGAAGTGGTCGTCGTCGTCGTCTGCTCGACTTCTTTCTCAGTAAGTCAGTTAGCAACAATTGCCAGCTCCTCTACGTCGATTGCTATCCCGCTCTATCTGCGGCTTACGTAGTTACGTTCGTTGACTGACCGCCGTCAGCCCGCGTTCGCTTACGTCATTCGCCGCTTACGTCGTCTCTCGCTGGGGGTTCGCAACGGCAGCGCCTGCGCATCTTGCCACATTCCGAGTCGCGCTTACTACCGAGCAACAAGTCGCCCACTGTGCGCATCGCAAAAAAGAAAACACTCCAAGAGAATTTGCGAAATTGTTTTCGTTTGCGTCGGGTTAGCAACAATAATAGTAAAAAATTTTAAATTGTTTTATATAAATTAAAAACTTGGATTCGAGCAATTCCATTTAAATATCAAAATACCGGATTTAACAAATTACAACATTATTATTAATGAAATTAATTTAATGCTCCACAAAGTTCGAGAACTTGACTTGCATCGATTATCGGGTTACTTAAAAGAAGGTTCTACTGATTGAATAAAAACAATAAAATAAAAGAGATTTTAAATGATATTTCCAATTAGTATTATCAAACAAAAATACATTTAATTTGTAAAATTTATTTACACAAAATAATTTCAATTTTTGTTTAATTTTCGTTTAACGTTTAATTAAATAAATTTTTCAATTATATTGATCAGTGACTTAGAAATGACAAACTGTTCCTTAATGCTTGAAAGTCAAAGATATAGCAACATACCATTAAGTCTACTTTGCTTTGTTTATGTTTAACATAAAAATGAAAAAGAAAAAAAATTATTATTTACAAAGAAAGTTATTACAAACAGCAACAAATTACAATATATTTTTCCTACATGTTCTTATTATCAAATCAATACCAAAATAAATAGTTCTTAATTACAACTAAAATAATTGGTCTTAAAAGGTCATACATAAATTTGTATTTACTAGTTTTTCATATAGCTGATTTAACCAAAAACTATTAAGTTTTATTTTATATCGCATAGTTTGAAGAACGAAATCAGAAGAACCTTTAAGCTTAAGTCCTAAGTCTGTGTGTGCTGTGTTTTATTGAAAAATGTAAATGCCGTCAGCAGTTAGCATATTTCGCATTTAACATTGTCGACATAAATACAATTAGCTAAATTGGCAGCAATAAAATTAAAGTGCAACTGCAGCGACTGGAGACTAAAATACGAATATCGAAATCAAAATAAAAATAAAAATAAATAAAAAAAAAAAAACTATCAAAAGGCAACGCCAACGCTGCAAACTGAACAACTTTATAAAACTAAGCACGAGCCGCCCCGACAATTGGCATGAGTCGGCGGCATCGGCAGCTGTGAGCGTGGGTCTTGGTTGTTGTTGTTGTTGGCATGCTGCCACCTTGGAATAGGCAAAATTAACTAAATTACAACATCAACGAAACGTAGGAGCATCAGCAGCAGTAACAGCAACTAAAAACGAAGCAGCAGCAAATTTGTTGCACATGCAAATTTATGTGTAAGTGAGGCGGCAGCAAAGTAAAATGCAACAGCAACAGCAACAGCAGCCTCTTGGACCAGGCAAATAATTGTGTTTAAATAAAGATGTAGCCAAGAATTTCGTCTAGGCCTGGCCAATGGCCAAGCTGCTGCTGTTGTTGTTGTTGTTGTTGTTGTTGCTGTTGCTGCGGCTGCTGTTGCAGTTGCTACTGCTGCATTAAGCCATATCCGGTTCAGCTTCAGGTTCGGAGCACTATGGGCACTGCCTGTCTAAATTTAGCGCTTAATGAAGCTGCTGCTGCTGCTGTTGCTGCGACTGCCGCTGCTGCGTCTGCTGGAGTTGTAGATGCAAATTGTTGCAGCGCAAACAGATCAAGAGTTGCATTCGCTGCCACAAGCCCTTGCGCACTAGTTTGTAATAATTCATAAAAATTGGCAAATTAAACGCCAACACAACAAATGATCCGCGTGGCGACTGTAATTTGTATGCAGCGCTGGGGCAACATACAAAAAAACAAATAATGGCCAGCAACTGCTGGGGCATGCAACAGGCAAATGCAACAAAAAACAGTTGGGTTTCTGTTGCACAGTCCCCAGCGATGATAAATGTGCGCCCACTTTGCTTATTTATGGCCACTCAAATTGAATGCAATTGATTTTTTTTCGCTCTCCGCTTACTCGTCCGTCTTGTACCCGCGTTGGCGTTGCATAACTCCCAACTCTCAACCAACTCTTACAGGCCCTTAAGGAAAACTGCCCGAAACATTTCATAAAGAACTAAACATACATAAGAAAAATACTCTTCCCATTCATGTGTTTTGTGTCTGTGTGTGTGTGTAAAATGATTTTACACTGAGCACGAGCAATATTTTACCAATAAATATTAAATACAAAGTGCTACAAAGTGTCTAAATTAAAACGTTAAGAGAAGAGCTGACATCACATTCAAAGCAGACCAACAGTTTTTTTGCGGAGAAATGAGTTGCAGCAAATTATTGGTAAGTCCAGTATACAAATATCTTTCTAATTATTTGTATATTATTGTTCGCTAATTAAGCCAACATTTAATATGCATACATTAAAAGTAAAGCCACAAAATTCAAGCCGCCCAAATGAAAACCGCAAACAAGTTGCGTATCTACTAGCATTTGGGTTTCAAGTTGACAATTTGAATATTACTTTCCGTTTGTTTAAATTTTAAATTGTTTCGGAGCTGCGGTTAAGCATTTTAAGGGGCGGTGTTAAAATTTTATGATTGGATGCAAAGAAACTTGTTATTAATGTTCATTTAGATTGAATGTTGATATTATTAACTATTTGACTATGTAAATGCTGTAAATCAATTTTAAATTAAATTTTAATAGTTTTGCATACATATCAAGATTTGCTTCTATAGTTCACTCGTTGTCAAAGTGACATAACATGACATTTGTACTAATCTAAATATAATTTATTTTGATATTGAAGAATGATTTAGCCGTTGTGTTCTTACATTTTGGTTGAGGCAGGGGTCTGCTCAAAAAACTATTTTGAAGCCTTGAATACATTGCGCTTTAATTTAAAAAACACAAGAACATACAACTTTTGTAGAATGAAGGAGAGATTATGATTTAATTTCAAATTTAATATTTCACAATTTACACACAAGCATTAAGGTAAATGCTTATTTTTTAAAAATCTCTGGATGCAAAAATAATTGGGCGTTAATTGCACAGTTATTAAATTTTTTGGGTTTCAATAGAACAATTTCAACTAATACAAATCATTTTAATGACAACATATCACATAATTTAAAAAATGATTTAAATGATTTTTCAGCTTATGTGCATGCTATACCAAGATATTTCAGCTCATCAGCTGTCAATCAAGCAGTCACTCCGTCTGCCATTTTTTTTCTCTTCTTACAATTTATACGTTTTGCTGTCCATTGAAGCAGCACGGTAATATCTACCGCCCCTTGAAGGTCAGCAGAAAAATAAATACCAAAAACAGAAAACACTTGAGCGGGCGGCACATGATAAAAAGTAAATTTTAGTGTTTAATTTCAATTGTCTAGACAATTATTTTCGCATGTTTTGACTTATACCTTTTTTTGTTTTTAAATTATTTGAGGAAAAAATGCAGATATTTTTAAGTTTTAGTAACTAGTTAAAAATATTCATAGTTTAAAATATTGACCGAAGAGTGTTTGAATATAAAATTAGTTCAAGAAACGCTTAAAAAAAATTTATCCAGCAAAAATTATACGTATTATTATATTTTATTATATTATATTCAACGAAAATTCGTTATAATGGCCTGTGAAGACCCAACTTAATTGTATATCCACCTTCAACTCAATTTGGATGCCGAAATTTGCAATTTTTGTCCCTCTATTTTAATATATTTCAATAATACATATTTCACATCCCGTAACTAGTCCATTTATTTTGTCAAATAACTCTGCGGAATTGACAACACGTTTCTATTTACTTATTAAATTAATTTCGTGCTGTTGTTATTTTTATATTTTGTTTTTCCTATTTGTGCACTTCATTATTTATTTAAGCTCAAAAAATAAAAACAGAATTAATTAAGCGTTTGTCTTGTTTCAATGAAAACGCAAGAGAACTGCAAACAAATTTCGCATTGCCGCCTGAATAGCCACAGCCTTGAGATAAGCAACAAACTTTTGTTTAAACAATACACAGCCGCATTCATTATTAATTCCGTATATAAATAAGTTTATATATATGAATATTATGTATATTGAATAATAGAGGTAAACGTGGCACTTGCACGAACAATCGACGTAATATTGAGTAATTTTCTGATTGGGTCTTAAAAATAAATCTATTACGCAGATGCTGCGAGTTTCTCGTAAATTACAGCAGCTCCTAATTGAATTAAAGTCATTTCGAGGAGGCGCATCCTGCCTCCGTTGGTGTCTCGAGAGAGACATAAATTCTGCCACCTTCGTAGCGCGTTGCTATTTTTGGTGTCCATGTGCCAGGAGGCCAGACGGCTCAGCTCTTGCTGATGTATACAGGACCAGCAATATATTTATTGTAAAGCCCGTTGAACATAATCATTAAGCGCAATTTACCTACAAAGTTTCATGCCGCCAACAACGTTGGCAGAGGGACGGACTGACAGGCAGCCTGTGCAAAATGATTATTACCATACGCCCCGCCAATGGGATTGGGTTCGGAGGCCAGCAGTTGAGCACGAGCGCAACGAAAGACTCAAGACACGAACTTGACTTGCCACAAATACAAAGTGTGGCAAATTTAACTCCACACTTCACATACATAAATAAATAAAGTAAATCAATAAATAAATAAATAAACAACTGCAACTGCTTGATCGTTCGTACAAAGAAGTGAAAGCTGCCGTTGTTCGGGGCTGGGCCCGCCAAGGCATTTGGCATTTACGAAACTCTTTTTCAACTGCACATAACGGACAACTGTCAATAAATAATCAAAATAAGCCAGAGCCAAAACCCAATACGGACAATTGACTATTTTTGGTAACTGGTCGCTTGTAAAAATATACGAATAAGTTCCGCTAAAAGCAATTTCGAGCAGTGAGCATTTCATGAATTTGTGAAATTATCCAATGATGCAATCGCTGCACAGTCTTTACCGTTACAAAAATGTATTTTATGTGGGTGCCAACAAAATGTTGCTATAGAACTGATATTCCTTGATTTCAGTTGCTTGAAATTAACGCTGCACGTTTTAAATGTCAGCAAAAAATAAAATAAAATAAAAAAAAAGACAATAAAAAATAAAATGGCTAATGCAAAAGCCAAACGAGTTTCTGGCCAAATAAAATTTGCATATAAGAAAACGCAGTCACCGAAAATTAAATTATATTAAATCACTGTGCACTGCTGAGCGCTGCTAGCCAAGTCGCTTCCAAGTTGCTTGCCTTGAGTCCACATATCGCGCTACAGTTCACAAACGTGGCAAAAATACGAGTCAGTACTTGCGTCACAGAACAAAAAGAGTCGCTCACTGGGCATTAGAAGCAGCAACAGGCACACAGCTGACCGCATCTGATCCAAGCAATGCTTCGACTACGAGATACCCAGTACACAGATTTATTGTTGTTTTTACACAACATTTCTGACAGCATGTTTATATGCACGTCTTTCAAGAATCATAGTCGATGTGATTTTAATATTATATCGATTGGCGAAACATCAATATGGTCCGAACAGAAACATATACCATTTACTATTAGACAAACGGGTAGGTTAAAAAAACGAAGTTCTTTATAGCTGGCTCTCACATATATTCGCACAATTACTTGCCCCTCTTTTCTGCTCACCATAGAGCTAAAGGGTATACAAAGCATCCATTAAATTACGATCAGAGTCTGTAATAAATACCATCTATTAGCAACGACCTTAATTATGGGCAACATTTTTTGAAATTATGCGAAAGCCAAACAAAAGACTCAGGACACAAACTTGCCACTGTTTATGCCAGAGTCAAAGTTTATGACATCTTAATTAGATTAATCGAAACATAAAACAGCTGCTGGGTAGAACTAGGCACTCGCATCTCTCGCCGGGAATCCACGGCCACTGGCAGAATATTTATGGTTAGCATAAAATTTAAGTGTTATATAAGTTAGGCGACGGCTGGCTTCAGTTTTCTTATGATATTTAAGCCATTTTAATAGTTGACTATAATGATTAATGCCTATTTGTTGTGAGCCCTTCTCAGCATTCTTTGGGTCTGCACGAGTAACGGTAACTCGTTGTATTATTAAACGCAATTACTGTCAATAGGTTTTTAGCCTTCTTTCATTTTGGCCATAATGAATAGCACGAATTTTAGAGCTTGTCGGCGCCCAAAAAACCGCCAAAAGCTAAACCCCGAATGCGAAAGTTCAAAGACACGCACCAGACATGCTGAGGGGGAGTTGCGTGTGTGCTTGAGGGGGGTTGCCATTCGTTTTGCCATTAACAAAATATATTTACGTCTGTGTCTTATTTTTTTTCCGAAAGCTCTTAATAGGATTTTTATTTAACATATGTTTTCTTCCTCTCCTCTTTATTTGCTGCCCCGAGACGTGCCTCGAAAGCTTGAGGCTTCATTGATGCGTGCTGATATTATTGATGATGTCATATCGCATTGAAGGGGCGCTGCGATCGGTTGTGCCTTACGATGACTACAAATATTTAAAGTGACATTAAATTTTGGGATGTGGGAAAAGGGCAAAAAGAAAAATTTTGCTAATCAGTGTAAAGCCTAATGAAGATCGTCAGAACAGAATTTACTATCTTTAGCCTAACTCTTAGCTTTTTAACAACACTTTTATAACCTTTGACAAAGTTTGTGCGCTCTCTCAGCACTCTTATATTCCTATAAAAGCAAGCACATAAAAAACCCATTTGATTTTTAAGTCAATTCAATGACTATTAAATTCGAAGTGGCGCTCTAAATAAGTGGCAATTTCTGCAGAAAAACACAATTAAATAGAATATGTAAATACTTTAGCATTTTTATAGCTTGTACTTCAAAGTTGTTTTAGGTTTTTTGTAAAATATTTTTTTCAATTAGTTAAATATTTGCCGGGAAGGACTAAGACTAAGACTAAGACTCCGATACAAGTACTTATTTATCAAAGATATACGTGGGTTAACATCGCATAAGTCTTACTTGGAATGGGTTAACGTTTGGCTAGAACAGGGATCGATATATACTTGAGTATAAATATAATGCTCATATAATAAATAAATAATTGTAAGCTGAACTAAATTTATTCAGGTAGGAATGAAATAATTGACTTACACAATGGCAGATTAATTTTTGTAGAAAACTGACCGTTATCTTCATATATTTCACGATATTAAGAACCTGAAATGATATGTGTGTATAATGGAATGAATCAGTATTGTGAAATAGGAAACAATTTAAGAATAAATAATTTATTTTCTTATAAATTGGCTATTATGTTAGTCAGCTTCTAGAACATCTACTTGAATAGTCGTAAAAGCCCGGCTTAGCTTAGCAACTAAAAATAAGAATCAAGTTGGCCCACCGCAGAGCCGGCAACCAAAAAGGAATGCTCCAAATGTTACGCCCACGACAGCAGGCAACAGACAGCGTCGACAGAAAACAAGCTGGACTTAAAAGCAAAAACTTATAAAATACGCCAACTTATGCCACACACAAAAGCCACAAACATTTTTATGGAGACATCAAAATCACAGCTCAGCTGCCTTAGCCTCATCTCGAGTGAATAGTGTGAGTTGAGGGGAACTTGGGAACTAGGCAACTTGAGAATTTTGATGCGATATACAGCAAATAAGCTGTGAACTAGTCGGATTCTGTGTGCCTGCATTTAGGCAGAGCCATTATCATGATGATTAAAACTTATTATTGGACCTGTATTACTATTATTAGTTGTAGCTGTGCCAATGTCCAGGGCGGTTACACGCACGCCGATGCCGCTGCCGCCGCTGTTGCGTCCTTTCATAATTCTCTGCGCTTAGGCCTCCCCGCACGCCGTATGCATATTTTTAACCAGGCTGCGATTGCATCCAACATGTTATTAATACGTAGAAACAAATAAGCAAAAACAATAAGAAAGAGCCGTTTGCGGGTCGCTGGCTAAGGCAGAGGCTCAGCAACAGCAACAACACAAACGCGTTTCAATTCTGCGGGCTACACCCCAGAGTCAGTGGCTGAGACGAAGCTGAGACCAGCTAAGAGCAAGAGCAGCGCATTCACCTGGAGCTATAGCTGGAGACAGAGCTGGAGCTGGAGCTGGAGCACGACGACGGCTTTGGCTTTGGCTATTGTTTTGTTCGGTTTGGATTTACCTTGATGGTCGTTCACTCTACATACAACGGCAACAACTTTTACTACTAACACACACACACACAAAAACACACACACATGTGGTTTGGGTTGACTTTCAGCGCGCCATCAAAACAAAATATGAGCCAACCGCGCACATTCGCGCAGCCGGCACTAAAAATCGCTCAATAATATGTACACTGGCCAACTAGCAATTGAGCCAACTAGTTGGGCCACGGCCCCGTATCTGATAAATAGAGTGGTTCACAAAATGCTGACCGGGGCCACAGATCTGAGCCAGGCCCAGTCGCCCAGTCTCAGCGGCAGTCCCAGTTGTAGTCTCAGTCCTGGGCCATTTGTATGTTGCCGTGGCCAAGCCTGTTTTTTTTTCTTTGCTGTATTTTAATACACTTGCACTTGGGTTATTTTACATTTATGAACGCGTTTGCCATCTGTGCATTATTAAGCCCATTAACAATATGTTATGTCTTGTGCAAAGATCTTATATGAAGCACAAAAGTCAAAATATTTCAATTTACATGGTCTATTTAGCTATGGGCTTTTAAAGGGCGTTTAGCACAACTGGATATAACCAATAATTATATTCATTCAACCGCAATATTTTAAATGAATATATTATTTATATTTTAATGAAAAGTTATAAAATGCATATATGCATTTTCAGGGACGAAACATGAAAAAGTTAAAAGATGATACGTAAAAGTGGATTATTAGAAAATGATAGAGAACTACTGCGCGACTCAACTCGAAAAGTTAAATGATGCGTATCAGTCGAAAAATAAAACAAGCAAGTAAGAGGTTCTAGTAGGGAGCTCCCGACTAGGGGATACCCTGAACCCTCTTCTTCCAACATCAAATGCATATATATATTCTATTTTAGAAGCTATATGTCAAGTTTGGTGACTCTAGCTCTTATTATTTACCAAAATTGCCCAAAAAATAGGATATCGATATCGATTTTTATCGATTGCTTGGAAACGGAGTGAGTTATCGATTATCGGAAACAAACTCGATCTGCGCGGGAACTAGGAGCACCTACATCGAAAATTTCAAGTCTCTAGCTCTTATAGGTTCTGAGATCCTACATACGGACGGACGGACGGTCGGACGGACAGACAGACGGACATGGCTAGATCGACTCGGCTATTGATGCTGATCAAGAATATATATACTTCATGGGGTCGGAGAAGCTTCCTTCTGCATGTTACATACATTTGGATTTTGCACAAATACAATATACCCTTATACCCATTTTTAATGGGTTCAGGGAATAATTAGTCTCAAAAGTGTAAGGGTAATCCTGTAATGATTTTTTCAAAGTCTGCAGCAATCGTAGCTTACGATTAATTGCTTTTAATAAAACTAAAATAGCGATCTGAATTGGTAAATTTTTTTTTTGTATTATTTCTAAATTACGTCACTCCAGAAAATAATCATTTTATCATCATAATTTTACTCACATCTTTTTTCTACTCTCAATAGTCTTAGAGAGCCATCACTATCAATATACACCAAACTTTAATTCACTATTAATTCTTGTGCTAAAGCTTACTTAACGTTCCTGCTTATGAGCTTATGAGGTCCGACTGTCTTTCGCTGTAATAAGGTTCTGTGCTTACTTCTAATTCGTATAGATTCACATTCTTGACAGAGCATTTGCGAATCGGCATACTAACCGGTGCTGTGCTGTTTGTTTGTTGTTGCTCGCAATGTTTGCGAATAACTTTTTTGCCCGGCGTTGCTTATCACGATTTGTGGCCATATTATTTCAGTTTTTTCTTGTTGTTACTGCTGCTGCGGCCGCGGCTGTGGCTGCTGTTGCCGGTCGTGTCGAGTTATGCGGCATGCATTTTAACGCATATTTTGTAATTGTTGCTGCTGCCGAAGCCGCTGCCGCTGTATGACCTTTCGCCAGGGCGCTGCCTGAGACACATTTGCATGTGCACACACACGTATCTATACCGCAGGCTCACACACACATACACAGACAGCTACACAATCAGCGGGTAAAGTCGTAGACCAAATCAAGTTCGTTGGACGGGGGCAGTTCATTGGCCCATCCCGAAGAGGCAACCACAATTCTTAAGCTGCTTTAGCTTGCTGCCTCAATGTCTAATTACCAAGTGCGCTTTGCTGCCAGCAGCTGCTTCCCGCTGCCGCTGCCATTGCTTCTGCTGGCTGTTCATAATTACCAACAAATGAATGTTATAACCATAAAATTTAACTTGACGCCGCAAAAGTTATGCTTCAGTAAAACGCCTTTTTTTGGACTTGGCCACAAAGTTGAGCGGCAGCTAGAACAATGAGAACAACAACAGCAACAGCAAAGACTGAACTTCAAAAAACAAAAAACTTCTTAATCATTGCTCGCTTTTGGCTTCGGCTTTGTTTTTTTTACCAGTTGCTCTTCGCGTCTAATTATTTACACGCTCCGCGCATGCATATCGCTTACCATTATTATAGCCACAGCCACAGCCATGGCTAGAGCTATAGCTATACTTATAGCCCTGGCCCAAAGTGTCCAGAACGACCCCCGAGTAAGCGCAAAGGGGCACCGAGAACAAAGTGTTTAAAATCTTGTACAGTTTAGCAGATTCAAACGCTTCGCTGAGCTTAATTTCGAGGGGCGGAGCGAGTGTGTGAAGAAGGATGGAGGAGGGGGCCGTGTTACCTGCAGCTTGCATTACATAATTTCATTTACCGTTGTGTGGCCGTTTGATTAATTTACAAAAACAACTGTGAACGTTGTCTCTCTTGAATGCGCAGCCAGCTGAAAATATATGCAAGTTCGTTGCTCAAGTCTTTTGTCTGCCTAACTGTTCTAAATGCAATTGCGCAAATGTCCCGCTAATTTTTCGTATGCTATTGGCAGCTGTGGCACAGTGGCCACAAAAGCGATGAGATTAAATTGTAAAAAAATGTAGCTTAAGGCAAAATGACTTGCATCTTGAATGAAACTGTATAACAAACATCAGAAGGTATGGGAAGATCATTAATTTTGGGTTCTCAAATAGAGCCATAAACGTACGAAAAAGCTGGAAAATTGCAAAACTTTATGCAGCCCTAGATAAGCTTAGTTTCTTATTTATCAGCTTACCAGCTATAGTCAAACAGTATTCACCTATTGTTCCCCTAATAAGAGAAAGATATGGACCTTCAAAGCATAAGAGTATCTACGGCAACTTAACGTACCATTTATACAATTATATATTTATTAAATGCATGGCAATTTTAGTAAATAACACTGCTGTAAGCCGCCTAATATGACCGAATATTAAGAACATTGAAGATATAATATATAGCTTACATTCCACTGTGCTACTGGGCATAACCAATCTTGTTGCCTCAGAGATTCGCTCGGACCATTTCAGAAGCATAATGTAATAAGGAAATACAGCGTCAAAGTTCTAGTTACCAATTACTGGAGCAACCAGATCATATACGGACTCATAAACATGCGCGCCATTACATTCTTCAGATAACCAACTAAATGCTGTTATTTATATTCTAATTAGGAGCACATTTCGAAATATATATCAAAAGTGACGCCACTTGCAAGGCGGGCTACTTTTCTCACTCTCTGCTGGTTACCAGCTCACGTAAATGGCTGATTAGGCACTTTTCACATGGACTCCAGGAAAGTATATTTTGAATGTCTTCACAGCGCGATGTTTTGTAGGTGTTTCGGCCACGTCCCTTAGAGAAAAATAAAAACCGGCAGCGTCATGTTCGAAGTGTCGGTACCGGCTACCAAAAACTATCAACGTACAATGACGATGATGATGCCCTTATACGCAAGTGTCGGAGTTTCCAACTATGTCAGATATACACGGCCAATTTTCATTGCCAAAAACAACAACAACAAAAACAAAACACGTAAAAAATATTCTCTGCTTTTGTTTTCTGGCATCCTTTAGGCCAACAAGTTGTCCAGCAAACACAAAGAGTGTTCGGCTGTGTGTGCTTGTGCTTGTGCTTGTAACATCAAAGGAATTTCCATAACCGCTAGCATTCCATGTGTGTTGTTGGTACTGCTGCTGATGTGCCTAATGGCCAAAGACTACGACAACAACAGAGGAAACACATACATAATTCTCTCTTTCTCTCATTTTCCTTCTTTCAATGCCTTTTGCTTTCTGCGGCTGTACGTAACGAAAATGAGCGCAAGCCATAATGAAAAAGCGGCAGGAAAAACAGAAAACAACCAAACAACAAATACCAAATGCGCAACAAGACGAACAGGTTTTCAGGGCAGCCCGAAGATGCGTGCGTGGAAAACTGTGGAAAATGCAAAGAGAGACGCAGCACAATTGTGCTCCACTCTCTGACCGCAACTCGCCAGCGCTTAGATGTGCATTGGCCGCGCTTGACCCTCAGCGGACTATTTGACACAATTCAACTGCAAAATAAAAGCAAGAAGGTTCGGCTATCTAAGCCGAAGCTTAAATGCCCTTGAAGACGTACGGCTGTTTTGCAATTATGTGAAGAAAATTGTAAAGCACGTAATTGATGAGCTTAGGGAAGATATCTTGCAAGCCAGAAAACTACTTCATTTAAAAACACATTATAAGACCGATTGAGCTATGCGATTCCAAATTTGAACGAATTTTGCTTATGTGGCCTTAAAATATATTGATAATAAAAAAAAATTAATTGAGTAAGTAGAAGTCTATTTCTGAGCTTTACACATTTCATAACATAATTGTTATACCCTGCACAAGAGTGTAGGAAACAAGACAAAAACCATAATTGGTTTATTTTCTAGCTTAATTTATTTGTATCTATTACCAAAAGTCGACCAAGTAAAGTAGTATATAGGTTTCTGATATAACCACAATATAAAAACGGATTAGATTCGAAATACTTTCGAGCATTTTGCTTAATTTCAGTTCCACGAATCAAGTCAGATAGAGCTGCGATTTGGTAGAAAAGTTGCATAAAATAAAACTGATTTCCGTAAAAAAAAGACTTGTCATGGAAAGTCAAGCAAGGATCTAATTACAAAAGACAAAGCGACAGCGATACTTTAATCAACCGTATTTATATTGTGCTCAGTGGAAATTCCGGACCAAACCACAGATTGATCTGTCATTGACAGCATCACAATCTAATTAGCACACTTGCAGGGTATATTAGAGTCAATGGAAACAGCTTGTAGATATCATATATAAACGTTGCATAGTGGAAATTCCGCATCAATCCACAGATTGATCTGTCATTGGCAGCATCACAATCTAATTAGCACACTTGGAATATGTAAAATTTACAGGGTATATTATAGCGAATGGCATACTGATACTTGGTTGCAACTAGCTTTCAGTTATCTCATCGCAACCACATTCCACGCACGCATGCGTCGTGGCGCATTAGGCTGCTTAGCATGTTCGAGTGCGAGTGCAAGTACGAGTGCGGATGTGAGTGTGAATGCGAGTGCGAGTGCGAGTTTGAGTTCTCGCTCTTATGTAGGTTGGTGTGGCAAGCAACGGTACTGCAACTGCAAGCGACTGCCGGCGGTTTTTGGTTGAATCCCAGGTAATTTGCAAAGCTGCCAAGCGAGGCGCACTCAGCCAGCAGGGGTAGGCGCTGGGGGCATTTTCAGGCTCATCACTTGGCCATCTAATGTCTAACTGCATTTTGCTGTCAAGTCAACTTGTTTACGCTAAATGCAGTTGGCAGTCGCTGCCGCTGCCACTGCCACTGCTGCCGCATCTGCCGCTGCGTTGGCGTCAACTACCGTAGCTAAAGTTGTTTTTTGGGTCAGCCGCATCAGCACGCGCCTCGCATAGGCGCTTATATAAATGCAACAATAACAACAACAAACGAGCATAAGTTATATGACGTGCGTATGTGCCTTGGCCTGACCAATTATGCAAGGCGCGTAGATATTTAGCCAGCTTGTGTACAACAAATAGTGAAAATCGGCATAAACGTGGCCAAAGTCTCAACAAACTACAACAAACGTTGTACTTTTTTTTTGGCTTAAGCGAAGCATATTTAAACAACCGGCATTTAAATTTTACGATGCCTACGTGGCATTAACAAGCGTCGGGCAACGTGACTTTCAGCTCAAACATATAGCATAAATTAAATAAACCGACTGCACCGAAATTACGCCCAACATATCTAGAAGATGTATCAAAGATCTCCCCCCATAAGGCCAAAACGTGAGCGGCCACTTGCAATGAGCGAAGCGAATCTGCAGCACATTTCAGTCTTCCAACTTTAATTTGGCGGAAAATAAAAACACATATATTAAAAAGTAAATGTAAAAAGTAAATTTCGATGGTTCGGTTCACGGTACAAACCCTGGTCTTAAAGTTCGATTTGGACTATTGAATAAATTATTCACCTGGATTGGGTTGGGTCTTTTAGTCTTTTATTTTACACCCCATCTGTCAATTGCCTAATAGCCCAACTTTTTCATTTACTGTAAGAAAGAGATTGAGGTCAGAATAATATACAAGTAAAATTAATGTTTCGCAAGATATAAAGCGATTTGTATGCCAGTGTCATAGATCAACAAAAAGATTGCAAAAAATAGTTTATCATGATTGTTCTGATTGGACTGAATGTGTTTTGAATACAAAACTAGTCTTGCAATTTGAAATCCATTTATTATATGACTTTCAATTTATGATCATATGATGTTCAAAAAACAAGTTTGATTGATTTTTTATATAAGCTGATCTTTTTTATGTGCTTTATCTAAACAAAAACATTTATTTTGTCCAAATCTCGAAGCGCGTCACTGTTCCAGTTTATAAACCATAATTAATTTATTTTCAATATCAACTCAATTTATCAGTTGACTTGACAAACACAATAACAAATACAAATTACCTGGCGACAAATACGGTTGCCTCTTACTGCACTCTCTCGAGCAGCAGCTTCTCTCTCACTGCCTTTCTCTCTCTCTATACATCTCTATTTCTCTCGGGCATAGCACAGTTTGCAAGCAACTGTTATACACGCCAACAGAAACTGATTTTCAAATGCCCAGAGACATTCAAACGAAACTAGTTTTCCTTTTGTGTGCGTGTTCGTTAGAGACGTCAGCGGGGGGGCAACGGTTACCGTCAGCTGTTTGGCTCTACACTTGGCTCAAACGCTTAGCTGCAGTGCGGAGCGTAGACAGCTCGCTCAGTTAGTCTTAGCCGGCACGTCGCGTTGTGTGCACCTCGACAAAAGTTTTTGTGAAACGGTTGGTTTTTCCAGTGGCGATACCCCCCTCAACGCGTTGTCTGGCCCCATATCTAGAAACTATTGTACAATACACATTTGCACAGCTGTTGTCGAGTTTCTTGGGTGATGTGTGTGTGTGTATGTGTAGTTGGTATAATTGTATTCCAATGCAAAAGCCATCAAAATTAGCAACAATTTCTATTGCTATTTGTTTAATTTGTTGACGCCATGCAATTTGCGCTAGAAAAAACAAACTGAACACTAAAAACGATCTGCGCTTACGTAATACATGGATAAACTATTTGCTTTTTGGCTGTTGTTATGCGAATTTATTCCATTTTTTTTTGCAAATATATTTTTTGCGAATTTGTTTTGCGAATTTTTGCAAATGACTGCGTCGATTTTCTAGCAATTTTATTTGTGATTTGGGGCAGAGCATTTATATTTTCTGGCGATAAGTAAATTGCAAATTGCCGGCGTCATCAGCCACGTTTGAGTTGCTTTCTAGCTCAGCAGCAACAACAGCAGCAGGTGCAAAGTGCATACAAAAGACTTAAGCAACTAACTTTTCTTTCCCCTTCTTCATGCTACAAAAGTCGCTCAGCGTTTTGCCATAGTGTAATGCTAATAAAGAAGTAAAAAAAATCGTAAATAATCATAAAAAATAAAACAACCACTTACATCACAAGCAGCTCGCAAGTTGCTGGCACACTTTTCGCAGCTGCAACAACAACGAATGCGCAGGAAAAAAAGCGCACAGTCGCTGCATTTAATTAATCAAAAAGAGCTTTTGCATTTATGAATGAGCGAAGTGAATCAGTGAATATGAGTGAATGAGTGAGTGACTTATTGTGGGGCCCTGCCCTTACTTTAACTTTTGTCATCCTGCCTCAGAACTGCGACGGCTGCGACGGCTGCGACGGCTGCAACGGCTGCGCTGCTGCGCTGCTGCTCTTGCTGCTGTTGCTGCCTCACATGTTACAGCAAAGAACATAAATTATGAGCGGCTCAAGGCGGCTGCTCCTACAGCTACGAAGTATTCATAGTATATAAAAATATGACTTATTAATAAAAACAGACAACAGCAGCAACTAAGGGCCCGAACGGCAACAACAACAACTTAATAAAGCCAACAAGCTGCTGGCGCCAGCGGCTGCCATCAACTTGCAGAGAATCGAGACCAGAGTAGTTCGGAGATCGGAGGCACTGCCCCGTCGTAAATGTTGATGTTTTGTTGATTTTTCATTAAATGTGTTAAATATGCCAAGTGTAGGACGACGCGTGTGGGTTTTTCTCATTTTATTTAGTTGCACTTGTTTGCAACGGTCTACACAGGTTGCTGCTACTGCAGCTGACTGCTAAATAGCTAACTTGTTGAACTTTCTGAGTTGGTTATATAAATAGTGGCACTCATTTTAGCCGATTTGACTGTATTATTCTCTAAGTTTAATAAAAATTTTTAGGACGTTTTAGTTTCGAATCGATTTGACACGTTTCAAAATAGTCTGCTAGCTTATTAAACGTCCTTAATTTGCAATTAATGAACAGCTAAACGTCATCTTCACCGAGCATTCCTCGCTTAACCATCTGCTTTTTTAATTATGCAGTTGGAGCGATACACTCACTTTACAGGTACTTTGTATGTGGCACACGTTTTGCGCTTATGTTGTTTCATACTTCATTTGCAGCGTGCAATAATTGCGGGGCGTACAAATTAATGTGCGGACAAGACGCTCCCAAAAACGAGAGAGAGAAAGGAAAAAATGGAGAAGTTAAAAAAAGTTACCGTAAGATGGGCCAACAGACAGTGAGCACTTTTGGTATCTGCCCTTTTTTTAGGGTGTATGCGGAAATAACTTTATTACAAACAAAATTACAGAAATAAATTGCCAAAGCACAAGCCTTTTGTTTGACTGGACGGACATGCAGAGCATAAATAAGCGATAGCTGTCTGATAAGATGCCGCAACAGCTTGCTAGAGTTGGACACATGGACGTTTCTAGTGTCTGCTGAATGGCCCAAATAATTAGACACCCACGAGCAAGGTCAGGCCAAGCTGCATAAACAAGTTCGTTGCCTAAGTTATTCGGGTTTTTTCCAAGAACTACCAAAAAAGCAGCCACCTAAAGGGCAAAGTTTAAGGCGTTTAATTAGCATAGCAACCAAGCAAATCGAATGAGTCAAAGCTGACGCCTATAAAATTAGCCCACTCGCACCGCTCGGTGCCGGCCAGCGAAAGTTCAGCTTGAGAAATTCCATGAAACATGTGTAGAAATAAAATGTTTAAGACGCCTACAAATGCTATCAACCTGTGGATGTGTGTGTGGGTGTTGTAGGCGTGTAATGTGCGCCTGACACCAAAATAGTTAAATGTGGAAATACAAGAAATTCAAGTGAATATCAAGCGCAAAAATTACGTCAATCAAAAGTCAAAGCAACTGGCAACCAGCAGCCAGCAACTGGCAGCGCGCCAGCCGCAGCCAGCAAATATCAAAGCTAAAGCTAAGAAAAAATGTTTTCTGCAAAGGCGTCCATACAACAAAATGTGAAAAAAGAAAAAAATATTGCCTGGTTTTTTCTGTTTTTTTTTTGCCGCTGAGCGGTCCAAGCCAAAAATGGACCATGCAGAGCCACAGCAGCAGCAGCAGCGCAGTTAGCAGCGACGCAGCAGCGCAGCGTGTGGGCAGCAAAGTTGCCTAACAACCAACAACACGAACAATATCAGCACGAGCACTAGTCTCAAGTCTCCACTGGTCGTCAAAGACGACAACTTCGACGCTTCGGGATCGGGCTGCAGCTCCAGCTTCAGCTCGAACCAAAGGCGAATTCGAATTGTGTTTCAGTTCGTTTTTAGCGCGCGTGCGGTGCGGTTCTCTCTCTCTCATTCATTCAACTGGCTTTCAACTTCTCGATCAACAGCTGAACAGTGTGCGGGGCTCTGAGGTCTGCAGTTAACCATCATCAGCAGCATCTGTCAGCCAATCGCAAGGCAAATTTAATTTGGTTTTTTAAAAATCTGCACCGTTTAATTACAGTGAAAGTTTTGTGAGGCGTTCGCAGAAATAAATTTTTCAAATTTTACCAGTGAAAATTTCAAGAAAAACCCCTAAAACGCAACGCGACGCGCGCAAATCAACGGCACCAGCCAAGTGTTAAAAGAAAAGCGTCAATATTTCTGAAATATAACAACAACGAAAATACCAAGTGTCTGTGCACAACTCAGAGTGTGTGCGAGTGTCTGTGTGTGCGCACTGCCTGAGTGTGCCTGTGTGTGCGTGTGTTTCAAAGCGCATTTGGCAGCTGTGCCGCAGCCAAAAATCAAAGTCTCGAAACAAATTTTGCTGGCGTTGTTTTTCGTTGGCAGCTGTTGGCAGTATGAACTGATTTTGACCGAATTTTGATGAAGAAAATGGTGAGCAAATGTTTTTTACTCTTTTCATGGTGTTAAATTTAAGTGAAGCAAATAAAATTTGCAAATAAAATTCATTTGGAGCTGAAACTACAGAATTGAGACGAAGGTTTTTATATTATTTTAATAATATTTTAATTTAAATAACTATTTTCATGTTTTTTTGTGAAATAAAAATACCACACGGGCTTATAAAATAGTTTATTTTTGATAATAAAACTATAAACATTCTTTGAAATATTTTTTCGTAATAAAAAAAGCATCTTTAGTAATAATTTAAGCAAATAATTTCAATATTTTATAAGCTAAATGTGAATCATTTAAATAAATTTTTTTAAAAAGGCCCAACTTATTTTCTAGTTAAAAATTTGTGAGCTCACTTAGTAACTGATAAAAAAAATCCATTAAATTTAAATGACAAACGACCGTTGCCAAGTTTGAAAATCCCCAACCAAACGCACAACAAGCAAACATTTCACTTTCATTTGTGCAAATCTCCCTTCCCTTGGTCAATTGTTATTGTGCGACACAGATAAAGATGAGGATGAAGATAATTGTGTAGTTGCTTTGTCACTAATGTTGTTTGTTTTCTCTGCAGCGCGCAAATAGGGGAAAATATGACAAATAATTGCTCGAAATGCCCGCTTGACACACTTTAAAGCCGTCACCAAATAGAAATTCAAAATATTTGTCCAGCAAATGGCGAAAGAAAACAAAAAAAAATAATAAATTTACAAGTAACCAAAAAAAAATTTTGGCGTTAAGGTCGCCGCACCAAAATCTTTGAATGATGCGGCGTTGTCTAATATGGACTTGTGGATTGCTGATTGAAAGCTCAAGTGCTTTGGCTCAAAGACGCACATTGGCAAGATTTTTAGTACCCACGACTTCGGCAAAGTTTATTGACGAAGTTTTGAGCTTATCTTGGCCTTTGTTTTCCTTTTTTTTTTGCTTGGTTTTTTTTCGGTCAAATGCAAAAACTGCCACTGCTTGGTACAGGCTGCAAACTGAGCTCATTTGTCAGTCGGCGCCAGTTCGGACTTGCTGCTAGTCATTTGTAAAATTCATTGTTTAGCAATCTTCACAGTCGTGTGTTGGGATTTTTTTTACTTTTTCACAAGTTCGTGGCTCATCTGTGGGCCGCGGCGGGAAGATTCATCCAACCAACTGACTGACAAACTAACTGACTCGCTTTGGCTGCTTTGTTTTGTTTTCTTCAGCTGTTTAAATTGTTGCGTTGTGAAGCTGAAGCGAAGGTGCAAAACTTTCACTTTATGTATTATTGTTTTGCGTGCGAGCTGCGGCTCAACGCAGCCTCGGAACTCAGAAAGAAATTGCAATATTAATGACCATAAATTATGAGCCAGACTCAGACTGAAATTGCCGCCATTAAAAGGGCGAAAAGGTCGTGGAGCTTGGCATGTAATTCTACGCAAATACAAGAAAGTCTGACATAGGCTGCACAACAATGTAGAGAATCTTAAAACGGAAGACTTAAGATACAAACTTAAGTTGTAAAATATGTCAATAATATTATTTCTCTGTGTATGCCTTATCCGAAAGAAATAAAAAATTTTACCAAACCAATCTATTTCACGATTTACCCATGAGTGTAACTTCTTTTTGACTAGTAGCTTCTCCAAACGTCACGACTATACGTTCGATTGCCTCACCCAATTTGTTATTTTTTATTTTATTTATTTTTTTTTTTTTGCATAAGCTTGAACATTATTTTTCTTTTACGTTGAATTGACATTGTGAAATTCATTTCAAAGCATTTCCAATCTTCATTCAAAAACAATTATGCTCAAAAAATATATCATTAGATCATTAGTATTATCAAGCTGTGGGCCTTAATCGCTGCCCTAATTTGTAATTAATCAAAAATTTGTTATACATTATGTCAATATATGCTAGACCCATATTTTCTAGCTGTGCATAAGGCTTGCTTACAACTTTTTTTGCACATATTTTCCATTATCTTATTTTATTATATATACGTGTATCACATCTCCTTTAGATGGTGCATAAAAGAAGAACTTGACAAAAGTATACCTCAGTAGCTTGCAAGCTAACAGACATTTGTTCTAGTAAATATATCCTAAAAAAACGTTATGTAGTTTCTAGAAAACAAAAGACTTAGGCAACAAACTTGTTGAGTCCAACTCGAAAGTTGATCACAGTAAAAACTAATCGATTTGAGCTACAAAAAGCCTTCAGAAACTGACTCATGCACCACCTTTGGCCACATCAACTTGTATTGTGCACCCCACACAGTCTGTTGAACTTTAGTGGCTGCGGCTCAAGGCCATTCCCACCGCCAGCGCAAAAACTCGCACGAAAAGCCGCAGCAGCCGCAAATTCTAATAAATTTTGCAGAAAAACCAAATCAATTTTTTTTTGCACGGTCTTCTTTTACGGCAAGAATTCTCATAAATTGTGTACGACCAAAAAAGTCAAAATGTGTGCGCGCCCACAAGCAGATCAACGAGCGTCAGATCATTGTTGGAGCAGACGATGGTGCCACAGTTTCATCTAACAGCAGCAGTACCAGCAGCAGTCGCATCATCATTAGTCAGAGTCGGAGCCAGCCAAGGCTGTAGTCGGCTTTTACGAGTAGTTTGGCTAAATTGGCGTGTGGTGGGCGTAGTGCTGATTGGAAAAGATTTTGTTGCGTGGGCTGCCTCATGACACAATCGTTCATAGCTGAAGCCACTTGAAGTGTGTTTTTCGTGGCTGACTTGCACTTGCTATGCGTTTTCGATTTCTGGACAAGAGGGCAACCTACTTTCACCAGAACTTGGTTTCGTTTTCAATGCCTTATATGAGTGTTGGTCCCAAAACTCTTGGGCTTTCAGCAAGCTGTCAGCCACTTCCAGCCGCAGACAAAACCAGAAAAAAACAACTAAAATAAACGAGCATCAGCCGATCTGCAAAAAATAAAGAAAGAAATATGCGCTCAAAAGCAACAAAAGCGAAAGTAAAACAGCGACCAGTTTTTTTTCCTGGTTTTTTATTTTTTTGTAGGGCTGCCGGATCGAAATGATGTCATGACTAAAAAGGAATTGCCAAAAATTAAGCTTTTTCTGTGGCCTGTCTTGTCTGCATCTGCGAATTGCAGGTCCCAAAATTGTAGCAATGAAAAGGTACAGAACGGACTGAAGGACGGACACTGTTTTGTTTTATGCAAAATCATGCAAACTGAAACTGAACTGTGAAACAAATGCAAAAGTAACCAGACGACTTTGGCCCAGCCCAGTTCCAGTTACAGTTTCGGATCGGTACAAACGCCAACGTCAGACTACTTTGTTTTTTTCATGAGCTTAAGCCGGTGCCAGACCCTGAGCCGAAACGACGCCTGCATATAACTAGCTGTAATGCCGTTTTTATATTTCATTTTAAGAAATCCACAACAAGCCTTTAAATTTATGACTCATATTAGTTGCCACAAGCAACAGCAACTGCAAAAAAAAGAAACCAACACGGAACCTTTTAGATTGCAATTTGCAACAATTTTCGCTGCAACGGCAAAGCACCAAAGCACCAAAAACTAAAAACCCGTTCAGACACTTAAGATTGGCGCCCAATTAATGGCGTCATTTAACTTTCAAACCCAGTAACAATCGCAAAAATCCCGCTGCAATTGCTACTTGCAACGGGAGCTCTGGCAAGTTCGTTACCTAAGTCTTTGGTTACCGCCTGTCAATTGCAATCGGGCTGCCTAATAACTTCATTTAAATTAATCTAGCTAATCACCTCGGTGCGTATGTTAGCAATTTAAAATTCAATTACAGTTGCCGCTGCGTTTGAAGTTGCGACCACATAAACAATTTGCATGTGGCCCCCATGTGTGAGTCTGTGGCAGCAACATCCTGTCGCCAGCCCGTCATATCCTGTAAGCCGGCCGTAAATTGCAAAAACCGCATATGCTAATCAACTGGCACAGAGGCTGGGGCAAACCGCAATTATTAAACTACATTTACATGCCTATGCACACTCGGCCTAATCGAATTGCCATATGAAGTCTGAGGGTCGCTTCTTCCCCAATACCCAGTAGCTGGCTGCAGCGCTGTCACCAATACTAGACAACAACAGCAGCAGCAGTAGCAGCTCTTGACGCTTCTCGCTAATTGAGCCGACTGGGCTTTAATGGGGGTTGACAGGCGTTTGCGGTAGTTTGTAATACATACGAATGAAGTACATGTATGTATTTATTATAATTAACCGCTAGAAGGGCGAAAGACAAAAGAACTTTGCTTAAGTGTTGACTATTTCTGGTTAATGAGAGAATCCGGGACGAACTGTCAGTTAAGCTGCTCTTTTAGCCTACACAACGAGTCCATTGTGCGTTGCACGGAGTTTGAATTTAACTGTGGAAACTACTTGACACAATTGATTGTAACTATCTTAATAGTTCTCCTTAATTTCTTTCTTTTTGATAATTGTTGATTGACAAAGTGCATGGACGAAAGGCTTTTCTTAATTGAAACATATTCGCTTGTCATTCGGATATTTCCATCAGGTTTGCTTGCAACCATTTAAAGAAGTTAATCTTTGGGCAAGTGTAGATACGGGCGATCCCCCGTTTTATACTGCTTTCTGCAAGCTTCATAGCCGTGTCAGCACTTACAAAAGACGATTCCCGTATATCATAGCCGGTCACAACACAATCCACTAGATATGGAGCTTATTATCTACATACAAGCCTCACTATTCTACTCTTAAGCCTTGCCCCAGCTGCTTGAGGAAAGTGTGGTTGCCAGTTTAGCCAACTGTGAACATTGCATTTGCTCAAGATTCAAGTGTACTTCAGAGCATCAGCTATTCTAAAGATTATCTCGCTTTAAGTAGATTCCATGCCCGAAGAAAAATTAACAAACTCAGTTTAAAATCTTTAAATTATATCCGCCTAGTCAATTACGGATATAATATATATAGGTTGGAATGTTAAAAAAATAAAACTTGATAGATTATAATTAGAAATAATTACTTGAGAAATTTCTTTTAAATCATTATTTATTTTTAAAGGAATAACCTCAGAATATTTCTCCGTTCAATCTGTCAATTTAAAAATTATGCCTTAACCCAACTCCAGCTTCAATTTGATCGGGCACTACAGTTACGCACAAAAATATCATGACTCAACGTTGCGAAGGTCAACAACTGTCGCAGTCAAAACACTGGCGACAATTTGTGTGCTTTAAAAACACACACACACATATACACTGAGACCGTACCACACAATGTTTGGCCTTAGGCCGTGCGTAGGTTTTACGACTCAGTTGGCTTGATTAAAAAGTATTGTGGCGAACGTCAATTGGCTTATTACCAATAAGCTGAGCTAAGAGAAGAAAAACTCGATTTGCATATGAATCAAAGCGCGATTCTAACAAGCGAATATACAACATTATATACCTAACTCATTTGCAGAGGCGTACCTGGGGGCGTGGGCTGTTGAACAGCCTTCAATATCCACACTCAGCCACACTTAGCGAACGGCCCACACATAAAAGAGAAAAAATACTTTGTAATTAAAAGCTGTTACACGCAAATGTAGCGTTGATTGATTTTGAAAACTAATTGAAGAGGCTTTGGGCTCGGCCGTAAAGTAGCCAAAGAAAGGGACGAGTCACTTCCTTACGCACGAATGTCAAGATTGAAGAGCGCGCCTAAAGTGTGTGAAAACAATGAGCCATGGGATTTCGTTTGATTGATGTGCCATGGTCGCAACGAGGCTCATGAACTAGCTGTTCTTAGACTTAATGGGTCTTTTGTTTAGCTAAACAGTTTTCTTTTTTTCCTGTGCTCTGCAGATTTGATACCGAGGTTAGCATATTTAGGCGAGCTCTTTAAGTATTAGTCTACAATCAGCATATACCTCAATCCAAATGATTAACAAATTTTTAAATTGAACAGGGTATCTCCGAGTTAAGAGCACCTACCTAGTGCCTTTTTACTTTATTTTTAATTTTTTAATATTATAGTTAGAAAATCAACAGCGCAACCTCGTGCAGCTAAGTTCGTTGCCTGAGTCTTTCGTTTCGGAGAAGGTGGTCAGCCTGGCCAGCTAATTGGTGAGCAAAAGAGCGAACAAGACCAATAATGTACCGCCAGACAACAAATAACAACATGTAATGGACGCAGCTTACAGTTCACAGCAGTTCGGGTTTTTTTTCCGTTGTTATTCAACTCAATGAAAAGTAAATTGTCCGGGCCGCCTGCTTTGTACATGAACATGGACATGGACAGCATCCGAGGAGGTCCAGAAAGCAAAAAAATAAATAAAAAATATATATATTTATATCTATATATATGTGTATGCTTGCAGTTTTGTACAGCGAATAAATTGTTGGCATATTGCAAGGCAGGGCACATGAAATTTATGCCATTTTAAAGCGAGAAATGAAACACGCCCCAAGTGCATTACAATAAATTATATAGAAATATGAGTTCCAGCTTGAGCGACCTCTCTCAACCCCTGATGTCCTATGGCTCTCTCGCTTTTTCTGTCTGTCCCTTTTTATTTCTCAAGTGCTCCATTATAAAGCAATTAATGCTGGCGACTCGCTCCACTTTGCTTATTTTAATAATTCATAAAAATAAGCGCATAATTAGGACGCTTGGGTGGGCCCGCGGCACGACTTCGACTGCTCCTTTGGCCTATGCTCATTAAAAATGGCATGCGCTAAAAATAGCCAGAAACAAACATTTGTACTGTGTGTCCCGGGCTCGAGTCGCCACATATTTTCATATTAATTATCCTAGCCAGCCACTTGTACAGCTGTCCAGCCTCAACTCCTGCCAAGTCCCAGTCACCATCTATTCTCCAGGGAACCAGATGCAAAGTGCTGGCCTAGCAGATGCCGATATGGCGACAGTAGCCGAACCGGGCCAATTCGATGTTGCCCGTGCGCAGATTTTGCCGATTGTCTGCCATTGACTTTTAGCGATAATTAACACCTCGCTACGAGCCCTAAACCAAATTGAAAGCCAAGTCGGGACAGCTGCTGCTGCGCGCGACAAAAAAATACAAAAACAACAAGAAAAAACTTGTCGCGTTTTTTTTAATGGTCGATTTTACATTTATTTTATTGCTATAGCAAACTGGAACTTTGCTTATTGATTTGCATTTTTACAAGCGACTCCTTGTTCCTGTCCACAGTTTGCTATTTTTGTATATTTAAATTGCTCCTTGTTGTTTATTTTTTAGTTAGCAGCCAATTCCAAGGTCTTGTGCTTTGACAAGTTTACAATTCACCCCAACTTGCAAATCTGAAAAAATGCAGAAATCCTAATCTTAGCCCTTGGCTGATGTTCAAGTCTTGTAACGATTATTTTTGTAGCCAATGAGGGGGTAAAAAAATGCAAGCTAATAGAACAAATACGATTTAATAATTTGTCTTCGAGAAATCATTTAGTCTTTCACACATTAAAGATCTAACATCTTATTCAGAATTTGCATAAGGTCTTCCTGTTCCAAAATTTTAAATTGGATTTGAGCATATCTGTGAAATGATCCAATCACATACTGTGCAATACAATATTTAGCCAACGGGCTTATATATTTTACTACAATTTTGCCCTTGTCAAACGTACACAATTGAATCACAAAACTAAAAAAAAGTTAAAAATTCCTTTCATAGCGTCAATTTATTAATATGGAAAAATTAAAAAATACATCAGCGTTTTTGTAGACATTCGTTACAATTTAACAAATTACGTCAGCTTTGTTGTATGCATTTTAGTATTATACAATTTAACATACTTCAACTTTTGTGTGCTTGGTAAGCTCTTGGAGCACATTTTCATGTTTTTCAGTGTATATACATTTTTGAATTTATTTTCGAGTAGGAAGCATGGTTTTCTTTCTCGTAACCAAGTGTGTTGACCATGCTGGTCACATACTTAACTATATGCGCTTTTGTCATCGACTGTGCGAGGCTACTGACTCATGTCTGGCCCTTGGCCAAGAGCAGCCAAATGATATAGCGTTCGATTCAATCAATGCATAAAAATACGCACACACACACGCAGGAGAGTCGCCCACGCGTTTAAAGACACAGGCGAAGGGACAGTGTGGGACACACAAAGGTTATTGGGCTTGGGCATTGAATTGGGAATTGAAAATGGTCAAACGGCAGCATTGGACAGCACTTTTCATAACATGGCCGTAAAGGTAAAGGCGACTTGGCAGGCGTATCAAAAAATTATGCAGAGCACATACCACGCACACAAACGCATACTTGGCACTATTATACAATAGGCAAGCAAACAACAACAACAGCGGCAATTGCATAAAACTCTTTTTACAATGCGTCGCCGTCATCGTCGTCGTTGTCAGTTGTGGCATAAACCCAAAAGAGCCAAAGAGGATCGCGACGGCGACGCCGGGTCCGGGCACGTACGCACTGCCAGCAGCAACTAATGCCCAAGTATATAAGCTGTTGTTGTTGTTGTTATTTATTGAAGTATATGCCAGTGCGCGTTATGTTTTTGCTCGCTGCCGCCGCCGCACTCTCTCGCTGCTCGCGCGCATTTGCAATTTACAACACAAATAAACTTGGCCAAGAACTGGCAGTGGCGGCAGCAAGAAGAAGAAGCACATAAAGAGTATAACAACAGCAACGACAAAGGTTTACTTCCGCCGGATAAATACGTAAAAATCATATAAATTAGAATTGTAAGCAAACGACCATTAACGCGACTGTGCACTATGCATGCGTGTGTGTGCGCAAGTGGGCGTCTGTGCGTATGTGTGTGTGTGTGTGTGTGCTGTCTTAGCGTTTATTTAAATAAGTTTCCGTTAGGTTTGATTGATTCAGGCACTGCTTAGTCACCCTTAGCTGTACAGTTAAACTCAGGCGACACTTGCAATTGTGCCTTCCGCACAAAAACAAAAGACTTAAGCAACAAACTTATTCAGCTGCCTTTCTATTGCCCCCATGCCATTTATGGTGCAGTCGGCTGCAGTCAAGACGGCGTCCATATATGGAAGTCCGACATGCCGCCAACAGCAATCTCTGCAGTTCCAAGAGGTTCGCCTCGCCGGGCGTAGGCGAAAATTGGAAAGTCAAAAGGCGCCAACATGTCGATTGACTAAACCTAATGGGCAGGGGGGCAAAGTTCAGAGACTCAACAAACATATGTACAAGTGTGAGCTGCAACAACAGCTGGTGCTGCAGTTTGTGCAGACAATTTACGGCATATTGGACATTTACGAGGCGCAGCTTAGACACATTGTGTCATAAATTAAGGCTCAGAGTTGCCAACGCTTTTCAATTTAAAATCCCTCAATGTACATAAATAAATATTGACATTTATGTTTAACGTTGCTCAACTTCTTTTGCTGGGCTTGTTTTCCCGAAATGCTATAAAAAAAATATATACTAATTAACACCTTTGGCATTAAGAGGCGGCCGCCAGAGTTGCCAGCTAATTTCTGGGTTAAATATTGAAAGCTATGCCAACAGGCAACAGAAGTAAAAAAAAAAACAAAAAACAACAAAGTCATGCAGTCAGCGCAAGCAATGAAAGCGAAATCTCAGTGCCCCTCAGACTCCCGTTTTCCGACGAGTCGATTGCCGACACTCGACTCTCGATTTGCGATTCTTAACTGCCGACTACTGACCATTCGTAAAAAATAAAAATAAAAGAAAAAGAAAACGAAATAAAAAAACATGCGTCGCTTGCAGTCGACATTCTTTTTAACAAGTTGCCCGTTGACCAAGACCTGAAAAGGGTCTGCTGCTCGGCTGAGAGTTGGTAACGCAGCGCAGTCAAGTTAAATACGCCCGCCGTGTCCACTTTGGGCCTGGCCCGTACGGAGGCAGCAAGAAAATATCAGAAGATCAAAGGCATTTTAACAGCATGCGCTGAACGTCCCAATGCAAACAATCAACACGACTGGCCACACGGGGTAAAGAGCGGGGCAAGAGTGAAAGAGAGAGCGAGAGCGAGAGGGATCGCTGCCTTGGGCATCATGGCCAATGTGGCATGGCTTAAGGCCTAAACCTGTGCACTTAGTTGGAGGACACGTACAGGATAAATTAGCAAATATTTGTTTTGCAGTTGTGCTGTTGTTGTTGATGCTGATGTTATTGTTGTTGTTTTTGCTGTTGTTGTTGTTTCAGCAACGCGTCGCAGATTTTATTTCTTATTTAAGCAAAAATTGCATTTAAATTGTTTTTGCTGCGACTGCCGTCGCAGACAGTAGACGTCGTGCAGCTACTTTGTAAAGGTTAAACACTTAACCTTGACATTTCCACTGGCCATTGGCCAGTTCTTTAAGCAACATACCGACTGCACCCACAGCTAACTGCTGCAGTTGCAATTAAACGCATTTCGCAATGTCTCAATTATGTCAAGCAATTGTCACAATCTTGGCACCCTCTTTTTAGCTATCTTAAGTTGTAATGCGGCGCAATTGATTTTCAAAAAAAATACACACAACGCGCCCAACAGCTACATAAACAAAACAGTCAGCACACCATAAACAAAGCCTCTGCTCCCCACACTCAACTACCCCTCTCGGCCATTCGGCAAGCAGGCAATATATCAAGACATTGCTACTACAAATAAGTTGACTACACGGGCTGCTGCTCCATTGTAATGGAATAAAGAGATTTAGTAGCTTTGCCTAGGCACAGATCGAGGTTTAAGATTTCAGCACCCAGCCCAACTGCCAGCCACTCTTTGTGTGTCCTGCTGCGCCCTCGACTGCACCACCACCCAGCCCCAACCTGTCCAGTTCTGTCCTGTCCTGTCCTTCTGTGCGTGCAATGCTCCCTCAACAACTGTTTTGCATGCCTAAGCTTTAAGCCAGTGCCGCATATTAATCTTATCAAAAACTTGTCAACAATCCAATCCCAACCCATCCAATCGCCTGCTGACAACAAATTCGCATTGTTTCTGCATCTGTAATGTCTTCATTGCATGCATTAAGACTCAGAGCAGCTGGGTGAATCTATGAAGATCTGATATAATAATATGTAACTAGCTGTGGGGTACATAAATACTTTTTTAAAAATAAAGTTCTACAGGTGATGAAGCGACAGAAATTTCTTCACATTAATTTCATCATCATCAAATAGCGATTTTTTAACTGGGCTAAAATAAAATAATATACATTATTATAATACGTTGGATCATAGCTAGTGGAATCTGCTGACTTAAGTAATTTCGTTATGGTTTTCCGATCTACCTGGTTATGCAATACGTATATAAATGGACTTGAGAATTATTTTAGTTTTATGAGAGAACTGCTTTCCATATGGGCATTTTTCTTGAGGCTCACCTGGAAGCCGGATTAAGAAGCTTCTTGACTTGCAGACTCCCTGTTGTGGTAGTCCAATTGGAAAGTCTTCTGGATCTGTCCTCTTATTATACATATTTTCTATATTAGGCGTGAACGTGTTAAATGATTTTATAAAGGTTTTATCGAATTCTTGACTTCACCAAAAGCAACATTTTAGAATTCTTTTATTTTAATGGAATGGGGGTCAATGATATTTAATTTTATTGGGATCTAAGATTTAAAAGATTGTAATTAAATAAAATGTTGTATTAATTAGAGTATCTGCAAACGCATAATTCGTTCATGATCACGATTCTATGACCTAATTTAACAGCCAATATTTAATTTGGAACCATAGACCATTAAAAATTCTATAAAATATATGTTATTCATAAATTATATAATGGAAAAATATATTTTATACCAAGAAAACCCCTCATATCTTATGTATTGCTATCTAATGGCCCTGGTATATTCAAGAACTGGTTAGATTTTGTGGTTTCCTTCAGTTTGTTTCATATGACAAGATTTATGGCCAGGTTGCACACTAATTCCTTGCCCCACTAATGAGTTCCTGCTTGAGCGCAGGCTCACCTAAAAACCCAAAAAAAAAAAAATAAAAAAAAAATAAGAGAGAGAAGCCAGCTGGATTGATTAATTATGGGGCCAATGTAGGGTATTAGATCCTGGCCTGGCGATGCCGAGTGAGCGGTTAGCCTGCAGCCAGTTTGTTGCCTAAGTCTTTCGTTGCGATTCACCAGAATTTTATGTATTTGGGTTAATGTTACACAAAACCACAGCAAAAATGCTTCTGTTGTTGTTACTGCTGCTGTTGCTGCTGTTGTTGTTTTTTTTTCTTTTTGCTGTTGGCATTTGCATTGCTTTACTTTGATTTTAACACACAAAAATTTCCAAGTATTTATTTAATGTGCACCACAAACGGCGTCGCTCGACTGCAATTTCCTTCCGTCGACCGTCGAACTGCGCATCTTGATCTGACCATACGGACCAAGCGGCCAACAGAGAGCTGTTAGTACAGCAGGCGCAATAAAAACTTTAGAAGCAATGAAGCTTAGTGCGTTCTCAGGCCTGGGCTTCGGCAACAGCAAACTGGTATGCTGGCTGCCGTTGGCTATTTCAAAATCTAACTGTTAACTTGAAAAGTTGAACGTACTTGCAGCATGCAACATGCAACGGCGGCTGCACCCACGGCACAACTGCTAACCGCAGAGCGCCGACTAACGAAACGAGTTGAAAGCCGTTTTCCCTGTTAGCCAAGCTGGCCAAGTCAAGCCAAGCAGCGGCAGCAACAACAGCAGCAACTCTTGAAAGTGGTTTCTTGTCTAACTGCGTTAGTTTTGACTTAAATTGTGCGCCCGAGCAGGGACCAATTGACTGCACTACCCGAACCCGTACGCGGCCAACTACCGAGCTAATGGCTCTACTCCGGCCAATCGCTGAGAGAGTTCTCAGCTAAATGTCATAGCGGCGGATGCTCAGAGCATTTATCATTAATCAAAAGCCCAAGCAGATGTCAATATTGCCAATGCGGAAACTGCATTGCGCATAGCGGGCATCAGGCCCGCTACCGACACCGGTACCGCTGACGATGCCGATGCCGACGCCGACACCGGGCATTGGACAACGGCAACAGTTGCCGGCCAGGTGGCCATTTCCGCTGGCTTTAGCTGGGTTCCTTATTTTGACACTGCCCTCGCAACGGCAATTATTGCTGCTGTTGTCGTTGCTGTTGCACTGATTTATGAGTTTTTAATGAGCGGCAACTTTACACGAATTGTTAACAACACTCTCGACTGTCGACTGCAATGTAATGTCATAAAGTAGCTACTCTTAACCAGTCGTCGGTCATTGGTCGACACGTACCCGCACCCTGACATTTAAGCCGTGCGAAATGTCGTCTCCGCGATGAAGATGCGCAAATGATACGCCAATGGGCGTTGGAATGCGCATGGGCAATTTTTTACCGCGACCCTTTTATACACATTTTCGGGCATAATAGCTAAGTCATCCAGTCGGCGAAAAAGTTAATATGGCGAGAGTTAAAAACATTTCTGAGATGAAATTTGTTGATAGTGCTGTGTAATTTATGGGTTGGTAAAATTAAAATAGTCGTTTTCCAACTATCGTTGTATGATCTGCCTGGAATTGACTGTATCGTCACTTTCTGATCATAAAAATAAATAGCGATGATTAGTGACAAGTAAGCTCTTTGATGTTCCTGATGTTTTGTTTTAATGTCCCAAGAATGATATTGGCATATAAACATGAAGAAAATTGGGTTTTCCACATTCAATTAGCTAAATAAATCCATTAAAATAAAGTAAGAAAAAAGAATCTAAAATTATTAAGCTTCAACAAATTGCAATACCAGCTCTATCATAAATAAGTGCATGCAGTATTCGTTGTAAATTGGCAGAATTATCTCTCTCAGTCTCTCTCTCACACACACTCTCTATCTCCTTCAATCTCTCTCTGCCTCTCTGGTTTTGTTGTCGTTTTGTGTGATTGATTATGCATTTTCATGTGAACTGGTTGCCACTTGCAACTTGTTGCAGTTGTTCATGGGCCATGCGGGCAGGTGAGACGATAATTCCGCTGAAGCAATAAGCCCGCAGCTGGTGGAGACAAGCCGGCGGCGGCGGCAGCGACGTCGTCAGGCAGGCGTAAAGTGCTGTCTACGGCGCTGTCAGTGACCTTCAGTTGGCGGCAGTCAACCTGCAATTAGACAAACTGCATCAGCCCAGCCGCAGGATAAGTTTGCAGCCTGGAGGCGCAGGCTTGCCACACAAGATTTATGCGGCGAATGCCGCAGATCCTCTTCCCGACAGTTTTGACATTGAAAAAGCATAATTAATTGATCAGCCCACCAGCAGGTGGGCGTGGCCGGCATCTGCTAAGCCGAAGCACGCTGATCGATGGCATCTGGCCCAGAGTTATGACTACACTCAAAAAATTAGGGCTATTGCAATTTGGAAATCAGTCAATTTTAATAAATAAATGATAAGTCGTGACATGCAAATACGAAATGTTTAACAGCAACAACAAAAACCGACTACTGTTAAATCAGTTCAAACTAAAAGAGAACAACTCGCGTCAGCTTCCGGTTGAGCAATTGATTTTTGGGTGCGTATGTGGACGTGTCTTAGTCTCAGCAAAACCTTAGAGACACACACTCATTCACACTCATTCATACACACACACGCACATACCTTCTCAAAACTGCGAGCAAATGCACATGAAATGTTTGCCTTCAGAAACACATTTTTCAAGCTATCAGCATTTATTTTGAATAAAGATGCGATCAGCTCAGCTGTGTGTGTGTGGGTATATATCGGGGCGTGTATGTGTTGTGTTTTCGGACGAACAGGCAAAAATGTGTCACTCGCTTCTTTGACTTTGATTTAGTGGCTAGACAGGTTAATACAAGATGAGATCATCGCTGGCGACGCTCTCGATGACGCCGACAGCGGCGAAGTAGGGGGGCTACTAGAGGAGTGAGCGGGTTCCAAGCAACTGTTATTGATTTTTTAGCTCGGCTTTTGCTCAAGTAGCCGCCGGCCTTCGTTCAACATTTTGACATTGTACATATATTTTAATTTGTCCGCTATAAAAATATATTTCAAATAACAATAAAATTGCCGTTAGTTCAATCGAAACTGGAAATTAATGATAATTGAAATTAAGAGCAATAATATATATTTTTTAGAAAGAAAACTTGTTTTGAAAAGACGTATTATCTCAAACATGTAGTTGTGTTATGGTAGCTTGTGACTACGACATAATATCCATCCAATCACCTGTTGATAGAGGGCATAGAAGGTGTGGCAATAAAAATGTTGTATCAACATTCGAGGAAATCATCTGCTTTAAAATTAAAGATGCTTTTAAACTTATTTTACTTGCGAATGCGAAGCTTTTGAGAATTATAGGCGAAATGCATATTTCTGGTTCGAGTTTTAGCTATGCAAAGCATCATTTCAAGACATATTGAGTGCTTGTATGACCTTTAGATAAATTAGAAACAAGTTTTATAAATTGATTAAAATAAATATATACATCAAGCTAACGACTAGCAGGCACTTCAAATGTTATCCAATTGAGTTATTCCATGTTATTTGTAGGGCCTGGGCTTATAGAACTTGGCATTTGCCCAGCATTGTTAGATCTTCAATCAGACTTAACGAACAGCAACAGCAGCAATAACAACAACAAAATCCAGAAGAGCATTCACATTTATCACGCACATTTATCAGCTTGTCAGCCGGAAGGCAGCTACTAATCCCCAGCTGAGCCAACAGCCCGACCCTCATACCAATTGGTGCTCAACCCAAGCAACCAACCAAATTACGCTCATTTCGCGGGCAACATAAATTTATCAAGCATCACTAAAACTATATTCGCAACTACATTGTGAGTGCACATAAAATGCAAGCGAGAGATCGAGAAATTCTAAAGTACTCCGCACGGTTCCTGCTTTAATTAAGTGATCATGGACATGGACAACACACAAAAGCGCCCAAAGGCCACGGCATAAACGACCAAACAAGATTAACCAAAAAGGCGATGGCCTTCAACATGAGCAGAGACCAGAGCCAAAGCCCGGCCAGAATCTAGGCCTGGATAGTTTCAAATGTCGTTAGAAGAGAGCGAATCTATTGGCTTGAGATGAGTTTGCACTGCACTGCAGTAGTTATACCCTGTAAACGTTTTAAAGGGTATACAGAGCTCATTATATAGGACATTACCGCTCTTTTGAGAATTGTTCTTGATTTGCTGAGTCAATCAATCCAAGTTAATTGTCCGCTAACAAATTAATAACTTTTCCCCATCCTTCCAAAAATCGTTGATGTTATGTATTACCAAATGTAAGCAATGTGATACGGGTCAGACTGAATATTCTAACAAATTCCTAATAAATACAAAATTGATTTTATAAATCTGTCTCTATAGCACTGCGTACAGAGTATCATCCCGTAGTTCAACTGACTCGTCAGCGAAATCAAACTTGTTCAAGGTTTATTTCCTTTGGCTGGCAATCGTGCAAAGCGCATGTAATTTAGCTTAGAGTGTGTATTTTATTTAAGCGTTTATTAGCTGATAAACCGAAATAGATAAATCGTACGACCAGGCTGGGCCAAGACTAGGGCCAGGCCCAAACCTTAACCAAGGCAAAGGAGAAGCCGCTGGTTGCAGCACATTGCTTGGACGCCGTTGAAGTTTTTATTGTGTGCCTGGGGCGCAATTTATATATGTTTTTGCAGAATACACGCAGATAATGGAAAATATTTTAACATATGCACACGTTAACGTTCACGCCAAGTTAAGAAAGTTGTTTGTTAACGCCCAGATGAAAGGGCAAACTGGCTGCATGCCCCCAAACTCCAGACCTCAAACCCTGCCCAGGTCCATCTGTATGTGCATAGTAATGGATAGTTTCTGTTTTTTATGATTGCCGCTTGTAAATTCTATCTAATATAATGTCTGCGTGCCCGTCTCGGTTCAACTTCCGGTACCAGCTGTTGATTATGTCATAATTATGTGACCACCTACCTGACTATCCGACGGCTGAGTGCCATATAAAGATGCTATCAATTTTCATACAAAATTATTACATTTTCCCTCAACCGTCGTGACAATTTTGTATTGCGTTACGGCTATTCTACCAATTAACAGGCCTTGCCTTGCCCATTTTGTGGCCGCCCGTCCGATGCCGGCCAAAACCTTATGAAAATCAAGCGAAGCAACTGAAAACTGAAAGTGGAAAATGAATGCGTGAGAAAATAAACAACAACAACAACAATGGCTTATGGCCAGTTCACATATATGTATATACATAAATATATATATTTGTTTTTTTTTGTTTTTTCTCCCTGGTTTCTGTAATTTTTATGCTGGTCTGTGTTTGCAGTGCCGTTGTATAAATTTTTCAGAGAAAATGCTAAAAGATAAACGCAGACGTTGCTCATGTTTGCGCATAAATTTCAAGTGTCATTTACCCGTCTTCGCACTTGCCGCACATTTTTGTAAGTGTATTTTTATTTGCCTTTTGACGATTGTTTCGCTTTTTTGGTTTTTGGCACCTGTCCCTGATGACCAGGCCAATTTTTGCGGGGCTCTTCAGCTGCGTGTTTGAAATTTTAAGTTAATTATTTGTGTTTGTGTTTCTTGTTTTGTTTTGCGCTCTTAAGCAGGAAATCGCATTACAATATTTAAGTATACCTTTCCAGCACATTATGTTTACTTAACTTGCTTTTAATTGTCTTTTTAATGATTTTTAATGTGTTTTATTCTTATTTATGTCATTTCAGCAAAAATGAAAATATTTTTGCCACTAGTCACGTGGATAGTGCTACTACTCTCGAGTACAGTAAGTATTAGCCTAACAAAAACAATACAGTGTTCGTTTTCAGATATTCGTGATGTCTAGAAATTAGCAGATTTATTATCCTCTTCTCTTAACATCTTTCTTAAATTTATATTACTGAAAATAACTTTTAATTTTTGCATACAAATATTGCGTTATTCGCGAATTAGCTTCACCTCTGAAGCCAAAGCATATTAATTCTTCAGGCTTACAAAGGTGTAGCTGCTCCGGGTTCAAAGGGGAGACCAGTTCTGATCAAGCCGTAAATATTTATGGGCTTGGATGAGAGCTGTACAATAATTAATTTACGAGTTTGTCCAGAACTTTAAACACTTTTCAAACAGAGATCACACAATGCCCACGAATCTTGACAAATTTACGAGCAGACAGCTTATTATGAAAAAAAAAGTTTTATATAAGCACTAAATAATATATATATATATATATATATATATATATATGAATACACACTAATGAAAAATGATCTCAGCTCTCGCCGAGTAGCAGAGAACCAAATGTTCATTATGATGCAACCCTGCGCGTCGAAGGTTTCATGGCCTAACGGTACTCGCCCGGCCATGCAAATGAGCCATTAACAAAAATTACTACCAAACAGTTTTTTTTTTTTGATTCTAAGGCTTAGCCAAGAAGAGATTTCTTAAATTTTACAACAAGCTGTGAATTAAAGAAGAAGAAGAGTCACGAAAAAAGAAAGAACTTTTGAAGATTTGAGACTTGATGGTAAGCAAATAAAATGGCAGTCCGGACAATAAACCTGCAAATAGCATTTGGTAGTTGATTTAATAGCTGTTTAAACAGAGAGAAACGAGAAAACATGCTCGTGCGAGTAGATGGTGTAATGATATGAATTGAAGAACAAGTGGAGAATAAAAAAAATTAAAGAAAAAGCTTGATTGCTCAATTGGGAGTTTGACTCTTTAAAAAATGTAAATGCCTTTAAAACAATATAGAAAATATAAAACAATTCATCTAGCTTAAGCACTTACTAGATTTTTAAGCTATTTAGAACGAGATTCGAGTATATCGAACACTACTCACAAAATATACAAAAAAAAAAAGACACCGGATCAACGATAGGTGACTGAATGGAACAGAGAAATGGGTAACGAAGAAGACCCGGGACACAAATCGTTCGAAGAAAGCCAAAAACGTAATGAATAAAAATAGCCGCATTAGCTGTAAAAACGCTTTGATAGTCATCGATTTATGCAGTGGTCTAAAAAGAGGGAAAGAATAAGAGAAAGAGAGTGAAAAAGAACCTGAACCGGTGCTTTGGAAATTGGCCAAAAGAATGCTCTAAGCCTTAAGCTAAGCCACAAGTTCATTGACATTCACCAGCGCACGCATTTGTTGGCTTTTCGCGACACTCGCTCAATGGATGGAACTTTTGAGAGTTTTTTTTTTTTTATATGTCTTGCTTTCTGTTTGCGCGTTGTGATTTGATGATATATGTGTGCGAACGCGCCGCAGAGCTTTGATTTAATTGATTAGGCTGGCGGGCAAAGACAAAACAAACGACTTAGGTAACAAACTTGCTCGTTGACTTAGTGATACACAAAATGCAAGTGCGCACAGCAAATGCCCATCGACAGTTAGCTATCATAACGGATGCACTTGAGCGTTGACGGTTGCTGTCATTGTCTCAGTTAACTTGGCTAACAACTTGCCAACAAAAATTGCATTGTATGCAGCGGCGCGCCGCTCAATGTCATGGGAGCTCCGCTGCGGCAGCATCATCTTTACTGCAACACACTCACACCTTTAATTGTTGCATGTGATGATACGACTGCTGCTGCTGCGGTTGCTATTGCTGCACTTGAGTGCATGCGCTGCTCATTGTGCGGCTTGTCAATTGATAAAAGTCGCAGGCGGCAGGCAGCGGTTAGCGGGCGGCAGTCGTCTGCTAGCGAGTAGCTGCCGGCTGCTGATAGCTGGCATCTATTGTTTAGCAAGGCCGCTAGCGTTGCATGGCGTAAAGCGAGCACAAAGCCAAACCAATTGAAAAACTTCAACACCCAGCGCACATACGACGACTAGAACTTCCACACACAACTGTGCGGTACAATGTTTTTTGATAAAAATCTACCTAAAACAATTCTCAGACTTAACTTGAGCTTGACAGCAGCAGCGAGTGCTTCATGCTCACACCTTTAGTTTTTATTGCACTCTTTACTTGCCGGGATTGCTGCTCATTAGCCAGCTAGAAAGGTGCTAAAGCAACTCACGTGTCTTGGCTTTAAAATGGAAGGAGCACAGACCAGCCTCGCAGTAATTGGTTTGATCTGCAATTTCCTGAGCATCTGTTAGACTGAGATTGCTTTCCAGTTGTGCCCTAAAACTTTTTACTGGCCAGATGTGCACAATATATTTACAGCGCGACACTAAATAGGAAAAGTGTGCTGGTAACTCGAAGAGTTCTTTCGAGTAGGTACTAAATGGAAGCTTTTATGACAATGGTAAGGTAAATACATAGCACATTTTCGAGAAATATCCGATTAGTTTTTCTAAACCAACTTAAATAACAGTTACTATCTATCAAGAAATCTATGTAAATGATAACTACTAGAAAGAATTTTTTGTAAATAAAGGCAACCAGAACATTTTGTCAAAATTTATTTATATGTTAAGCGATTATTAAGCGGCGAGCTTAGTTATGTTAATCATACGACAAGTTCAAGTTTTTGACTTTAGTCATGTGTTTCTGCAGATGGGTATTCACCTTTCACTTGCTTTCCAACGCAAATTAATGACATTTTGTATAGTTATTAAAATTATATGATATGGTATCAAAGGTGGAACCTTTAATCAGATGCCATCATAAACGTAGCAGGAACTCAAACTCGACTCTGCCATAAAATGATTACATTGGAATGGAACGCCGAAACGTAGGAAGTAAAAATTGATCGCGCTGCGAGTACAAATCGGACAAAAAAATTATGCGAAATATAAGAGCCACAATGTGTTACCCAAATGAAACTTGTTTTAATTCCTTTTGCAGTAGCGCAAAAAGGTCTTAAGTGACAAACTCGTTTTCATAGCCATCTAATGTTGAGCGCTGGTAACAGTAACAAACCGTACCGTCAGTCAGTCAGTCACTCAGGCACCAGACACACACACTTAGACAAAGGTATACAAGCATACTGAGAAAATATGGCAAACAACTTTTGGTTTTGTGTGTTTATAAAAGTAAAATCAGCCAAGTGTAACAATTAAGCGTTGGCAAAACAACACACAGCACAAGACGATATATCTACGTAGCTTTGAATGCAAACCTGTATGAACATGCTGCCCATATGGACCGCATCAAGCTGCCGCTGTTGGTTAGGAAATCTCGTTGAAGAAGCTCTGACGTTGATACGCCTGCTAACTTTACTGTATCTAATTTGAATTTAAATTAGTTTCGAGTCCCACTAAAAGCACAAAATTCGAACGAAACTTAGTAAACAATCCGAAGGTTGCTGCTGCCTTTTTGAAAATGAGGTTAAGCTTTGGGGCGAGAACTGTCCGAAATTTGACAACTTTATTTTAGAAATCTAAAATATACGATATCAGTTTCCAGATGAGCCTGAGCTTCGAAATGAACTGAAACTCAGAATACACAAAATCAGTTTACTGATCTGGGGCTGGGCAGTATATATATTAGTATCCAGATTTATCTAACAAACTTTAATGTCCTAGATGAAGTAATTTTGAAGCAAATGTACAATGGCGAACTATTCCTTTCCGCGTATAAATCCATTTTGAAGCGGTGTAGCTAGTACTGTTTATATAACCGGCGATAGGCCATGTCAAGGATCACAATTCTATTTAAAATTATATGTATCAATTGTGAGCTGGGATAAAAATATGCTCTTTATCCGGAATATTTTAAGTATATACATCAAAATACAAAATTGAGCAGCCAACCAAAAATTTGAGTCTAATCTCTTTCGTTTTACTAAACACTTCATTAATCAAAAATACTTTTTCGCTTGCCAGGTACATTCACAACACCAACAAACACAACCCTTTAAGACAAATCCAAACAAGCATAGTCGATTTCGAGGCGAAGTATTCTTTCTGAATCTCGAAGATGGATATTTTGGCTGCCAAGTTAATGAGTCTACAGACTATTTGCAACTATACGATCTATCGAGAATATGCGACGGTAATCAAGACTGTTTTCTTGGTTCCGATGAGCTGAGCAAAGAGCTCAAATGCACAAGTAAGTATCAACAGACCCCGCCACACCACGACCTTATGGAATGGGTTTACTGAAAGATAAACTGATTTTCTTCCACAGATGACTGTGATAAGGATGGCACACAGTGCACAAATGGTGTTTGCCTGAATGGTGTTTGCCATTGCAATGACGGCTTTGGCGGCTGCAATTGCGTCGATCCGGGTAAGTTCAACTGCACTCCTCGAACAATGTGGGCTTGTCTCATCTTACATAACCGTAAACCCACTCTCCTTCACAGATGAGAACGAATGCAAGCAGCGTCCATGCGATGTGTTTGCCCATTGCACAAACACATTGGGCAGCTTCACGTGTACCTGCTTTCCGGGCTATCGCGGCGATGGTTTCCATTGTGAAGGTAAGTGCCAGCCATGTTGTTAGCATAAGCTTAATGACCGACCAGATCCAACAACCACCGAGACCCGACAACAGTACAAATGATTGTTGTTGCCGTTTTGTACTTCCGTCAACGTCTGTTATATTATTTGTGCCTGGTTAGTTGCCGCTGCCGCTGCCACTCTGCCTGCCAGACCATGATTTAGTCTAGGTTACTCATAGATCTTAATGTTAACGGTTTATTTCGCTGGAAATCTCTTCAAGTCAAGCCGTTTCAATCGTCTCAAGTACCCAGCCTCTATTTGAAAATGTAACAAAAGACGCGCCGGCCATCAAAACAGCAACAACAATAACAACATGAAAGCTTTTCCCTCAGCTTACAATGGCCCAGCAATGGAATCTCCTCTGTATACTTATCCAGCGAGGCAATAATAACGACCGTGTAGCGATTACACTAGCGTACCTTATAGCGTCTTTGTTATGAGTCTGTTATTGTCCGAGTTGCGAGCATTGAAACTAAAGAGACGCAGGGAAACGAAGCCGTTAGAACCAGTATTATATCATCCAAGTTTCAGTTTAAGGCTTTCTAATGGTCCAATAGAATTGCAACTCTTTATCAATAATGCGATGGAGCTTTCAGCTTTAACCTTTGAGTGCCAAAGAGTATTGCTTAATAATAAAAACACTTTAGATGAGTTTTACAACTTTCAAGTAGCTTTAAATTTTTATGTTATATATCAATATATTTTATTATTCCTATAGGATAAATAAATGCCCTCTTCTGATTTTACTATGACAAAGTGCAAGAATTTGATATGGCTTTTGCTGGTCCTTACGTGAACTTCCAGTTTGTGCTTTGAATTACTCACTGATTTTAAGCATTTTCAATGTTTAAATGTTAATATTATAGAGTATATATATGTCATATTCTTCTTATAACATTGATAAATTCCCCTTTCTGGCTTCCTTTTTCTGCTTCTATTGGAGTCCCCACATACTCTTCTCCAGACTGATATAGTTTCAAATACAGGTCTCGGGTTAATGAGCTTGATTCATCTACTTGTTCTCTTTAAATTGCTCACAGCGTGGGTCCGAAAACCCTTCGGCGCACCTGTTGTTGCCTTACCTATTCGACAGTGAAAAACTGGCAGCCATAATTGGACTGGGCCTAATGTTGCGTAATGAAAACACATTATGGAACCACAAAGGAAAAAGAGCACGAAAAAATCTAAAAACTACAATAATAACTTGAAAAGCAGAAGATTCTAAGCGAGGTACCACTTACCGCGAAACTCTTCCTATAGCGGCTGCTGCTGCTCCCGCCCAGGTTGATGATGATGATTGTAATGATGGTGGTGGCTGTGGTGGTGGCGGTGGCGGTGGCCGCAGCAGGAAAGAAAACCACGAACATTTGTAGCAATGCTTTCGCGCCATGGAACAGACATAGACATAATCGTACCTACGAGCACACACGTCTGTTAGACGTGGAATCAGTGTCATGTAATCTGACCCCAAACATGGACACGCCAGAACTTTCAACACTCAAGAGCATGTGTCTAGCTGCGGCTACGTCTGCGGCTGCGGCTGCTGCTGATGCCTCTTCCCGCTTCCCGTTTCGGACGATACAATGCGATAACGAGCGCAAATTTCACAAACGCTCTGGCATTACCCCACTAAGTATGAAGACGTTGCCGAGATTCTAGATTACATGTGACGAGCTCTCGCAGCGACTGTCAGGCGACTGGTGCGGGAGGGGAAGTAGGGTGGAGTCACAGTTTGCAACGACCGGCAGGCATGCATAAATTCTGGCCAGTGGCATGTGACGCCAGCATCGCATTTCAGTCATACGAGCATTATCTAATTCCTTTCCGTTCCCCAACGTTTCTTCTCTCACCTATTACACGTATTCATGATGCATTTCATTACGCCAGAACGAAGCCTCAGTCTGAGTTCTACAGAACATCTCAAATTGTCTGTAATCATTTGAATCAACCTGTTTTAAATATGCTGAGAAAGTTTCGTCTACCCATATGCGTGGAATAAGTACTTGAACCCCACTTGAATGCCACTAACACGCACTCTCGGCTTTCCCACCAACTGCAGCGAATCAGCGCCACTACGAGTATATCTAATTAAATCTTGATGAATTGACTTCAAAACGACGCTACATTAGTACTTAATTACTTTAAATTATTCGCAAGTTGACTTAGAATTCCCACTGTTAAAAATTTCCAGTGCCCACAGCTTTATAACTATTATTGAACTAAACGCGATTATAGCTTTAAGGAAAGTTAATCACATTTTCCATGATGTGCCGTTTGTCACCCTTCTATTATTATTTCTTCACATATCGAAAAAAGGACCTCCTTTTAAAGTTATTATATGCAAAGCTAAGCCAACAAGCACAGTCAATAAAATCATGTCGTACGGCTTTCTGTTTTTAGTCTGTCAATTTTTGAACAAGTTAAATTCAATCGGATCGGCTTCATATACCACATAAATAGGGACAATCAGTCAACGGATTTATTGCACAAAAATTACGTTGTTTGAATAAAATATGAAATATGAAACGAATATTTCGGCATAATCGCAAAAATACCTTCTTCATTATGCTTATACTAGGTTTATAGCTAAAATAGATTCCAGCGCATTAATAAATTAGGCAGTCCACAACTATCTATATTCTATGGCACTGGCAAACATATTTAGCCGCCTGTTGTTGACTATATACTCGTATATATCCAGTTTTCATTGCTTTCTCAAGTTCACCCAATAAACTTTGCAAGAAATCATGGCCAGCATTAAGTTAGCCTAGCCAGTTCTCCCCCCACATTTGAGTGTAGCTGGGGACACATTTTGCGTGGCAGGAGATTATGCGCCTACCTGTTTGGCTGCCAGGTCTAACGGTATGAAGTGGGGCTGCCACCTGTTGCAGACCTGGTGGCACATTCGCATTATTTCATGTTCATAACTCAGATGCGTGCATTTGGCGATGGCTTCGTTAACGCAACGCCAAAGTCCAGTTATGCAATGAAGCCTTAAGTCTGAAGACGGGAAAGACAAAAATGCAACACACACACAAAAGTCACACACACACACACACACATTGGCAGCCAGTTTGTTAGTTTGTGGCAAGTCAATAGCTGTTTCTAATGCATTTGTCTTGCAACGCGCCAACCAGAAAAATGGAGTGAGTACCTCGAGTTGAGTGCTAAATTTATAACCATTTTTGCGGCAGTCAAGAGACTGCAACAGCAAGAGCAACAGCAACAACACAAAATAATCTTACAAGTTGTTGCAGCTGTTGTTGTTCTCTTGCTGTGTTTGTTATGTGTTGTTCTTGTTGATATTTTTTTAGTTTGTTTGCCACGTTCACGAGGCGGCTGCTCCCTTTCGTTTCGCTAACTGGGGCAGATCATTAAAACGGATAAAATAGATTGTGGCCCACGTAGCGCAGCTTTAGCGGCATTGGCAACGCATGAGGCGGTAGCATTGTCGGCGCTTAATGCTGTCCTCAAAAGCCGCAAACAGCACTGCCTTCAACGCCAGCTCCAGCTCCCAGTTACAAGAGCTACAGCCAGTTCGACGCACAGTTTCTGATCAACGTCAGCTGATAAGAGTCGCTAGCTTTTATAAAACGAACGTGTTTAATCTGCAGTATAGACCTATATATCGGGTATAGAGAATATATATATATGTATGTATATTTGCTTTTGGTACTTTGCACTTTTTGCATATCAAAAATGGCAGCAATTAATTGCCGTGTCGTGGCTGCCGCTGATAAGCCAAGAAAATGTCTTAAGGCGTCGGCATTGACACGCCTCATTATAGCTGAAGCCCCTCGCTCCTCATCGCCCGTCCATCACAGCATGTTGCCACATTTACGCAGCCAGTAGGCGGCGCTGCCAATTGAGCCACCCATGACTTCAACTTCGACGCCGGCTGACATCACTTGACTGGGCCGACTGTCGGCCCCGACCTTGATCTTTTTGCCTTACATACTTAACGCATAATTGCGCCACAAATTTAATAGCTAATTTTATTTTGCCCTCATGTTATGCACTATTTATACATGTTTAATACCCTGTACGCGCTATTTAGATGGCGTTTTCGCCCTATATATATTTATCTTAGATCAGTCAAGATATCTGCGCCATTTTTCTTTAGCATATACAATAACAAAAAATCCAATTTATTACTCAACTTAAAATGTTTGAATCTTGATACTAATTAGTTTAAAAGTGTGCATAGGTTTTTTCCATTTGTATGTGCTTATGATCAGGAACATGTAACAAGGTAACTTCAAAACTTTGCTGAGGGTATCGCTAGTCGAGCACTCGCGACATGAGCATTTTAAATTGTTTCTTATTCGCTTCAGTTTTTGCTCAAGTTCAAATGTTAGTTAGTTATGCTTTACCATAAATTAGCCACATAGACTTTTGAGTTTTGTGTGTTTCTGTCTGTTTCTATTTTTTTTGAGAGCAACCCATCAGCGTACAGCAGTCGAGCATGAAAGTCATGTCCGCTCGTAAATTGCTGCTTTTCTATAAGCGAATACACATACTCGAATATGCGACTGGTATCTGCAAAAATAGTGCAAAAATTTGTGGCACGAATGTCATAACTCAAATAAAAAAGCAACAACAAATTGCAAATGCTAATTAGTTGAACAATTACATAGATTTATTAGATGGACGCCAGCTAGACCAGACGACATATAACAGGCCAGACCATGCTTTATCATCTATGTAGATTTTTGTTTAGCATTTTACAATACTCGAACAGCGACGACTGCTAATAAGTGTTGATTAGTGCAGTTAAACAAAGTGCAGAATGTTTGCCAAGCCGACTAAACTTGATTGTTATATAATTCAACCAGAATGGCAATATAGGAGATGACGAATATTTGATACTCTAGGCGACCCTGTCAGCTATGTGGTAAAATAATCGAATTTTAAACTCATATTACAGAGAGGCTTGACATATAGCCTTGAGTCTCCTAGTTCACATACCCTCTTGGCTTGGGGGGGCCAAATGCTTTAATGGCAAGTAAATTAAAGTAAAAGTATCATATTTTAAAAGGTACAAAACAACGTTACTCATTTCATGTCACCGTTAAAATAGCCTTACCAAGGGTATTAAAACTGTCAGTTCCCAGTGAAACAATTTCTAACTTCTTCAAATGCCACTCGAAAAATAGTGGTTCTAATCAAGCCTCAAATTCCGAAGCCAGCCGGAAATCTGAGCCGCGTATGGCTGAGAATACGAGAGAATTATGTCAGCATCGTTTTCAACATGCATTCAACTTAATTACATTTAGTCACGCATATTTGATTGGTTTTCAACCGGAGAGCTACAACATTTAGCCCAAGGCTGGCCCACGCCCACATCGAATGGAGTAGAACTTTGCCCCAAAAATCTATATTATAATTAGTTGCTGAGGCGCAAATAAATTGAATTTTGCACCTGACGTCTAGCGTACTGTAAAATATGAAAGCTGGCAGCAGGAGCCATAACCAGATGGCCAATGGCCTTTGGTCAATGGCCTAAGCCTGGGCCTAGGACTGGGACTGGGACTGGGCTGCCTGGACAACCTTCTGTCTCAGCCTTCAGTAACCGCATTGCATAAAGTAATTAAGCTGACATTGAAACTTAGAAGAACATAGAATGCTTCCTGCTTCTGGCTAAACTTCTGGCCAACGCTACCAACTGCCAACTGCCAACTGGCAGACAGGCGAACGAAGACGATGACATTGAGTAATCAGAGTTAGCAATTGCTGGCGTTGCAGCAGCAAATCATGGAATGCAGCCATATCAGTTGGATACGGAGAGAGAGATAGAGTTGGTGGGGGGAATACCAGTTTTAGAGTGATGATCCTCTTAATTTATAAGCTAAAAACTAGTAATTATAACTGCGCAACATGCTCGACTGCTCATAATTACAAGGCACTCCACTCACACACATCTCTCTCTCTGTACACGTCCTTGTCTTTGGCTTTTGCCAACTTTTGTACTTATGTCATATTAGCTATAAATGTACAACATCTCTTATCCATAAGCCCAATGATTAATGGCCCATAGTTAGCAATGGCCCACAGTTAGCCCTTTGCCAGTTGCCGCTTCAATGGCTTCAGGGGTATTCGATTGAATCTCAATGTTCTGTATGCTTTTGTATCGGAAAGCTCAATGTGGTGCTTCCGCATGAGGTGACTATGGATACGTTCAATTAATAAGCACCGTCCTCAAGCAAAATCAAGCAACTAAATTCAAAACAAACCAAAATTCCCAATTAAAAAAAAAAAAAAACAAAAGCAAAGATTTTAATAATTGATTAAGATCTTGGCGATCACTTACCCAATTAAGTTCCCAAATTAATTAAGCTTCACTATCCATCTGAAAGGGAAAAAGGAAAATTTGATCAATGATTTATCTAATTATGAGAGATTTTGAGTGTATCTTAATCACTAGTGCTCTAATCTCGACTCACAACTAACTTACAAAAAAAAAATGTATTAAACAGTAAACAGTATGTACTTAAATTTATAATGAAAACTATAAAAGAAGATAACAATTAGCTCATTTAAATCATAATGTGCTTGAAGGCAAATTATGATATTTAATTAAACTAAATAAATATTAAACATAATTTGTGCTCGAATAAACTAAATTGCGGTTCGTTGTCAATGGCCTTGCACTGTGCACACTGCAGGCTGGAGATCTAATTGGTTTGGTAAATGTATGCAACTGGTGCATCCTGTGCGAATTGACATTGCTGCTTGGTTTGGCTTAGCTCCACATAAATATATACAGTCATATAGATGACACTGAAATGTCATGCGTAACATGCAAATTTCAAATGCCAAAGCCACTTAGTGGTGGGTCGTTCAGATGGGCCAACATCGCAGCTACATGCGATGCGCAGTCGAGCGGCAAATGCGTAGAACGCCGCCATGATAGCAAGTTTGTAGCTTAAGTCTTTCGTTTGGTAGGGCTTTTAGTTTTTAATTGCGTCTCATTTGTGTCCAAGCACACTCGATTAATCATGCCTTTTCTATTATGATTGTTGTTGCAGACATTGACGAATGCCAAGATCCGGCGATAGCGTTGCGTTGCGTGGAGAATGCCGAATGCTGTAATCTGCCGGCGCACTTCCTGTGCAAGTGCAAGGACGGCTATACGGGAGACGGCGAGGTGCTGTGCACGGACATCGACGAGTGCAGCAATCCGCTGGCCTGTGGTGCCCATGCCCAGTGCATCAACACGCCCGGCAACCACACGTGCGCCTGCCCCGAAGGCTTTGTGGGCAATCCTTATGACGGTTGTCAGGATGTTGATGAATGCGCATATCCGAACGTGTGCGGACCAGGTGCCATATGTACGAATCTCGAGGGCAGTTATCGCTGCAACTGCCCGCCGGGATACGATGGCGATGGACGCGCCGAACAGGGCTGCGTCGATCTGGACGAATGCGCACGCACGCCATGCGGACGCAATGCGGATTGCCTAAATACGGATGGCAGCTTTCGCTGCCTTTGCCCCGATGGCTTCAGCGGTGACCCGATGCACGGCTGCGAGGGTGAGTACAATATATACGCTGAAAAATTTATTATCATATTTGACATATTGCCATCATGTTTTGAAAATTTTTGCACTATTGTTTTGGCCGAATACGCACACATGCACTACACCACGCACATACATACATGCAACATAAATGCACCGCAATTTGATTCATTAATATTATTAATGCCTAACACGAATAAACGCCAGCAGATGTCGATGAATGCGCCATTAACAATCCATGCGGTATGGGTGCTCAATGCGTGAACTTGGGCGGTAGCTTTCAATGTCGTTGTCCACTGGGCTTTGTGCTTGAGCATGATCCGCACGCTGAGGCGCCAATGGTGGCCACACCCACACTACAACTGGGCTATGCCGATGGCGATACACTGATAACACCAGCCCCAACATCGGGCGCCGGCTTGGCCTGCCTGGACATCGATGAGTGCAATCAGCCGGATGGTGTGGCCAAATGTGGTACCAATGCCAAGTGCATAAATTTCCCAGGCTCATATCGCTGTCTCTGTCCAAGCGGATTTCAAGGACAGGGCTATTTGCACTGCGAGAGTTAGTATTTGCCTGTTTGCATGTTTTGCCAGAAAGTCAGAAAGTTCAATTCTCATTAACTGAGAATTTGGCTATCGGCTCAGAGATGGCTGCGCGTCAAGATACGATAAAGTAACACACGATCATAATTAGAATAAAAATAGAGCAATTTTCTATTATTAAATGAAAATAATTAAATTAAATGTAACTTGATATTGCAATTTCTTCAAATTTTTACGTTTAGAATCCAAATGTTGTTTGTTTTGTATTTTGGCAAGCGCTCATCTCTACTTTATAATATAAAGAGCTTCACAGCTTTGCTTAGGCTTGCAAAACGCAACTACAATTTCGCATGGCTTTTGTAAGCTTTAGCAGCTGCTCTCTTACTCTTTTTTACTCTGTGCTTCCTTTCGTCATACGCTTTCAGCTGCTTTTTTACAAGTATTGAGATCTTCCAAACCTCGCTTTTATTTCCGCTTCCTTTGCTACTCAGACAGCTTCCTTCAGTCTTCTATTTCCCAATCCACAAACTTTTTCCAACACCAGCTCCCCCGACTTTCACGCTATAATTTCACATATTTCATAACATTGTATTGTTTGATTTGATTACTAATTTAATTAATTACAATATATTTAACGCCTCCCTTCTTGACCCGAAACAAAAACGCTACAAAACACGCCAATAAACACGCGTTGCCTACTCCCCTCAAAAACACCAACCCCTCACCCCCTGCACAACATGACCGTGAACGTGCGCAGACATCAACGAATGCCAGGATAATCCGTGCGGAGAAAACGCGATATGTACGGACACCGTCGGCAGCTTCGTTTGCTCGTGCAAACCGGACTACACCGGTGATCCGTTCCGCGGCTGTGTGGATATCGATGAATGCGCCGCACTGGATAAGCCATGTGGACAGCATGCGATCTGTGAAAATACCGTGCCGGGCTACAATTGCAAATGCCCGCAGGGCTATGATGGAAAGCCCGATCCAAAAGTGGCCTGCGAACAAGTCGATGTGAACATTTTATGTCACAGCAACTTTGATTGCACCAACAATGCTGAGTGCATTGAGAACCAGTGTTTCTGCTTGGACGGATTCGAACCCATTGGATCCAGCTGCGTAGACATTGATGAGTGTCGCACTCACGCAGAGGCCTGCGGCCCTCATGCCCAATGCCTGAATACGCCCGGTTCCTATCGATGCGACTGCGAAGCCGGCTACGTTGGCAGCCCTCCGCGAATGGCTTGCAAGCAGCCCTGCGAGGATGTGCACTGTGGTGCTCATGCCTACTGCAAGCCGGATCAGAACGAAGCGTACTGTGTCTGCGAGGATGGATGGACCTATAATCCGAGTGATGTAGCCGCCGGATGCGTGGATATTGATGAGTGCGATGTGCTGCACGGACCCTTCGGTAGCTGTGGCCAGAATGCCAGCTGCACCAACACACCAGGTGGCTATAGTTGCGCTTGTCCACCCGGCTACTCGGGTGATCCACACAGCAAGTGCCTAGATGTGGATGAGTGCCGAGCGGGTGGTAAATGCGGAGCTGGTGCTGATTGTGTCAATATGCCAGGAGGCGGTTATACTTGCCGCTGCCCTGAGGGCACACTTCCAGACCCGGATCCTTCAGTGCGCTGCGTTCCCATCGTTAGCTGCGCCACCAACGAGCAGTGCCCCGGAAATGCCATCTGCGATGAGACCAAACGCTGTCTGTGCCCGGAACCAAATATTGGCAACGATTGTCGACATCCCTGCGAGACGCGCGACTGCGGCGCCCATGCTCAGTGCATGCTGGCCAATGGACAAGCACAATGCCTCTGCGCGCCAGGCTATACGGGTAATGCAGCATTACCAGGAGGATGCAGTGATATCGACGAGTGCCGCGCCAATCCCTGTGCTGCCAATGCAATTTGCAGCAACACAGCCGGCGGGTATTTGTGCCAATGCCCAGGTGGATCCACTGGTGATGCCTATGGCGAAGGCTGCGCCACAGCCAAGACTGTAGGCTGCTCCGACACCAGTCCGTGTGCCTTAGGCGAAAGCTGTGTTCAGGATACATTTACAGGCAGCAGTGTTTGTATTTGTCGCCAAGGATATGAGCGTAATCCCGAAAGTGGCCAGTGCCAGGATCTTGATGAGTGTGGAGCACAGCGCGCAAAGCCTGCGTGTGGCCTGAATGCACTCTGTAAAAATCTGCCAGGCAGCTACGAGTGTCGCTGTCCACAAGGATACACCGGTAATCCCTTCGTCATGTGCGAGATCTGCAGCAGTCCCGAGTGCCAATGCCAAGCACCGTATAAGCTGCTCGGTAACAGCTGCGTGTTGGCTGGTTGCTCCAGTGGACAGCCATGCCCCAGCGGTGCGGAGTGCATTTCTATAGCGGGTGGTGTTAGCTACTGCGCCTGCCCCAAGGGCTACCAAACCCAGCCGGATGGAAGCTGCATAGATGTCAATGAGTGCGAGGAACGTGGTGCTCAGCTATGCGCCTATGGCGCTCAATGCGTCAACCAACAGGGCGGCTACAGCTGTCACTGCCCCGAGGGCTACCAAGGAGATGCGTACAATGGACTCTGCGCGCCGGCACAGCGAAAGTGTGCTGCTGACAAGGAGTGCGCCAGCAATGAGAAATGTATACAGCCAGGCGAATGTGTTTGCCCACCGCCCTACTTTCTGGATCCACAGGATAACAACAAATGTAAGAGTCCCTGTGAGCGGTTCGCCTGTGGCATCAATGCCAAGTGCACGCCCTCCGATCCACCGCAGTGCATGTGCGAAGCGGGATTCAAAGGTGACCCGCTCCTCGGATGCACCGATGAAGATGAGTGCGCCCACTTGCCCTGCGCCTATGGTGCCTACTGTGTCAACAAAAAGGGCGGCTACCAGTGCGTCTGCCCCAAGGGATTCACCGGTGATCCCTACAAGAGTGGTTGCATACTGGAGAACGGCGTGCCAAAGAGCACCTGCCTCAACAACGAAGACTGCGCTAGCAATCTAGCCTGTCTGGATGGCAGCTGCCTCAGCCCCTGCGCCAGTCTGCTATGTGGCTCCAACGCCTATTGCGAGACGGAACAGCATGCAGGCTGGTGCCGGTGTCGTGTAGGTTTCGTCAAGAATGCCGATGGCGATTGTGTATCGCAGTGCCAGGATATCATCTGCGGTGATGGCGCACTCTGCATACCCACCAGCGAGGGACCCACCTGCAAGTGCCCACAGGGCTACTTAGGCAATCCCTTCCCGGGCGGAAGCTGCAGCACTGATCAGTGCACTGCCTCTAGACCCTGCGATGAGCGTCAGATCTGCATTAATGGACGCTGTAAGGAACGCTGCGAGGGCGTTGTCTGTGGCATTGGCGCCACCTGCGATAAGAACAACGGTAAATGTGTCTGTGAGCCTAACTTTGTGGGCAATCCTGATCTGCTATGCATGCCACCCATCGAACAAGCCAAATGCTCGCCAAGCTGCGGCGAAAATGCGCATTGCGAGTATGGACTAGGCCAGAGCCGTTGCGCCTGTAACCCAGGCACCTTTGGTAATCCCTACGAGGGATGCGGCGCCCAGAAAAAGAATGTCTGCCAACCAAACAGCTGCGGACCGAATGCCGAGTGCCGTGGTGCGGATAATCAGATTACCTGCATATGTCCACAAGGATTTAACGGCAACCCCTATGTGGGATGCCAGGATGTGGACGAGTGCGTCAACAAGCCGTGCGGTCTAAACGCTGCCTGCCTTAACACAGCGGGTAGCTTTGAGTGTCTCTGTCTATCCGGCCATGCCGGCAATCCATACAGCAGCTGCCAGCCTATTGAGAGCAAATTCTGTCAGGATGCCAGCCAGTGTCAGTGCAGCGAGCGCGTAGAATGCCCCGATGGCTACAGCTGTCAAGGTGGCCAGTGCAAGAATCTATGCTCCAACACAGCGTGTGGGCCGCGTGCTATTTGCGATGCGGGCAAATGTTTGTGCCCGCTGGGCTATGTGGGAGATCCGCTTGATCTGAGCCAAGGCTGCAGTATACGCGGTCAGTGCGGCAACGATGCGGACTGCCGCCACACGGAGATCTGCTTCCAGCTGGGTAAGGGCTTGCGCAAGTGCGTGGATGCCTGTTCCAAGATTCAATGCGGTCCCAATGCGCTATGTGTGGCTGATGATCATCGTTCCTCGTGCATTTGCGCCGACGGATACTTTGGAAATCCGAGCAATTTACAAGTAGGCTGCCAGCCGGAACGCAAGGTTCCCGATCTTGAAAATACATGTAAGACGGACAAGGATTGCAAACGTGGTTTTGGCTGTCAAACCGACGCACTAGGCAGTCGCGAATGCATTAATTTGTGCTCCAACGTTGTCTGTGGTCCCAACGAGCTTTGCAAGATCAATCCAGCCGGACACGCCATTTGCAACTGTGCGGATAGCTTCGTATGGAATCCAGTTGTCTCCTCATGCGAGAAGCCTTCGCTACCCGACTGCACCAGTGATGAGAACTGCCCGGATGGCTCCGCTTGCCGCCCTGACGTACTAGGTGTGCTAAAGTGTGTTGCCATCTGCGATGCCTTCACTTGTCCGGCCAACTCAATTTGCGTTGCCCGCCATCATCAAGGACGCTGTGATTGCCTAAGCGGATTTGTGGGAAATCCCAACGATCGCAATGGCTGCCAGTTGGAGCGCAAGCATCAGTGCCGTAGTAATGCTGAATGTCCCGAATCGGAAGCGTGCATTAAGGACGAGTCCACGCAGTCGTTGAGCTGCCGTTCCGCTTGTGACAGCGTCAAATGTGGACCACGTGCCGTTTGCATCACGAACAATCATCAGGCTCAGTGCCAGTGTCCACCAGGCCCCTACGCAGGTGATCCGTACGATCCCTTTAACGGCTGCCAGAGCGTGCCCTGCGTCTACAACCATGATTGTCCAACTAATCAAATGTGCAACCGCATGACGCACACCTGTTACGATGTGTGCGATGAGGAATCCTGTGGTGAAAATGCTATTTGCCTGGCCGAAGATCATCGCGCCGTCTGCCAGTGCCCACCCGGCTACCGTGGAAACCCACTGCCTGAGGTGTCTTGCGTTAAGCAAAATGGCTGTGCGCCTGGAAGCTGCCATCCCACGGCAATCTGTGAGGTCACGCCCGACGGCGCCAGCTGTAAGTGTCCACCCCTATTTGTGGGCGAGCCTGAACCCAATACGAGAGGCTGCCGTCCAGATGGACAGTGCCCCAATGGCGATGCTGACTGCCCGGTAAATACCATCTGCGCTGGAGGGCGCTGCCTAAATCCCTGCGATAATGCCTGTGGAGCCAATGCGGACTGCAAGGTGGTCAATCGGAAAGCGGTTTGCAGCTGTCCGCTGCGATTCCAGCCAATCTCCGACTCTGCAAAGAACGGCTGCGCACGTAGTGCGTCCAAGTGTCTCACAGACGTCGATTGTGGAGGAGAGCTGTGCTACAATGGCCAGTGCCGCGTGGCATGCCGCAACACACAGGACTGCTCTGATGGTGAGAGCTGCTTTGGGAATGTTTGCGTTGTCGCCTGCCTGGATCACAGCCAGTGCGCCAAGGGCTTGGCCTGTATGGAGGGTCACTGCGCTATCGGCTGTCGCAGCAACAAGGAGTGCAAGCAGGAGCAGTCGTGCATTGGCAACAAGTGCATGGATCCTTGTCAATCAAGCACCAGCTGCGGACCCAATGCGCTCTGTAGCATTGCCCAGCATCGCAGTCAATGCACCTGCCCGGATGGCTTTGAGGGCAACCCAACACCCGAACAGGGTTGCGTGCGGGTGCCCTCTCCGTGTCTCGCCAGTAACCAGTGCCCGAGCGGTCATATGTGCATTGGCAATCAGTGTAATCTGCCCTGCACCAAGACCTCCGCCTGCGCCGTGGGAGAACGATGCTACCAGCAGGTCTGCAGAAAGGTCTGCTACACTAGCAACAATTGTCTGGCGGGCGAGATCTGCAACAGCGATCGCACCTGCCAGCCTGGCTGCGAATCGGATGCGGATTGTCCACCTACCGAGCTATGTTTAAGTGGAAAGTGCAAATGCGCCAATGGATTTATTGGCACACCCTTTGGATGCTCGGATATTGATGAGTGCACGGAGCAGCCATGCCATGCCACCGCGAAATGTGAAAATGTGCCTGGCTCTTATCGTTGCGTCTGTCCGGAGGGCACCGTTGGAGATGGTTACACACAACAGGGTTGCACAAAGCCAAGAGAGTGCAACAAGCCTGACGATTGTGCCAATAGCTTGTCCTGTATTCATGGCAAGTGCACGGATCCTTGTTTGCACACGGTATGTGGAGCCAATGCCCAATGCCAGGCGGAAGCCCATGAGTCAGTGTGCACCTGTCCTGCTGGCTATCTGGGCGATCCCAATGACACCGGTGTCGGTTGTTTTAAAGTAGAGTGCATTGATCATGTGGATTGCGCAAGTGATCGCGCCTGTGATGCGGAGACTAATCGATGCATCAAACCATGTGACCTAATCAGCTGCGGTAAGGGCAGCTGCCAGGTGTCAGATCACAAAGCCGTATGTGAATGTAACGAAGGCTACCAGCTTATCAATGGAGCTTGTGAGGATATCAACGAGTGCCTACACCAGCCTTGTCATAGCACAGCTTTCTGCGACAATCTGCCCGGCAGCTACAACTGTAAGTGCCCCGAGGGACTAATTGGTGATCCTCTGCAGGCGGGCTGTCGCGATCCCAGCGAATGCCTCAGCGATGCTGACTGCCCGACCACGGCCAGCTGCCAGAACTCCCGATGCCGTAGTCCTTGTGAGCGCCAAAACGCTTGTGGGCTAAATGCAAACTGCTTAGCCCAGTCCCACAATGCCATTTGCAGCTGTCCCGCCAACTCGCGTGGTGATCCGCAAGTAGAATGCGTGCACATCGAGTGCGCTGACAATGGCGACTGTGGCGCTGATAAGGCCTGCCTAGATGCCAAGTGTATTGATCCCTGTTCGCTCCCGAATGCCTGTGGTGCACTGGCTCGATGTTCGGTGCAGAATCATATTGGAGTCTGTGCGTGCGAATCGGGCAGTACTGGAGATGCGAAACAAGGCTGTGTGCCGCTTCAATACTGCCAACAAGACACTCAGTGTCCACAGGGCAGCATCTGTGCGCACGGAATCTGCAGTCCTTTATGCAGCAGTAATCGCGATTGTATTTCGGAACAGCTATGTCTGCAGGGCGTCTGCAAGAGCACCTGCAAGACGAACACCACCTGTCCACAGTTCCAGTTCTGCCAAAACAACATTTGCGTCAAAGAAATGGAGTGCAGTGTTAATAGCGACTGCGGCGAGGATGAAACTTGCCTTGTCGATGCCTTTGGACGTGCTCGATGTGAATCTGTCTGCCTTGGACGCTCTGCCTGTGGACGCAACGCGGAATGCATTGCGCGCTCCCATGAGCCCGACTGCATATGCAAGGAGGGTTTCTTTGGGGATGCCCGCTCAGGCTGCCGCAAGATCGAGTGCAGCACCGATGCTGACTGCTCCAACGATAAAAGCTGCGACAATCACATGTGCAAGATCGCCTGCTTGATTGGGCAGCCGTGCGGCGAGAATGCACTTTGCACTACCGAGAATCATCATCAGGTGTGCCACTGTCAGCCCGGCTTCAGTGGTGATCCGCGCATCCGTTGTGATGTCATTGACTTTTGTAAGGACGCACCGTGCGGACCCGGCGCCCGTTGTCGTAATTCGCGTGGTTCCTACAAATGCACCTGTCCACCTGGTCTCGTCGGCGATCCCTACAACGAGGGTTGCCGCAGCTCCGTCGAGTGCGAGACGCACGACGATTGTCCCCCGCATGCCGCATGCACCAAGACTAACGGAGTACCCAAATGCCAGGATGTGTGCGCTCAGCTGCAGTGTGGCCCCAATGCGGAATGTGTTCCGAAAGGTCATGTGGCGCACTGTGCATGCCGCAATGGCTACGACGGCCAACCCGCTGACCGGCTGGCCGGTTGCAAGCCATTGCCAATGCCCTGCCAAATCACTAGCGATTGCCCCACCAACACATACTGCTCAGATAGCGTCTGTAAACGTAAGTACTAACACCAAACACCAACCCGAGCAAAAACCCGAGTGGCTAAAACCGACTACTAGACATTTACCAGCTACCAACTAGCCACATACTTAATTAACTACTTACTCACTTACAAACTAGCACAAATACTTGTTGTGGGTTGTGTTCCTAGTCAAAAGGTATGCATACAAAGCCAGCTTAGCGAAGAATATCTTCTTCCTGAGAAGGTGTTGAACATAATAAGCCTTTGGCTTAAGACTTAATACTGCAGCAACTTCAAGAGCTGTTCTCGCAGCTCTGGTCTAACTTTGGACGGGCTTTGATCACAGTGCTACCCGTAGCATAGACTAACTGTAAACTAAACAACAATATATACACTTGACAACAACACTACACGTACAAGGCAAGACCGTAACGCCAACCAAAAGCTAGGCAGCCACATCCAATTGTATCTTTGCTAATTCTATCGAATCTACCAACAGCTGCCTGTTTGCTTGACACCGAGTGTGCTTCATCGGAAGTGTGTCAGGGCGGTCAATGCTTCGACCCCTGTCAGCAACCGCAGGCATGTGGCCAGAATGCCGAATGCCTGATGCTGAGCCATGTGAAACAGTGCCATTGCCCGGAGGGCTTTACTGGCGACGCAGCCAAGGAGTGCGTGCGTGTGCCGGTGGCCTGCGATGGTGACTGTGCGCTTGGTTACACCTGCCGCGACTCCATGTGCCTGCCCATCTGTCACAATGATCTGGAGTGCGCCTCCAATGAAAAGTGCCTGCGTGGCAACTGCATGCGTAAGTAGTTTCTAAACGCCGAAGTATACTCCTCCAATTATCATCTTTCTCTAGTAACCTGCCGTGTCGACAACGACTGCTTCCTGGGCCATGTGTGTCTGCATAACAAGTGCGTCTATGGCTGCCATGTGGATGACGATTGCAGCGCTTCCGAGTCCTGTCGCAACGATAAGTGCGTTAATCCCTGCGTTGAGAATCCTTGCGGACCCAACGCCGTATGCTCGGTGTCAAATCATCGCGCCAGCTGCAGCTGTCTGGACAATATGGTGCCCAACCCCACACCCCAGGTGGGTTGTGTGCGAACGCCTCCTCTGGAGTGCCATGAGAACCGCGACTGTAACAATGGCCTGGCATGTTTTGAGTCCGTCTGTCGTCCACTGTGTGCCGACGATGCCGGCTGCCTGACCAATGAGCGTTGCCAACAGGGTGTCTGCAAGCCGCTCTGCCGCCATGATAACGAGTGTGCCAATGGAGAGCTGTGTCTGGGTCTTAACTGCGTCACGGGCTGCCGCTCCGACCAAGGCTGCCCCAATCATTTGGCCTGCATTGGCCAGCAATGCGTAGATCCCTGCTCGGAGCCCACTGCCTGCGGCACCAATGCACTTTGCCAGGCCATCGACCATCAAAAGCAATGTAGCTGCCCCGAGGGACTCAGTGGCAATGCCAACGTGGCATGCAAGGCACCACGTACTGCCTGTGGTCGCAATGAGGACTGCGATTCAAATCAGCTTTGCTATGCGGGCAGCTGCCAGGGAAAATGCCGTAACGATCAGAACTGCCTCTCGGATGAACGCTGTATGCGCGGCACATGTCGCACCGTGTGTAACACGGATAGCGCCTGTGCTCAAGGTCAGATCTGCGAGAATCGCGTATGCCAAACGGGATGCCGCAACGATCTCAGCTGCGCCAGCGAAGAGGCTTGCGTTAATAAGAAGTGCCAAAATCCCTGCCAAGCACCCGGCCAGTGCGGGCAATGCGCTGAATGCCTTGTCATCAATCACGGCGTCCAGTGCCAGTGTCCAGCTTCATTTATTGGCGATGGCCTAACCGGCTGTCAGCTACCGCCCGAGCGTTGTCATCCAGGTTGCGAATGTGACGAAAGCGGGGCCTATTGCGCCGCAAAATGCAGCCGCACTGAGGACTGCGACTGTGGACAGCAGTGCGCACGTGGCAAGTGCCGCAACAAGTGCGGCGCGAAGCGTCAGTGTCCACTGGGACAGCTGTGCGAACGCGGTGCCTGCATTGCCGGCTGCAAATCGAATGGAGACTGCGCTGCTGACCAGAGCTGCCTTAATGGCAAATGCGTTGATCCCTGTGCCGATGACAGAGCCTGTGGTCGCAATGCGCTGTGCACAGTGTCGGAGCATCGTATGCTATGCTACTGCCCTGACGGGTATGAGGGCGAACCAAGCAAGGAGTGTGTACAGTTTGAGTGTCGACAGGATAACGACTGCGAGTCGAGTAAACGCTGCGATCAGGGCAAGTGTCGCAATCCCTGCCTCGAGTTTGGAGCCTGTGGCACCAATGCGCAATGTCGTGTGGTCAATCGTAAGGCCCAATGCTCATGCCCACCGGACTTCTTTGGCAATCCCGCCAGCGAATGTCAGCCACTAGATGGCGGCTGCTCGAACAATCCCTGCGGCGTGAATTCCAAGTGCATTGAGCTACCCGGAGGCTACGAATGTGCCTGCATGGATGGCTGCATGGGCGATGCCCACAAGGGTTGTCTATGCGAAGGTACTTTGGTTAATGCTTGTCATGAACAACCCTGCGGTCTAAATGCCGCCTGCCGTGTGCTGAGCAACGATCAGGCCGAATGTTACTGCCCCGAGGACTTCCCCAACGGCGATGCCTATGTGCACTGTAAGTGACTTAATACTTAATACGGGTTAGTAAAATAAATATACATCCCCTGCTTCCAGGCCATTTGACCCCACCGAAAGAGGACTGCCGCACGCGAGGCTGTGATATTGGAGACTGTGTGCGCCAAGGCTATGATTATGTTTGCCAGCAGGGTAAGTGGCCCAAGTCTATGTCATTTGAAGTACCTTTAGTAGCTAGAATACAGCTAATTCTAATAATGTTAGCCAGCGTTTCCGACAAAGTTATCGTTGGTTAATACTATATTTTATTGGAGTAATCAGTTAGCGTTATTATCGTTTATTGTTGCCGTTATTATTGACATACATATAACTGGAGTTCAGTCAGTAACAAAAACCGATATTGTTGTTATAATATGTATTTGGTTTGATTATCTAGCTATGAGTTGTTTATAAAAACTTTAAAACCAGCTAATTTCACTAATTTAACAGCTTTTACAGCTGCCACAACAAACTTAATTCAAAGTTCCAGTGTAGTGTGTGTTTTAATAATGATAAATTAAATTAATGAATTTATTAATTAAATATTTAACAACCTATACACATGTTCCAAGTTTTCAAGTGTAAAAGATTATTTTAATCAAATCCCCGCGCACAATAGACAAACACACACACACACCCACTAGTACAAAAAACACAAACAAAACACAGCTACACAACTCAAATACAATTATTTAAAACAGTTTCATAAAAATAAAAACTAAATAGTTATAGTTTCAACGCACTTGCTTAAAAGTGTGTGATAGTTTTTAAGGAAGGTTTCCATATGATAATCATATATAAGTATTTTATGACATTCTACCCACCACTGCTAAGATCAACGCATATGGGAGATCGTGGAATGTTGCTGTCGCTATCGCGGTTACCCAATCTGTGCTTAGAATTCATTTATGAAAACCCATTTTTCGCAAAATAACTGCAGCAAAACTTTATTTTAATAATATAAGCAAATTTTGATTAACTATACGGAAAACATTAAAAACGACATTTAGTGCATTTTTCAACTTTCGTTATCGTTAAAGATTTGACAGCCCAATTTCATAAAGCTTTAAGGCTTGCAATTATCATTTAGCATTCATTCAGCATATACTCAACGCCTCAGACACATAATTTCGTATAATTGGCTTTTAATAACCCATGTTTTGGAGTGTTGCATGTGGCAACACACTCAGCTCTGCGGCATACATCACCTTAAGTTTATGAAACCGTTTAACGCACAGATCAGTAGCAAAGTTGGTTCATCTTTAATAAATATCGTATAGTGTTAATATCGAATGCCGCGATAGCGATATGTAGCCATTAATCACAGCCGAAACCGGGCACTGAAAGTGCAGAAAGTAACAACAAACAACAACACTAAATGCAACGCTTATTATAAAGAAATAATTTAAAAAACAACAAATCCTAGACACATCCTTGCTACCCACGGTAAACAAAATATTATCATCGATATCCTTGCTCCCGTTATTCCCATCCTGTGACTCCTATTCTCTATCCGACCGACCCCAAAATGTACCCTATAAAATAAACCAACGTTGTTATCCACTATTCTGCCCCCTGCGCCATTCTGTCGTTTCCTTCGCTAAAACAACAAACAAATACAAACAATTTTACAAATCTATTATTACATTTCTCGAATGAACAAAGTCTCAGATTGGGAACTGTGGACGGGACAATTCTCACACATGGTTCACATATGCTTAAAATCAATTTTTTTTATTGTCAGTTCAAGTGTACTATAGTACTGAATATAAGTCTCATAAAATCGTATGTATAGATAAATTACAACTACTACTTTTCAATTCATTTCTCAAAGCAAGTCTTACAATATTTGCATTAACCGAAAACAAGGCCGTTCATTTTTGTACAAAACTCCTAAATTACTCGTAAATTTTAAGATCCTATGCTCTGATAGCTTCTACCGCCTACATAGCACACTTTAGCTCGTCTATTGGTTAAAAATCGCTTCTGAACAGATGCAAATCTTTAAAAAACAACAACAAAAAACTGTAACTAAATTTAACTAACAATGCAAATATATTTTGGTAAATTTGACTAGTCTTTAAGTTGTATATACAGAAATTTGTATATGTGATTAATCACAAATGTACATATATGCGTATACAAATGTGCCGTGTCTTTGCGGCCGTCTAACTAACCCAAAAGAAAAAATATAAAACAACCTGTAAATATTTAAAAACCAAATTTATCAATTGTGAATTATGAATAACATAACATAAAAATAAATCCAGTAAATCTACCTAACTACTTTAACGTACTTTTCCAAATTGTACTCATCGATTTTCTACTACTTTCCGCTAATATCGCTTTAGTCAAAAGTTGTACCTTCTACATCTTGCAGTTTGATATATATCATTCGTATGCCTGCGTTCAGTTTTTCTACCTATCTCGCTAATTTCGTCTTATTCTATATCTCTCTATCTTACCTCTATCATGCCTTATTCACTTACCCAATCAATCACCAATAACGTGTCTCTCGTGAGGGCAGAGCGCATGTGTTGGATGTCGTGTAATTTTTACCATAACTCAAGAAATATATGAAAATCTTCGCTTTAGACCACAGAGATCATTGCTAAAAAAAAAAAAAAACAATAAACATGTCCATATATAAAAATGCAAATAATTGGGCAAATCAAGCGCAAGTCTCTCTATCTGTACACCAGTATACACACACTCGTTATATAATAATTGGTTATTCATCAAGGATTGTAACTATTGCTCACTCGATCTTATTATTATATATAAGGCTGCTCGCTCGCTCGTTTGCCCGCTGCTCGAAGACTTACCAAATTCATACCAACCAACAAAAGCAATTAATCACCATACCAATCAAATACAGCAACCTATTATACAATTATATATACATATATGATAATATAAGCTTCAAGCTTTTATAGAAGCTTATATAGAAGCAACCTGAAATAATGTGAGATGTTCCCTTCACAGTTCTGCAATTGATGTTGACGTTGACAACAAATCTTAAACAGTGTCTACTAAAAACTTTTGCCCCCTACCTTTAAGATAACTGCACCCAACTGAATATAATTTATCTAAACATTTTTTTCTAATTTCTTTTACAATTTCTTTTGTCTTTTTCTGATAACAATTCGTTAAAGACCCCCAATATATGTTTTATTACTTTAACAAATCCTGTGCACAATACCCAAATCCAAACTCAAAACCACAGCAATCCCACTGACATATTTCTGAACACACACCCCCAAACCCCCACCACAAACACTAGTACTCAAAACAAAACCAAATCAAACCGAAACAAACCAAAAAAAAATCAATCGAAACAACCAATACTGGATTATACTATTAATATATTGTCTTGTTTAAGTTTTTCTATTTTTGTTTTTAGAAAATTTTAGTATTAAGTTTCTTATCTGACCCCATGTTTGCATACCATTTTGTCTGTTTACACCACGTACCCCTCCCCAACGCTTCAATCGAAACACACTCGCTTTTCTGTCTAATTCCAACAACTATATCTAAATGATTTCGATTTTGCACTCTTACTTAAATGAGTTTCAATGTTTAGTAATTTAAACAATGCAAAAAAAAAAACAGCAAACAACAAGTACATTTTTTAGGGTACCTCTATCGTATATGCCACCGAATAGTTGAGTGATCCCAACGATTAACATAGTATAAACAACCAACAACCTGTCTATCTCTCTCTCTCTCTCTCGTTCTTCGCTGCTGCTGTAACGTTACGTTTTAGACACCGATCAATGCTACTCAGATACGGATTGTCCCAGTGAGAAATCATGCCTGCAAGGACACTGCACCGATCCTTGTACAATGCGTGGCGCGTGTGGCATAAATGCGCTATGTCAGACAGTGCTGCATCGTCCGCGGTGCTCCTGTCCCAGCTGTCACATAGGTCGACCCGAGGTCGAGTGCAAGCCGGATCCAAAATGTGTGCCAGAAGACACAGACCCCAAGACAAAGGAGCAAATAACATGCGCCAGTGATGCCGAGTGTCCAGAGACCTTACAGTGCGGTCAATTCGGCCAATGCACAGATCCTTGCAACAATCCCCTATTTATTTGTGAGAGTAATAAAAAATGCGAGACACGACGCCACCAGCCCGTTTGCATATGCAAATCAGGCTTTATTGTCAATGAGTATGGTGAATTGACCTGTGCACCGGATAAGCGCGAATGCTATCGCGATGATGACTGTGCCTCGAATATGGCCTGCACGGATGGCAAATGTCGAAACCCGTGTATAGTGCCACTGGGCCGTGCCCCTATTTGTGCCGAAAATAAATCCTGTGAGGTACAAGATCATAAGCCTGTATGTATTTGCATGCGCGATTGCCAGCCATCGATATCAATATGTTTGCGTGATGCTGGTTGTCCGGCGGGCTTGGCCTGTCGTAATTATCAGTGCGTCGATCCGTGCAAGTTTGCCACGTGCGCATCCAACTCGCCATGCATTGTCGAGGATCATAAGCCGATATGTAAATTCTGCCCAACTGGATTTATAGCCGATGCCAAATACGGATGTCAAAAAGGTAAAGCACAAACGTACTCTCTCTCACAACTCTGTCAAGTGAAAGTACCTTATGTCTCTGTCTCGTTTATCGTTTATCTCTGTTTCCTGCCTCTCACACGCTCTCACCTTTTGCTAGATCTGTCTTATTGTCTGTCCCCTCAACAACAAACACACACACAAACTATTTGCTGGCGAAATATATTGACCAAAGCCAATACTCAAAATTTCGTGCCTTGTCAATGTATTTCCCTATATATTGTGTAAATGTATATAAAAGTGAGGAATTAACAATCTGTTCTCGTATTAAGCTTTTGCCTGACTATATTAGGTTTAAATCAATATCTGAATATGAATTTTGAAAGCCAAACCACGAACCCAACTATCAAATGAGGAATACTCTTAATGCCCGTATAGCTTCAAACCAAAGCGCAATAACAAAATAAGAAAAACTGTTATCAAAATTATTATGATCATTTGTGATCATACCCCCTCCCAATAAGGGGACGAATCAAAAATAACAGATAGAAATACAAATAAACTCTTCTGAACATTCACACACGCTCATGCTCACAATGATATTAATCAAAAAAAAATAAAAATTAATCAAAATGCCTCTTGAAAACTATAAATATCTTAACCCATGACTCTAAATAAACGGTAGATGTAATACTAATGGTATAAAACAAAAATATATATTCAATATGTAGCTAACTAATAGTAAAAAAGAAACGTTTCTAATTCGAATACACCTAACCGTAAAATAATTTGTACTAAAATTATGTACTGAAAATTTTTTCCACAGCTTCGACTGTACACGAAATATTTAGCTAAATCTTCAAACATTTAGTAATCCCCAGGTACCCCTGTATATATAGTGCACATTCCTCCTTTGTTGTAGCTATACACTTACCTATTTATATCGAATTAATATGTAAATATTTTAACGCATTGTATTTTTTAAATTTTATATTTTTATTTGAAATATGTACAAAAATACTCAAATCCCAAAATTTAAAAAAATTTCAAAAACAAGCAGCTAAGCCAGGTGGCAACTGTTCCACAAATGAAGATTGCAGTGATGCACATCAATGCGGATCGTCTGGTCAATGTATCGATCCCTGTCACACAGCTTGCGTGGGTGCAGTTAAGTGCATAACAAAAGCTCACAAAATTACGACATGCATTTGCTCTACAAATTCAACAAAAAATATGACTTTAAACTGTTTACATCACAGTACCGAATCGGAATCAAACGAGACGACAACAGACCCAACAACCATTAAGTATACAGTGATGATTTTGGCAAACCAAACAGAAATGCGTACTCGTTATACCGACATAGAAGCTGACAGTGAGACTACTAGCTCATACGATAGCACAACAGAATCGTTCAAAACCACGAAACAGTTAGGCATTGTGAATTCGTTGAGTCAAAAAGACATTGTGCAACAGGGTAAAACAGAACAACACACTACCTCAGAAGCATATACTGAATCAACCACTTTAGACGGTTCCACCGAAACCATACCATTAGTTGAAGGAGAATATAGAACTACAGAAAGACTGACTTCCGTTTCAACTGAAAGAACTCTATCCTCCGTTACTCAAACATCGTCTGCTCCTCAGACAATGGAAACCACATTTCCATCGAGGGAACTGCTTACTTCATTTCCCACAACAAATCAAAGAACTTCCCCTGGATCTACTGTTCCTAGTGTCGACGAAGAATCCACAGCTCCAACAGAACTAATAACCCAAGAAACAACACAAACTATTCCAACTAAAAGCACAACTTTAGAGAGTTCCATTTTACTGACAGAACTTAGGAACACTACTACTCCAATAACAATAGCTCAGCATGGTATTATGCCTGAACTGACTACAATTCCAACGGAGAGATATCCGTCAGTTGATTCTAAAACGTACTCTTCAAATGACATAACGACAACTACCCGAACAGCTTTCACTAGCACTTCTGTACCAACTGTCTCTGAAGAATCCACAGAACCGACTAGTCTTGAAACTTCGAAAACTACTCAAACTAAAAAAATACCTTCAGAGGCTACCACGTTAGTGACTGCATCCGGAGAAACTACCACTTCATCAACACTTGCTCAGCATGGAACATGGACTACCATTTCGACTGAGAGATATCCGTCAGTTGTTTCTCAAACTACCCAAACAACCGTCACTAGTACTACTGTACAAACTGTTTCTGAAGAATCCACAGTTCTGATAACTCAAACAGAACCGACTAATCCTGCAACTTCAAATGCTACTCAAACGAATAGAATACCTTCAGATGCTACCACGTTAGTGACGGCATCCGGAGAAACTACCACTTCATCAACACTAGCTCAGCATGGAACTCTACCTGGACTGACTACCATTCCGACTGAGAGATATCCGTCATTTGTTTCTCAAACTACCCAAACAACTGTCACTAGTACTTCTGTACCAACTGTCTATGAAGAATCCACAGTTCTAATAACTCAAACAGAACCGACTAGTCTTGAAACTTCAAATACTAAACAAACGGATAGAATACCTTCAGAGGCTACTACCGTAGTGACTGCATTCGGGGAAACCACAACTTCATCAACAATAGCTCAGCACGGAACTAAGCCTGCACTGACTACCATGCCGACTGAGAGATATCCGTCAGTTGTTTCTCAAACTACTGAAGCTATCACTAGTACTACCGTACCAAAAGTCACAGAAAAATCCACAGATCTAACAACTCAAACAGAACAGACTAGTCTTGAAACTTCAAATGCTACTCAAACGGATAGAATACCTTCAGAGGCTACCACCTTAGTGACTGCATTCGGGGAAACCACAACTTCATCAACAATAGCTCAGCACGGAACTATGCCTGCACTGAATACCATGCCGACTGAGAGATATCCGTCAGTTGTTTCTCAAACTACTGAAGCTATCACTAGTACTACCGTACCAAAAGTCACAGAAAAATCCACAGATCTAACAACTCAAACAGAACCGACTAGTCTTGAAACTTCAACTACTACTCAAACGGATAGAATACCTTCAGAAGCTACTACCTTAGTGACTGCATTCGGGGAAACCACAACTTCATCAACAATAACTCAGCACGGAACTATGCCTGCACTGAATACCATGCCGACTGAGAGATATCCGTCAGATGATTCTCAAACGTCCTCTTCAAATGACATAACGACAACAACCCATACAGCTTTCACTAGCACTTCTGTATCAACTGTCTCTGAAGAATCCACAGTTCTAATAGTTCAAACAGAACTGACTAGTCTTGAAGCTTCAAATACTACTCAAACGGATAGAATACCTTCAGAGGCTACCACGTTAGTGACTGCATTCGAGGAAACCACAACTTCATCAACAATAGCTCAGCACGGAACTATGCCTGGACTGACTACCATTCCGACTGAGAGATATCCGTCAGTTGTTTCTCAAACTACTGAAACAACCGTCACTAGTACTTCTGTACCAACTGTCTATGAAGAATCCACAGTTCTAATAACTCAAACAGAACCGAATAGTCTTGAAACTTCAAATACTTCACAAACGGATAGAATACCTTCAGAGGCTACCACCTTAGTGACTGCATTCGAGGAAACCACAACTTCATCAACAATAGCTCAGCACGGAACTATGCCTGGACTGACTACCATTCCGACTGAGAGATATCCGTCAGTTGTTTCTCAAACTACCGAAACAACCGTCACTAGTACTTCTATACCAACTGTCTATGAAGAATCAACAGTTCTAATAAGTCAAACAGAACCGACTAGTATTGAAACTTCAAATACTACACAAACGGATAGAAAACCTTCAGAGGCTACCACCTTAGTGACTGCATTCGAGGAAACCACAACTTCATCAACAATAGCTCAGCACGGAACTATGCCTGGACTGACTACCATTCCGACTGAGAGATATCCGTCAGTTGTTTCTCAAACTATTGAAGCTTTCACTAGTACTACCGTACCAACTGTCACAGAAAAATCCACAGATCTAACAACTCAAACAGAACCGACTAGTCTTGAAACTTCAAATACTACTCAAACGGATAGAATACCTTCAGAGGCTATCACCTTAGTGACTGCATTCGGGGAAACCACAACTTCATCAACAATAGCTCAGCACGGAACTATGCCTGCACTGAATACCATGCCGACTGAGAGATATCCGTCAGTTGTTTCTCAAACTACTGAAGCTATCACTAGTACTACCGTACCAAAAGTCACAGAAAAATCCACAGATCTAACAACTCAAACAGAACCGACTAGTCTTGAAACTTCAACTACTACTCAAACGGATAGAATACCTTCAGAAGCTACTACCTTAGTGACTGCATTCGGGGAAACCACAACTTCATCAACAATAACTCAGCACGGAACTATGCCTGCACTGAATACCATGCCGACTGAGAGATATCCGTCAGATGATTCTCAAACGTCCTCTTCAAATGACATAACGACAACAACCCATACAGCTCTCACTAGCACTTCTGTATCAACTGTCTCTGAAGAATCCACAGTTCTAATAGTTCAAACAGAACCGACTAGTCTTGAAGCTTCAAATACTACTCAAACGGATAGAATACCTTCAGAGGCTACCACCTTAGTGACTGCATTCGGGGAAACCACAACTTCATCAACAATAGCTCAGCACGGAACTATGCCTGGACTGACTACCATTCCGACTGAGAGATATCCGTCAGTTGTTTCTCAAGCTACTGAAACAACCGTCACTAGTACTTCTGTACCAACTGTCTATGAAGAATCCACAGTTCTAATAACTCAAACAGAACCGAATAGTCTTGAAACTTCAAATACTACACAAACGGATAGAATACCTTCAGAGGCTACCACCTTAGTGACTGCATTCGAGGAAACCACAACTTCATCAACAATAGCTCAGCACGGAACTATGCCTGGACTGACTACCATTCCGACTGAGAGATATCCGTCAGTTGTTTCTCAAACTACCGAAACAACCGTCACTAGTACTTCTATACCAACTGTCTATGAAGAATCAACAGTTCTAATAAGTCAAACAGAACCGACTATTCTTGAAACTTCAAATACTACACAAACGGATAGCGTACCTTCAGAGGCTACCACCTTAGTGACTGCATTCGAGGAAACCACGACTTCATCAACAATAGCTCAGCACGGAACTATGCCTGGACTGACTACCATTCCGACTGAGAGATATCCGTCAGTTGTTTCTCAAACTATTGAAGCTTTCACTAGTACTACCGTACCAACTGTCACAGAAAAATCCACAGATCTAACAACTCAAACAGAACCGACTAGTCTTGAAACTTCAAATACTACTCAAACGGATAGAATACCTTCAGAGGCTATCACCTTAGTGACTGCATTCGGGGAAACCACAACTTCATCAACAATAGCTCAGCACGGAACTATGCCTGGACTGACTACCATTCCGACTGAGAGATATCCGTCAGTTGTTTCTCAAACTACCGAAACAACCGTCACTAGTCCTTCTTTACCAACTGTCTATGAAGAATCCACAGTTCTAATAACTCAAACAGAACCGACTAGTATTGAAACTTCAAATACTACACAAACGGATAGCATACCTTCTGAGGCTACCACCTTAGTGACTGCATTCGAGGAAACCACAACTTCATCAACAATAGCTCAGCACGGAACTATGCCTGGACTGACTACCATTCCGACTGAGAGATATCCGTCAGTTGTTTCTCAAACCATTGAAGCTTTCACTAGTACTACCGTACCAACTGTCACAGAAAAATCCACAGATCTAACAACTCAAACAGAACCGACTAGTCTTGAAACTTCAAATACTACTCAAACGGATAGAATACCTTCAGAGGCTATCACCTTAGTGACTGCATTCGGGGAAACCACAACTTCATCAACAATAGCTCAGCACGGAACTATGCCTGGACTGACTACCATTCCGACTGAGAGATATCCGTCAGTTGTTTCTCAAACTACCGAAACAACCGTCACTAGTCCTTCTTTACCAACTGTCTATGAAGAATCCACAGTTCTAATAACTCAAACAGAACCGACTAGTCTTGAAACTTCAAATACTACACAAACGGATAGCATACCTTCTGAGGCTACCACCTTAGTGACTGCATTCGGGGAAACCACCACATCATCAATAATAGCTCAGCACGGAACTATGCCTGCAGTGACTACCATGCCGACTGAGAGATACCCGTCAGTTGTTTCTCAAACTACTGAAGCTATCACTAGTACTGCCGTACCAACTGTCACAGAAAAATCCACAGTTCTAATAACTCAAACAGAACCGACGAGTCTTGAAACTTCAAATACTACTCAAACTGAAAGAATAGCTTCAGAGGCTACCACGTTAGTGACTACATCCGGGGAAACAACTATTCCATCAACAATTGCTCAGCATGGTACTAATCCTGTACTGACTACCATTCCGACAGAGCAATATCCGTCAATTGTTTCTCAAACTACCGAAACTGTCACTAGTACTACTGTACCAATTGTCACAGAAGAATTCACAGTTCTAATAACTCAAACAGAACCGACTAGTCTTGAAACTTCGAAAACTATTCAAACTGAAAGAATACCTTCAGGGGCTACCACGTTAGTGATGGCATCCGGAGAAACTACCACTTCATCAACAATAGCTCTGCACGGAACTATGCCTGGACTGACTACCATTCCGACTGAGAGATATCCGTCAGTTGTTTCTCAAACTACCGAAACAACCGTCACTAGTCCTTCTTTACCAACTGTCTATGAAGAATCCACAGTTCTAATAACTCAAACAGAACCGACTAGTCTTGAAACTTCAAATACTACACAAACGGATAGCGTACCTTCAGAGGCTACCACCTTAGTGACTGCATTCGGGGAAACCACAACTTCATCAACAATAGCTCAGCACGGAACTATGCCTGGACTGACTACCATTTCGACTGAGAGATATCCGTCAGTTGTTTCTCAAGCTACCGAAACAACCGTCACTAGTACTACTGTACAAACTATCTCTGAAGAATCCACAGTTCTGATAACTCAAACAGAACCGACTAATCCTGCAACTTCAAATGCTACTCAAACGAATAGAAAACCTTCAGGGGCTACCACGTTAGTGATGGCATCCGGAGAAACTACCACTTCATCAACAATAGCTCAGCACGGAACTATGCCTGCACTGACTACCATGCCGACTGAGAGATATCCGTCAGTTGTTTCTCAAACTACTGAAGCTATCACTAGTACTACCGTACCAACTGTCACAGAAAAATCCACAGATCTAACAACTCAAACAGAACCGACTGCATCCAGGGAAACTACTACTTCATCAATAATAACTCAGCATGGTACTATTTCTGTACTGACTACCATTCCAACTGAGAAATATCCGCCAATTGTTTTTCAAACGTCCTCTTCAAACGACATAACGACAACTCCCCAAACAACTGTCACTAGTACTTCTTTACCAACTGTCTATGAAGAATCCACAGTTCTAATAACTCAAACAGAACCGACTAGTCTTGAAACTTCAAAAACTGCACAAACGGATAGAATACCTTCAGAGGCTACCACCTTAGTGACTGCATTCGGGGAAACCACAACTTCATCAACAATAGCTCAGCACGGAACTATGCCTGGACTGACTACCATTCCGACTGAGAGATATCCGTCAGTTGTTTCTCAAACTACCGAAACAACCGTCACTAGTACTTCTGTACCAACTGTCTATGAAGAATCAACAGTTCTAATAACTCAAACAGAACCGACTAGTCTTGAAGCTTCAAATACTACTCAAACGGATAGAATAGCTTCAGAGGCTACCACGTTAGTGACTACATCCGGGGAAACAACTATTCCATCAACAATTGCTCAGCATGGTACTAATCCTGTACTGACTACCACTCCGACAGAGCAATATCCGTCAATTGTTTCTCAAACTACCGAAACTGTCACTAGTACTACTGTACCAATTGTCACAGAAGAATTCACAGTTCTAATAACTCAAACAGAACCGACTAGTCTTGAAGCTTCAAATACTACTCAAACGGATAGAATAGCTTCAGAGGCTACCACGTTAGTGACTACATCCGGGGAAACAACTATTCCATCAACAATAACTCAGCATGGAACTATGCCTGCACTGACTACCATTCCAACAGAGAAATATCCGTCAATTATTTCTCAAACGTCCTCTTCAAATGACATAACTACTACTGCCCAAACAGCCTTCACTAGCACTTCTTTACCAACTGTCTCTAAAGAATCCACAGAACCGACTAGTCTTGAAAGTTCGAAAACTACTCAAACTGAAAGAATACTTTCAGAGGCTACTACGTTAGTGTCTGTATCCGGAGACACTACTACTCCATCAACAACAACTCAGCATGGAACTATGCCTGGACTGACTGCCATTCCGACTGAGAGATACCCGTCAGCTGTTTCTCAAACTACCCAAACAGCTTTCACTAGTACTACTGTACCAATTGTCACAGAAGAATTCACAGTTCGAATAACTCAAACAGAACCGACTAATCTTGAAACTTCGAAAACTACTAAAACTGAAAGAATACCTTCAGAGGCTAGCACGTTAGTGACTGCATCCGGAGAAACTAACACCTCATCAACACTAGCTGAGCATGGAACTATACCTGGACTGACTACCATTCCGACTGAGAGATATCCGTCAGTAGATTATCAAACGTCCTCTTCAAATGACATAACGACAACTACCCATACAGCTTTCACTAGCACTTCTTTACCAACTGTCTCTGAAGAATCCACAGTGTTTATAACTCAAACAAAACCGACTAGTCTTGAAACTTCGAAAACTACTCAAACTGAAAGGATACCTTCAGAGTCTACCACCTTAGTGACTACATCAAGGGAAACTACTACTCCATCAACAATAACTCAGCATGGAACTATGCCTGAACTGACTACCATTCCAACAGAGAAATATCCGTCAATTGTTTCTCAAACGTCCTCTTCAAATGACATAACGACACCTCCCCAAACAGCTTTCACTAGCACTTCTTTACCAACTGTCTCTGAAGAATCCACAGTGTTTATAACTCAAACAAAACCGACTAGTCTTGAAACTTCGAAAACTACTCAAACTGAAAGGATACCTTCAGAGGCTACCACGTTAGTGACAACATCCAGGGAAACTACCACTCCATCAACAATAACTCAGCATGGAACTATGCCTAAACTGACAACCATTCGAACAGAGAAATATCCATCAATAGTTTCTGAAACGTCCTCTTCAAATGACGTCACGACAACAATCCAAACAACTGTCACAGAAGAACCTTCAGAGGCTATCACCTTAGTGACTGCATCCAGGGAAACTACTACTTCATCAATAATAACTCAGCATGGAACTATGCCTGTACTGACTACCATTCCAACTGAGAAATATACGCCAATTGTTTTTCAAACGTCCTCTTCAAATGACATAACGACAACTTCCCAAACAGCTTTCACTAGCACTTCTTTACCAACTGTTTCTGAAGAATCCACAGTTCTAATAACTAAAACAGAACCGACTAATCTTGAAACTTCGAAAACTACTCAAACTGAAAGAATACCTTCAGAGGCTACCACGTTAGTGACTGCATCCGGAGAAACTACCACCTCATCAACACTAGCTGAGCATGGAACTATACCTGGACTAACTACCATTCCGACTGAGAGATATCCGTCAGTTGATTATCAAACGTCCTCTTTAAATGACATAACTACTACTGCCCAAACAGCCTTCACTAGCACCTCTGTACCAACTGTCTCTGAAGAATCCACAGAACCGACTAGTCTTAAAACATCGAAAACTTCACAAACTGAAAGAATACCTGCAGAGGCTACCACGTTAGTGGCTGCATCCGGAGACACTACTACTCCATCAACAATAACTCAGCATGAAACTATGCCTGGACTGACTGCCATTCCGACTGAGAGATATCCGTCAGTTGTTTCTCAAACTACCCAAACAGTTTTCACTAGTACTGCTGTACCAACTGTTTCTGAAGAATCCACAGTTCTAATAACTAAAACAGAACCGACTAATCTTGAAACTTCGAAAACTACTCAAACTGAAAGGATACCTTCAGAGGCTACCACCTTAGTGACTACATCAAGGGAAACTACTACTTCATCAACAATAACTCAGCAAGGTACTACTCCTGTACTGACTACCATTCGAACAAAGAAATATCCGTCAATTGTTTCGCAAACTTCCTCTTCAAATGATATAACGACAACTCCCCAAACAGCTTTCACTAGCACTTCTTTACCAACTGTCTCTGAAGAATCCACAGTTCTAATAACTCAAACAGAACCGACTAGTCTTGAAACTTCAAATACTACTCAAACCGAAAGAATACTTTCAGAGGCTACCACCTTAGTGACTGTATCCGGGGAAACTACCACTTCATCAACAATAGCTCAGCATGGAGCTATGCCCGCAGTGACTACTATTCCATCTGCTGTTACTCAAACGGCACTTCCACCTGAGACCATGAAAACAACCCAAATTACTTTTCCTAGTTCTTATGTACCAACAGTCCCTAAAGAATCCACAGTTTTAAAAGAACCAACAGCCCAAGATAATCAAGAAAACATTTCAAATGAAAAAATACCTATGCAGAGTCCCAGCGTCCCCACTGCAGTCCCAGTTTTAAAAGAAACACCTATTACAATAACGCCGAATGATCTAGGAACTACACCGGAGCCTACATACGGAATTACTTCATTGGTTGACGAATCATTTGTTAGTCAATATCCGACTACAGCTGAAGAACCTTCGAATAGCACGACCCCTTTCTTTTATACATCAATGGGTTATCCGCGCAGCACAACTACTCAAAGCGTTACAGTAACAACTATGTTAGGCTTAGGTTTTCAACAAACGACACCCATAACGGAAGGTACGCGTATTTATTTTGGTGAGCCAAATACCACAGACATGACTCGAACCGAAGAACACACAACTATTCCAACACAACTATTTCCAACTTGTATCATGACAAACGATTGTTCTGACGATGAGATATGTTTGAAAGCATTCTGCATTAGACCCTGCGAGTATTACGAAAACCTTTGTAATGCTCAGAATTATTCTGTTTGTCGTACATTGAACCACACCGCTATGTGCTATTGTGATACCGACGCAGATGTAAATAAACCCGGTTGCTCTATTAATGCAGGTAACTAAAGCTGTGTTTGTAAATGTTAAGACTTTATATCGATCCACATGTTCCTTAAAAGTGAATGAGTTGCAAAGAACCTCAGGGTTGCGGTAAAGAATCTTATTGGCATCCGAGGCTCCAACTACTTTAATCGCCAATGCATCTGGCAATACGTAGCAGCCAACTTCAATTTGATGTCATGTTGTCTTCCTATTCTTCTTTTTTTATGGACTTCTTATCATATCTCCTCCCACTTATGCCATAAATGACCAGCCGAACTTGTTGGCTGGCACGTGCATGTTTTATTCTTTTCGTTCTGTCCCTAGCAATTCAATCCCAGTGTTTTCTGTGTGCCAATAAGATGGGCATCAAAACGCTTCAAACTCTACTGCATTTGTACTTCTTCCCCCGGCTCTTATCACTGGCTCCTCTGCTGTTATTCGTATATGTATGTATATGCCTGCACTCACCACAATCACCCATCACGAAAACACCACTCGGACTAGCTCTCGAACACTATGTATGTGTTCGCTAATGGAGCAATAAATGTATTCACCAAAGTTTGAATGCCGATTAAGTAGAGATCACTCGTTCTAGTTCTTGTTCTCGTTCATGTTAGTTGCCTGCTTTACGTTTGCCTGCCTGCCTGCTGCAATTACGTGTATCATCAAGCCCTATATCATATTACGTCATATGGAATGTCCTTTGATTCCTTACGGAAAGCGATCGATGTGCATGTCATATGTCAGCGTTGTGATCACATCATCTTTGTGTTATATAAGAAAATTTGTGTTGATTTTTGTTGTATTTAGTACATATGTTTGTTTGTATATATTAATACACTTTATAGAAAATTTCACATAATCGCGTGCAGTAAGTTACTTATCTTTATATAATATGATTATTTAATTGCATGGCATGCCAGGTGGCAGTACTAATCGGTGTTGTATATGCTAATGCTTTTCTAAGAATGCACTAACCCCAAATATTCAAATATTTCTTGCTTGCTTGCCTGCATGTGTATATGTTGTTTTGCAACAGCAACAACAGCTAAACAAAATGTAACAACATTTTATATTATCTACTTATAAGCTTTATAGTATTAGATGTGCTAGAAGGTGCCTCAAGTGGCAGCATTAGAACACATATTTAAATTATAATAATTTACTAACAGTATTGAAACAACACAAGAAAAACTGCCTATCAAACAGGTTCCTTAAAGAATATAAACACTGATAATATGAATTAAACATGTTAAAACGAATGTCTTAACCGAAAGCCATACCTTATGCCTCAATTAATGCAAACAATTTACTTTACCATGGAACCTCAAATCGCACAAACAGAAATCGGTTGCGCCTCCAGCGACGAATGCCCAACACAACAAGCATGCGTGAATGCACTTTGCGTCGATCCCTGCGCCTATGAGAATCCATGCGGTCGCAGTGATGATTGTCGCGTTGTTGCTCATCAACCAGTTTGTGCCAACGGTGGGTTTTGTCACAAATTTTGGTCCCATTCAATAAAAACAATGTTTTTATTTATATTTTTCGATTTTTAGACTGCGAGTGTCAGCGCAAATCCGATTGTCGGAATGGTTTCGAATGTGATGGTTGTCACTGTCGTGACAGTAAGTACAATGGTATTTAGTCCAAATTATTAGATTGTGTTATTAAATTTAAATATTACAGCAACAGGTCGCACTCCTGGCTGTGAGCACTGCCCACCAGGCGCAAAGTGTGATCCCACAACTGGTGCTTGTATTAAAGGTATGTACGAGTTTTCAATTTTTTCCAAAATTAAGTGGTGAATTCAGCATTAATCATACTAGGCAATTCCTAAACACTAACAAGTGTAAATATAATATTGTGTATATATTTGTATTATAAAATAACTACCCTTTACCCATGTAAATATGTCTCTCTCCCTAGCTAATGTAACAATAACAACTAGTACTACCAAGAAAACCACAGTGAAACCGACAACAACAGCACAAACAACAACAACAGCTAACCCAAACACTGGTGATGATATGTTTCCAACCTTAAGCAAGGGTACCACCACTAGCACCACCATCATCACTACTAGCACAGAAACGAGCACAGTCATAGGCGCTACTAACAAAACCAGCACAAGTAAACCCACCATTGAGACTACAACCATCAAGTCGGGGCACACGAAAGGCTATCGGGATGGTGAAAACAATATAACCGATACGCCAACACCAAGACCCGTGATTACAACAACCACACTGACTAGCAAAGATGGTGGCAGGCGCACTACAACCCCGAAAATGAAGACGACTCGACTTGATACCTCAAATGAGATACCAGAGACGACAACCATGACCAGCACAACGCCTTGGCCCACGGAACTACCAACTAGAGCAGGCACAACAACGGAAATCAACGATCTAATCACGGTGTACACAACAACATCTACACCACCACCGAACACCACAGATATTACAGTTATTAACCCATGTACAGTAGATACTAACTGTGCTCCTAACGAGCACTGTAAACTGGGGCGTTGCAAACCCAAAGGTATATACATTCGTCTATACAATTGGCTATGCTGTCACTTTCGGTACCCAAAATGTTGTAATATTCTAATTTTATTTCTATTCCTTTTGTATCCTTTTGTAAATATATATAAAAATTTAAATAATTTCAATACACATGTTTAAGTACCAAAGTGACTAGTGTGCATTTCACATTCCGTAATTTTACAATATGATAGTTTCCAAAACAAGAACAAAAACCTGCCGAAGTTTAAATACCCTTGCAGACAAATTGCATTAATAGCTGTAGGCTTTACTATTTTTCAAAATTTAACTTATCTGTTTAACTCACTTCACCAATCTTATGATTGCTATATAACATAAAATACACATTTTGTTACATTTCAACAAAGTTATATTTCCATAAGGCATACATCATTTTGATGACTCTTGTATAGTTAGGTCAAAATGCCATTAGAAATGTCCAGCACTTTTGTTAGTTGCACATATTACAAAATATATCAGTATTATAACAAACAGCTTAAGAACTGATTCTGAAACTTGAATTAAAATAGCCTTTCACGACTCAGCTCTTTATGATAGTCAATTATTATGAGAGCTTGCGTCTTATAGTGAATACTTTAGGACAAACCGTCTGCAAAAAAATTAAATTGAATAATTGCTTTACATTCTGCACATAATATAACGAATATATGATATACATACCCTGTATATATGAGTACCCTCCAAAAATAAGTCTAACATATTTACATTTCAATCATAAGTTAATGAGTCAACATTAGTAATAAAATTGTTAACCAAATCAATAATTTCTAACAAGTAGAGCCACCTGGCACGCCTAAAACACCCGAGCCATGCCAATCAAACAATGATTGCATTGAAAGCGAGGCCTGTTACATGGGTTTGTGTCACGATCCCTGCGAATTTGCCAAAATTTGTGCTTCGAGTGCCAAGTGTACAGCAAAGAGTCACCGACCAATTTGCAGCTGTCCGCAGGGTCATGAAGGCAACCCAATGGTCAAGTGTGTGCCAACTCAAACTTCAAGTAAGCAACTAATTAATTAACCAACGATTTCATCAAATACATTTAACTTAATACAACTAAGAACAGTTGGTGCGGCCTTTTGAGACTGACAAGATCAATTACTCATCTTGTCTCGTATCTTTCACAGTGGAATGTACGGACAACTCAAATTGCGGAATTACGGAAGCCTGCATCAATGAGCGTTGCCAGCACCCTTGCGACGTGCATGATCCATGTGCCCAGAACGCGGTTTGTATCAATGCCAATCATGCAGCTGATTGCAGTTGCCTGGACGGCTATCAGGGCAACGGTTTTGTCGGTTGCCAGCCAGGTTAGTAGCTATAACCAGCACTTGTTGCACTTTTGCTTTCCTCAAGCTATTCAATGCTAATATGACACAAAATGTTTAATTTCCCAAAATGTCTCTCTCTTTCATACACTGTATAAATTCCCCGTACACCTGTCAACACATGTATAAAATTTGTACCGCCCTGACTCACGTACAAAAACAACACGAATCGAATTATAAATACACGAAACAACCCGCACCGTAACCTTAACCAAAACCATAGCACGCACCCACGTCTGTCAATACAACGAGGATTGTCCACCCAATAAGCTATGCGATCGCCTTAATCGACGCTGTATTAATCCTTGCCAAGAGGATTCGTGCGGCGAAAACGCCGAGTGTGTTCCGGTTAATCATGGCATCGATTGTCGCTGCTTGCCCGGATACCTAGGCAATGCGTATGTTCTATGCCAGCAGTCCCAGGGTTGTCGCTCTAATTCCGAGTGTGATGTCAGCCAGGCATGCATTAATGGCAAGTGTATATCGCCTTGTCAGTGTGGTGCCTATGCCCTGTGTGATGTCATCAATCATCGTGGCGTTTGCAAGTGCCCACCTGGATACAATGGTAATCCAGAGGTGGGTTGCAGTCCACCGCAGAATCCATGCGATCCCAACCCATGCGGTCTGAATGCGCAGTGTGAGTTGGACAACGGAAATCCCATATGCTTCTGCCCCAAAGGACTAACGGGTAACCCGTTCAAAAATTGCAGTAAGTATCTTTTGAGTTTTTTTAATTAAAAACAAATGTAAGCCATCGCTAAATCGCAGTTCCTGAGGGCGATGAATGCACACCGAATCCTTGTGGTCCCAACTCTGGCTGTCGTCGCGTCAACGGTGCTCCCGTTTGCTTCTGTTTGCCAGAATATGAAGGACAACCTCCACTCATAGCTTGTGAGTTGCCCTCAAATCCATGCGACCCCTCGCCGTGCGGGCCCAACACGCAGTGTGCAGTACTGAGCAATGGATTCTCCAAATGCACCTGCCTCCCAGGCTATGTGGAGAGTCCCAACACCATACGCGGCTGCGTGGAGCCAATCAATCCCTGTGAGCCTAATCCTTGTGGCACAGGTGCCATCTGCGACTCATCGCGCCAGCCTGTCTGCTACTGTCCGGACAACAAGATTGGAAATCCGTTCAGAATTTGCGAGAAGCCAGCGGTCTCTGTTGAGCTGTGTCAGCCCGGTCCATGTGGTCGCAATGCTGACTGCTATGTGGCCGGAAATCGCGAGGAATGCTTCTGCCGTTCGGGCTACGTTGGAGATGCTTACCTGGGCTGTATGGAACCAAGTCGCACTGTGTGTGATCCGAATCCCTGCGGGCCGAATGCCAACTGCGTTGTTGCTGGTGATGGTCAAACAGCTTGTGTGTGCCCCGAAGGTTTGTCTGGCGATCCAACATCCGTCGCCGGCTGCCATGGCTACGAATGTCAAGTGGATGCCGACTGTCCTCAGAACAAGGCCTGTATGGGCTTCCGTTGCTACGATCCGTGCCCTGGTGCCTGCGGTCAAGGGGCCAATTGCCGCGTGGAACAGCATCATCCCGTTTGTTCTTGCAATGCTGGCTTAACCGGCAATCCTGGTGTGCGCTGCTTTGCCTTGGATTTACCAAAGGCCAGCCCCTGTGTGCCTAGTCCATGTGGTTTGAACAGCGAGTGCAAATTGCTAAATAACCGCGCTGTCTGCTCATGCCTAGCTGGATATCTCGGCGATCCTCAGACCGGCTGTCAGCCGGAATGCGATATTAACTCGGACTGCGGAGAGTTTCAATCCTGCATAAATCACAAGTGCTTAGATCCTTGTGCTGGCACCATCTGCGGTATTAATGCTATTTGCAAAGTGCGTCAGCATACACCTGTTTGCCATTGTCTTGATGGCTTCGCTGGAGATGCCTTCCTGCAGTGTGTACCTGTTGGTATTTTGAAGAACATCTCACGTGATCCTTGTGCACCCTCGCCTTGTGGACCAAATGATGTGTGCTCCGTGTTTGGCGATGGTGTAGCACTATGTGATCCCTGCTTTGGACCCAATGCCCAGCAGAATCCCCGCTGTAGACCAGAATGTATTGCAAACTCAGACTGTCCCTTTGATCGTGCATGCTTGGGTCAGCGATGTTTGGATCCCTGCCCGGGCTCCTGTGGACGCAACGCTATTTGCAACGTGTACGAGCATAACCCAGTATGTGCTTGCCCTAACGGACTCTATGGCAATCCCTACGAACAATGTGCGCCACCCTCACCAATTGTACCAACACCTTCGGCTAGTTGTGCTAAGCTGCAGTGTGGTCCCAATGCCGACTGCAAACGCCAAAGTGGAGGTTTGGCATGCGTCTGTCGCAAGGGTTACTTTGGGAATCCCTACTTTGGCTGTCGACCCGAGTGCGTGCTCAACAGTGACTGTTCTGCGGACAAATCTTGTGTGAACTCCAAGTGTGTGGACGCTTGTGTCGGTGTCTGTGGCGTCAATGCCGTGTGTCGTGTCGTCAACCATGCACCAGTTTGTGTGTGCGCCGATGGTTACAGTGGTGATGCCTTCGTGGCATGCAATCCTTATTACTTGCCACCGGTGCTACCGCCTACCGATCGTCGTAATCCGTGCGAGCCCTCGCCTTGTGGCCCGAACTCGCGTTGCTTGGCTTCAGCTGACGGTTATGCCGCTTGCTCCTGTCTACCCAATTTCAAGGGTGCTCCACCAGTTTGCCAGCCAGAGTGCGTGGTCAGCTCAGAGTGTGCGCCCAACCAGGCGTGCATCAATCAACGCTGCGCCGATCCTTGCCCAGGTACTTGCGGCATTGGTGCGCGGTGTGAAGTTCTGAATCATAATCCGATTTGCTCGTGTGAGGCACTCTTTGAGGGTGATCCATTCGTGTCTTGCTCGCGCGTACCTGAACCGCAACCAGATGGCAAATCACCAGCAAATCCTTGCGTACCATCGCCGTGCGGTCCCAACTCCATATGCCAGATCAAACAGAACCGACCAGTGTGCTCGTGCGTTGCCAATTATATAGGCAGTCCCCCATACTGCCGACCCGAGTGCACGCTAAGCAGTGAATGCCCCACCGATAAGGCATGCATACAGGAAAAATGTCAGAATCCATGCGCTAACACATGTGGACACAATGCCCGCTGCACGGTAGTTGCGCACTCAGCTCATTGCAGCTGCGATGCAGGATACGAGGGCGACGCCTTCGTGGGCTGCTCCAAGGTCATAGAACAGAGTAAGTTGAAAATTTTATTTTCAATGGATATACGTAACTATCTTTATTAATCAACCACAGAACCACACGATCACATCAACCCCTGTTATCCAAATCCGTGCGCAGAGAATGCAGTGTGCACACCGCATAATGACGCCGCTCGGTGCAGCTGCATTGAGCCCTACTTTGGGGATCCATACAACACCGGCTGTCGACCAGAATGTATTTATAACTCGGAATGTCCATCGTCATTGGCCTGCATTAAGCAGCACTGTCGAAATCCTTGCACAGGCGCATGCGGTCCCAATGCCGAGTGCGGGGTGATCAACCATTTACCCACTTGCAGTTGCACGCGTGGCTTCGAGGGCGACCCCTTCGTAGGCTGCAAACGCACTCCCATTGGACCCATCAGCGTGTGTGAGCCCAACCCTTGTGGACCGAATAGTATATGCCGCACAGTTGAGGGTCATCCAACATGCAGCTGTCAGGTTGGTTACTTTGGCTCACCACCCACATGCCGCCCAGAATGTGTAGTTAGCTCAGAGTGTGCTCAGCATTTGGCATGTATTAATCAAAAGTGCGCCGATCCATGCAGTGGCACATGCGGCTTCAATGCCAAATGTCAAGTGAACAATCACAATCCCATCTGTACTTGCCCAAATGAATATGTAGGAGATCCATTCGAACAATGTGTTCCTAAACGTAAGTAATGGAAACCAAACAACTTTCAAGTCAGCTTTTACTCAACTTATGATTCTTATTACAGCGCCTGAGTCACGACCCGCTGTCAATCCCTGCCTACCAAATCCTTGTGGGCCAAATGCCATGTGCCGCGATGTGAACAATCGTGCAGAGTGCTCTTGCTTGGAGGGCATGTTCGGTGCACCACCCAACTGCCGACCCGAATGCGTTATTAACCAAGACTGCCCCTCGAATCGCGCCTGCATACGCCAGCGCTGCGAAGATCCCTGCATTGGCACTTGCGGCTTTAATGCGTTGTGTAATACACAGCATCATCAGCCCAAGTGCAGTTGTCTTGACGGTTACGAAGGCGATCCGTACACGGGTTGCAACATGCATCAAAGTGAGTACATCTTATTTCACTATTTGCAATCCATTCGACGCGGTCGGTTGCATTACTGTGATGCACCTCAACCGCCCATTTGCCTGGTTAATGTTAAATGTTTTTTTCAGTGGTATTATAGACTAAGGGCTTATGGATCTCATTTCATGCATGTTCTTTGTATTGTGTATATATCCTTTCATCACTCTTTCATCTACCTTTACCTTGTACCCACAAAAATTTGAAAATGAAACTTAGAAGCACTACTAAGCATTTTCTATGCTATAAAGAGTTTGACAGATTTGAATGTGCTTATGGCAAAATATCAAAAATGTATCATGCATGCTGATAACAGTTATTTTACAAGTCTAAATTTGAATAAAGTTCATTTTAAATGAATAATAAAAAAAAGTGCAACATATTATTAATATGCAATATATTATTAATATATTGCATTTTTTTAGTATATAATAATAAATTCGTAGACCTGGGTACAGGGTATTATCTACAGCTCAACACTCTCGACTAGATATTGTTTAGCTATTTGTTATGTATGTCAATGTCTAGCTTGTAAGTCTATTCTGTACATTTATCTATATCTTTAATTTATTATATGCATCATCAACCTGCTTGCTATTCCTATGACATGTCCATGTTTATACCAGTTGTGGTGCCCGATGTACCCACTGATCCATGCTATCCATCGCCATGTGGTGCAAATGCCATTTGTCGCGAGCGCAACGGTGCTGGCTCATGCAGATGCATTCAAAATTATTTTGGTGATCCATACATTAATTGCCAACCCGAGTGTGTGCAAAACAGCGACTGCCCCGGTAGCAAGGCTTGTATCAATATGAAGTGTCGCGATCCCTGTGCGAATGCATGCGGTTTTAATGCGGTTTGTCGCGTTACTCATCATCAACCCGTTTGCAGTTGTGAGCCAGGTTTCACAGGAAATCCATTACGCGCCTGCGTGGAGCGACCCACAAGTATGCACTCCCAACAGTGCGATATAGAGTCTCTGATTAAAAATGATCTCACATGCCTGATTGTAGATATGTACCTGCCACTGCCCAAAGATCCATGCAGACCGTCCCCCTGCGGCCTCTTTAGCACCTGTCATGTTGTTGGGAGTCGTCCAGTCTGCGCTTGCTTGCCAGATTATTTGGGCAATCCACCCAACTGCAAGCCGGAGTGTTTGACAAGTGCAGAGTGTACCTCAGATAGGGCCTGCATTAATCAGAGATGCCGCGATCCCTGCCCCGGCACCTGTGGCTACAATGCGCGCTGCCGGACAACGAATCATTCGCCCATCTGCAGCTGCTATGATGGTTATACTGGTGATCCATTCCATCAGTGCGTGCCCGAACAAAGTATGTCTTCCATAGGCCCCCTTGTTAGACAGCATCACTTAATATATTTCAACCTTGCCATGCTTGTAGAGCCAGCACCCATTCCCGATCCCATACAACCGGTTAATCCCTGCGTGCCTTCGCCCTGCGGCCCTAACTCACAGTGCCAAGTCGCAAGTAGCGGTGCCGTCTGCGCCTGTCTCAACAACTATATCGGACGTCCTCCTGCATGCCGGCCCGAATGCAGTATTAATTCTGAGTGCCCGGCTCGTATGGCCTGCATGAATGCACGCTGCGCCGATCCATGTATTGGCTCCTGTGGCAATAACGCGATCTGCCATGTCAGCTTCCACGCGCCCGTGTGCATGTGCCAACAAGGCTACACAGGAGATCCATTTTCCAGCTGCTACAAAATCTTAGAAAGTACGTCCCGTTCCTTAAACACACTTTCCCCGAACCTTTTATGTCAATGCACTCAATCATGTTGTCTGTTAACTACACAGCACCCGTAGAAACCACACAACCCTGTCGACCCAGCCCTTGTGGTCTAAACGCTCTATGTGAGGAGCGTAATCAAGCCGCAGCCTGCAAATGTTTGCCCGAATACTTTGGCGATCCTTACGTCGAATGCCGACCCGAGTGTGTGATCAACTCGGATTGCCCCAAAACGCGAGCCTGTGTCAACCAGAAGTGCGTCGATCCATGTCCGGGTATGTGCGGCCATAGTGCGCTATGTGCCGTATTTAATCACGCGCCCAACTGCGAATGCCTACCAGGCTATACAGGAAATCCCATAGTGGGCTGTCATTTAGTACCCGAATCTCCACGATGTAAGACTGACCTCATACGTTAGAAGCACGTTTAGAACAATCCTAATTAATAGCACACTCTTTAATGTGTCTAGATCCCGATCCTATTGTGCCCGAAAATCCATGTCAACCCTCACCATGCGGTTTATATAGCAACTGCCGCGCACTCAACGGTCATGCAGTCTGCTCATGCATTCCAAATTATGTGGGCGCACCACCTAACTGCCGGCCCGAATGCATGAGCAGTTCGGAATGCAGCCAGGACAAGTCCTGCATTAACGAGCGCTGCAAAGATCCTTGCCCTGGCACATGCGGGAACAATGCGCTCTGTCGCGTAGTAAATCACAATCCCATTTGCTCCTGCAGCCCCGGCTACAGTGGTGATCCTTTCGTACGCTGTCTACTCGAAGAAAGTAAGAAAACATCATTGCGTTTCTTCATAAAATACAAGCTTGCTTCGGCTCGCTTGCCTCATTTCATCTCATGCGAAGAATCATATCTGTCAACCATACTATATATATATATTAATATATATATCTATAAATCTTTCTTTCCTTTATGTACAATTTAATATGGCTTTTTGTGGTGCATGCTGTAATCATATATGGTGTATTGGTAAATGTAGAACGCCCCATCATAAGCAATCGCGTCGATCCGTGTGTGCCTTCGCCATGCGGACCCAACTCGCAGTGTAGGGTGTCGGCGGCTAATGAGCAGCCCGTCTGCTCATGCTTGCAACATTATGTGGGTAGGGCGCCAAATTGTCGGCCCGAGTGTACCTCGAACTCCGAGTGTGCTGGGAACTTAGCCTGCATCAATCTACGCTGCCAGGACCCCTGCGTGGGCACCTGCGGCATTCAAACAACCTGCCTTGTAAATAATCATAGACCAATTTGCCGTTGCCTCGATGGCTACATCGGCGATCCATTCTCTGAGTGTAGTCCACAAAGTAAGAGTTTAACAAGCTGTGAAGAGCCAATTCCTTATGTTAAATCTATGCATTTTTCCCAGTTATTGTACCGCCCGAAATTGCTGAACCCTGTAATCCCAGTCCTTGTGGTGTCAATGCTCTCTGTAAAGAGCGGAACGGCGTCGGCTCCTGCACCTGCCTGCCTGAATATAGTGGCGACCCATACACAGAGTGTCGCCCGGAGTGTGTGCTTAACAGCGACTGTTCCAAAAATCGAGCCTGCCTTAACAACAAGTGCCGAGATCCCTGTCCAGGCGTATGCGGCATTGCCGCCGAGTGTCACGTCATCAATCACTCGCCCAGCTGTAGTTGTCCATCCGGTTATACGGGCAATCCGTCACAGTACTGCCGAGAAATACCCAAATGTAGAGTATTCATAAAAAAAAACCGATAAAATCAGTCTAGTAATATTTCACCCCAATTTTATAGTGGCGCCTCCTGTGCAACCATGTCAACCATCACCATGCGGTCCCTATAGCCAGTGCCGCGAGGTGAATGGACATGCAGTCTGCTCGTGCATTGCTAACTATATTGGTGCACCGCCTGCCTGTCGTCCCGAGTGCTCGGTTAGCTCCGAGTGCTCACAAGACAAGGCGTGCATTAATCTGCGCTGTGTAGACCCATGTCCAGGCACTTGCGGTAATGAAGCCGTTTGTAAGGTGACCAACCACAATCCTATTTGCTCCTGCCCAGCTGGCTATAGTGGCGATCCGTTTGTGCGTTGCGCACCCTGGCAGCAAGAGCCCGAAGCTCCTAAATCCAATGAGAATCCTTGCGTACCAAGTCCCTGCGGTCCAAACTCGCAATGTCGCGTGGTTGACGAAACCGGCGTCTGTTCATGCTTGCCCAACTATATTGGACGTGCACCAAATTGTCGCCCGGAATGCACACAAAACTCGGAATGCCCCAGTAATCTGGCTTGTATCAACGAGCATTGCAAGGATCCATGTCCCGGCTCGTGCGGCTTTAACGCTTTTTGCAACGTGGTTAATCACTCACCAGTTTGCACCTGCGAAAGCGGCTACTCGGGCGATCCATTTGCTGGGTGCAACCCGCAACGTAAGCCTATAGCTCCGTCGAGTTCTCCCTGAAAGAAGTTCTAATTTCTTGTCTGCTATGTATGACCCTTAGCTATCGCCACGCCTGAAGAACATTTAACACCCTGCGCACCTACACCTTGCGGTCCGAATGCGGAGTGTCGAGAGCGCAATGGGGCTGGCTCCTGTACGTGCCTACCAGAATATTTTGGTGATCCGTACAGTGGCTGCCGTCCGGAGTGCGTAGTGAACAGCGACTGCTCACGTGAAAGATCTTGCATCAATCAGAAATGCGTGGACCCTTGTCCGGGTGTTTGTGGCTTAAACGCGGAGTGTCGCGTGTCTAATCACTTGCCCAGCTGCCTCTGCTTAGCTGGTTATACTGGAAACCCATCGAGTGCATGTCGTGAAATACCAAAACTACCTGAACCACGTAGGTTTACAGACCAATCAAGGATCTTGCACAGAACTTACATCTTACCCTTTACCACTCCTAGCTGTAATCAATGAAAATCCCTGCGTGCCTTCACCCTGCGGTCCGTACAGTCAATGTCGCGAAATAAACAACCATGCCGTCTGCTCCTGTCAGCCCGGTATCATTGGCTCTGCACCCAACTGTAGGCCCGAATGCATTGTTAGCTCGGATTGCGCACAAGATCTTAACTGTCAAAATCAGAAGTGCGTCGATCCCTGCCCCGGCACTTGCGGCATTGAAGCGCGTTGCCAGGTTATTAACCACTATCCTGCATGTTCCTGTGCACCAGGCTATACTGGAGATCCCTTCAATCGATGCACTCGCGTTCTATGTAAGCATGAGTAGCACAAACTGATGTTTAAGCCAGTTGGACAGTGAGTGATAGGGTTAAAGTTAAATTTGTGTATATTCCTGTCCAGCTGGCGGAGGCTATCTGTTTCTTTCCTGCATGTATATAAATCCTTCACCTTAATGTTCTTTATTTTTTCTAATTTATGTTTTGATTTTATGTACACTCTACCAATTACTCTACACTATCTGAATTTCCCAACTATACTATGTGCATGTGTATATGTGTTTGTGTATCCACCTACTTCAACTATCTGGCATGTCTGGCTTGGCTTGGCTATGTAGTGGAACCAACACCCAAAGAATCTGGTAATCCCTGTGTGCCCTCACCCTGCGGACCAAACTCCAAATGCGTCGATGTGCGCGGTACACCTGCATGCTCCTGCCTACCCGACTATCTCGGACGGCCACCCAACTGCCGACCCGAGTGCATGTCTAGTCCCGATTGTCCAGCCAACTTGGCCTGCGTTAATCAGCGCTGTGCTAACCCATGTATCGGTGCATGCGGGATACACTCACAGTGTACCGTTATCAAGCATAATCCGAACTGCCAATGCGAGCTTGGTTACACCGGAGATCCCTTCTCAGGCTGTGCTATTATACAACAAAGTATAAATCATTCTAGTCTTTATGCAACCCATATTTCTAATATATATTTGCATTATTTTGTCCACATTTATTTACTATAGTCACGCCAACGGAAGCTCCTCGTAATCCATGTAATCCGAGCCCATGTGGTGCCAATGCTATCTGTCGTGAACGCACCGGTGCCGGCTCCTGTGCATGCTTGCCTGAGTACTTTGGTGATCCGTACAGTGGTTGTCGACCGGAATGTGTACAAAATGCCGATTGCGATCGATCACGTGCCTGCATCAACAACAAATGCCAGGATCCCTGCCCCGGTGCCTGTGGCATCAATGCTGAATGTCGCGTATTAAACCATGCACCCAATTGCATGTGCTTCGATGGTTACACAGGCGATCCACATCGTTCATGCGCACTTACTGAAGTCGTTACCCGGCGTCCGGAGAATCCTTGCCAGCCTTCACCATGTGGACCCAATAGTCAGTGTCATGAAACTAACAGCCATGCGGTGTGCAGCTGCCTGGAAGGTTACATTGGAGCACCACCCAGCTGTAAACCCGAATGTGTGGTCAGCTCTGAGTGCGCACAAAATCGTGCCTGTATCAATCAGAAATGCGCCGATCCCTGTCGCGGCGCTTGCGGAGATAATGCCAAATGCCAAGTGGTTAACCACAACCCCATCTGCAGCTGCGTGCCAGGCATGACCGGTGACCCAATCTCGGGATGTGTAACTGATGTGGGAAAAAGTACCGAGAATCCATGTGTACCCTCACCTTGTGGTCCGAACTCAATTTGCCGTGAGATTGGACAGCAGGCAGCCTGCTCCTGCCAGGCGAACTATATTGGACGTCCGCCCAGCTGTCGACCAGAGTGCACTAACAACGATGAATGTCAAAATCATCTGTCCTGCCAACAGGAACGTTGCATTGATCCTTGTCCCGGCTCATGCGGCAGCAACGCCGTCTGTCAGGTTGTCCAACACAATGCGGTTTGCTCCTGCGCCGATGGCTACGAGGGTGATCCTCTTTTTGGTTGTCAGCTCATTGCTCCAGTACTGCCTACTCAACTACCCACATCACCCTGCGAGCCCTCGCCCTGTGGTCCACACGCAGAGTGCCGAGAACGCAATGGTGCCGGCGCGTGCTATTGTCACGATGGCTTTGAGGGCAATCCCTACGATGCTCAGCGAGGATGCCGTCGCGAATGCGAAACCAACGATGACTGTAGTCTAGCACAGGCATGCGTGCGCTTTAAATGCATTGATCCGTGCGCTAACATGTGCGGAGAGTATGCCATATGTACCGTAGATAACCATGTGCCCACCTGCAATTGCCCGGCGGGCTATAGCGGTGATCCGTTCTTTAGCTGTCGACAAGTACCGGTTACACCTCCGCCGCCAGTAAATCCCTGCGTGCCATCGCCATGCGGTCCGAACAGCAATTGCCGCAGTATCAACAACCAAGCGGTGTGCTCTTGCCAATCAGGCTTTATCAGCCAACCACCAAACTGCCGACCCGAGTGCGTTGTCAGCGCAGAATGCGCCTCAGAGCGTGCCTGTGTAAACAATAAATGCGTAGACCCCTGCCTCCACACGTGCGGAATACGTGCCATCTGCAGCACGAAGAACCACAGCCCTATTTGCACATGTCCACGCGGTATGACTGGTGATCCCTTCGTGCAATGTTCCAAAATACGTAAGTATTCAACGGAATTTTATGAAAATTCTTAAAACTAACACTTGACCCTTTGCAGCGATTACGCACGATGTGACCACACCTGAACCGCCTGCACCTTCCTGTGTGCCCTCACCTTGCGGCCCAAACTCTAAGTGCCAAGTTGTTGGCGGTAGTCCGGCCTGCTCTTGCCTACCAGACTTTATTGGCGCTCCACCGCGTTGTCGACCTGAGTGTGTGCTGAACTCGGAATGTGGATCCACTGAGGCGTGCATCAATCAGAAGTGTCGCGACCCTTGCCCAGGCTCCTGCGGATTTGAGGCCAAATGTCATGTACTTAATCATCTACCAATTTGTAACTGCATCGACGGCTTCACTGGTGATCCGTTTGTACGCTGCAGCAAACTGCCAGAAGTAAAGGTTGTACCGCGACCCGATGATCCATGCAGTCCCAACCCCTGTGGACCGAATGCCGACTGCTTTGGCGGTGAGTGTCGCTGTCAGAATAATTATCAGGGTAATCCCTACGAGGGTTGTCGCCCCGAATGCACACTGTCTTCGGATTGTTCCCGGGATAAGGCTTGCATGCGCAACAAATGCGTGGATCCCTGCCCAGGAACCTGCGGAAATAATGCTGTCTGCGAGGTTATGAATCACATACCCGTCTGCTCATGCCAACAAGGCTATGAGGGTGATCCGTTCACCAACTGCCGTCCAAAAACTATTGAAACTACGCCGGAGATCAAAGCCTGCTCGCCCTCACCCTGTGGTGCTAATAGTCAGTGTCGCGATGTTAATGGACATGCGGTCTGCTCATGCCTGGAAGGCTTCATTGGAGCACCACCTCAATGCCGACCTGAATGCGTCGTGTCTAGTGAGTGCTCAGCAGTGCAAGCGTGTGTCAACCGGAAGTGCGTGGATCCCTGCGCTGGAGCATGTGGCATTGAAGCACGCTGTGAGGTTATTAATCACAGTCCTATATGTGGCTGTCCACCAGGCACTACTGGTGATCCATTTAAGGGCTGCACTGAAATACCCACACAAAAGGACGTAGATCAAGAGCAACCTCCAAGTGATCCATGCGTGCCATCCCCCTGCGGACCCAACTCAATATGTAAAGCCGATGATAAGGGACCTGTATGCCAATGTCTTCCCGAGTATTTTGGATCACCACCCAACTGCCGTGTAGAATGCATCATCAATCCAGATTGCCCCTCCACACAGGCCTGCATAAACAACAAGTGTCGCGATCCCTGTCCAGGCTCCTGTGGCACTAATTCCGAGTGCCGCGTTATCGGCCACTCCGTTTCCTGCTCATGCCCGCCTGGTTATGCCGGCAATGCTTTTGTACAGTGCGTGTTGCAGCGTGAGGAGCAGCCGAAACCATGTGAGCCTTCACCATGTGGTGCAAATGCCGAATGCATCGAGCGCAATGGCGCCGCAGCCTGCAAGTGTATTGACGAGTATCAGGGCAATCCCTATGATGGCTGTCGACCAGAGTGCGTGCTTAGCTCAGACTGTCCCACGGACAAGGCTTGTATAAGGAATAAATGTCAAGATCCCTGCCCCGGCATTTGCGGATCAAACGCTCAATGCTATGCGCTCAACCATGTGCCAAATTGCGTTTGCAACGATGGATACACTGGCGATCCGTTCTCCAATTGTCGACGCGTCGAACCAACAATACCAGCACCAGTTGGTGACCCGTGCAGCCCTTCGCCATGCGGCGCTAACAGCAAGTGCCGTTTGTCCAATGGATTGGCCGTATGCTCCTGCTTGGAGACATTCATTGGCGCACCGCCCAATTGTAAACCAGAGTGTACAGTAAATGCCGAGTGTCCACAGAATAAGGCGTGCCATAAGTTCCGCTGCGCCAATCCGTGCGCCGGCACTTGCGGCATCAATGCCAAGTGTGAGGTGATCAACCATAATCCCATCTGCAGCTGTCCGCAAGACATGACTGGTGATCCGTTCGCTCGCTGTTATCCAGCACCTGAAGTTGCCGAGCCCAAGGACACCCCCAAGGAAAAGAATCCATGCCAGCCCTCACCCTGCGGCCTCTATTCCGAATGCCGTGCGCGAGGCGACCAGGCATCCTGCTCCTGTCTGCCAAACTACATTGGAGCACCTCCCAACTGCCGGCCAGAGTGCATTGTGAATACAGATTGCGCCTCAGATCGTACCTGCATTGCAGAAAAGTGCCGCAATCCATGTGAGGGCTCCTGCGGTATCAACTCTGAGTGTCGGATACAAAATCATCTGGCTATATGCACGTGCCGCGATGGCTTTACTGGCGACCCGTTTGTGCAATGTGTTGAGGTTATTGAAAAAACAACACAGCCACAAGTACCATCACAGGATCCATGTGACCTGCAGCCATGCGGTGCCAACGCCGAATGCCGCAACGGCATTTGCAGCTGCCTGCCTGAATACCAGGGTGATCCATATAGCGGCTGTCGTCCAGAATGCACACTCAGTACCGATTGCTCACCAAACAAAGCTTGCCTGAACAGAAAATGCGTTGATCCATGCCCCGGCACCTGTGGCCAGAACTCACAATGTGATGTCTCAAATCACATACCTATATGTAGCTGTTTGCAAGGGTACACGGGCGATCCATTTGTCCACTGTCGCCAAGAGACTCCTGTGGCCAAGGATCCATGCCAACCAAATCCGTGCGGACCCAATAGCTTATGCCATGTCTCTGCCCAGGGTGCTGTCTGTGCCTGCCAGCCGGGCATGTTGGGCTCACCACCAGCGTGCAAGCCCGAGTGCATTGTTAGCTCAGAGTGTTCGCTGCAAACAGCTTGCATACAGAAGAAGTGCGTTGATCCCTGTCCTGGAGCTTGCGGCCAGTTTGCGCGCTGCCAAGTGATTAATCATAATCCGTCTTGCTCTTGCAATACGGGCTATACGGGTGATCCATTCACTCGCTGCTACCAGGAAGAACGCAAACCCACGCCAGTGAGTCCGAGCAATCCTTGCGTACCATCACCATGTGGACCGAATTCGGAGTGCAAGGAGTTGAATGGAAATCCAGCTTGCTCGTGCGCAGCTACATTTATTGGCACTCCGCCAAACTGCCGACCGGAGTGCACCATCAATCCAGAATGTTCACCCACTAAAGCATGCATACGGCAGAAGTGTGCCGACCCTTGTGTGGGCGCCTGCGGATTAAATGCCCGCTGCAACGTGGCCAATCATCAAACCATTTGCACATGCGATGTAGGCTACACTGGAGATCCTTTCACGGGCTGCCAACCGGAACAAGGTAGGAAACCGTTTTTATTTATTACACACACAATATAGTTGTTAGGTCAAGGCGTAAACTTGCTTGGTTTTGGTTGCTTTAATGGACGTCTATCGCCCACCTACTTGTATACCTGCTTAATAGTCACAGCTTTACTGAAGATTCACTGCAATTACATGTATTCGCAACTGTTTACGCCTTAATAGAGAAAGCTGAATGTGAAACTGACACCCACCCAGTGCTTCTTAAAATAAATCAAATTAATCATATACAATTATTGTTATTATAAATCTCCCCTGATCTCAAGTGATACATGTTATACCCATACGACCCATCAGTTTCACATTCGTTAAATGCGCATTAGAATTATTGGCAAAGGTGTTTTTGATGTGTTTAGTGATGAAATTGGAGTTGTTTCAATTACACTGACTGTTTGATTTAAGTTTCTTCTAAATAAAATAAAGTAAAATTACAGATCCTGTAATATAAATATAATTTGTCCGTCAGTCTTGATTGTTGACCGCCTATATGATCAAAGAAATTTAGGAAGTAAGAGGCATATAAACAATATCAAATATCAAAACCAAACTAAAAGAAGAACTAAATGGGTAATATATACAGCTTCGACTGATTTCTTCGACTATTTCTCTTAGACTTTTTAATTTTTCTGCGAACATTTATTTTGAATATTAACTTTTTTAAAATTAACGTGCCAAATGTTAGAAATTGTAACATGCTCATGCATCGAGCAACCTCGCTTTATATATGTTTTAGCACTAATTACGTGTATTTCACAACCAACGTGCACCGAATCACTTTACACACTCACAACTTGTTCTAATGCGCTTAGTTATTGAGATATTTACACAAACAATTTACACGAATTTGCATTACAATTTTTGGCTATCGCACACACACGCACAATGCATTGCAAAAGAAGTGTTTTCAAAATACTCAAAGTATTCCACCTATTTATCAACACTTGAGCAAAATGCGATTTTAAATCTACACAGTTCTGTACGAGTTGTCTGAACTGTTGTTGGCTTTGGAAGTGTTTGTGTGTGGCAGTAGTCAACATATTTAATTAATTTAAGATATTATTTTGATATTTTGATATTATATTATATTTGCTTTTAAACGCCCTTAACGCCTGAACACAATATGCAAACTTGCCTCGCCTTTTTGTTGCCTTATATATATCTGCCTCAGTCGACCGCCTTGAGCAGACCTAACCCTTGACTTTGTTATTTTAATGCTTTGGAAAGTAATATTTTGATCCAGTTTTTCGAATCAATGTTGAACCCATGAAATGCTTATACTTATTTGTTTTGCTTGGCCCAAAATCGTACAAATCCACAACCTAACCTCTGAATTATGGACCCTAACCCCAATTGGAAACTCTAAAAATACCCAAAAATTCTCCCAAATTGAGTACTGCGTTGCTATCGACCAAAGTGTTTTGCCTTTTTTACCTTAATTGTAACAACGGTTCGCCAAAGGACTATAAACAATTACAAAAACATGAAACTAATCAGCGCATAATGATTATTAGCAATTAGTTATTATATGAATAAGTACTTAGATCTATAACTCTGTAGTGCCAAATATTTAATTTAATTAACAAATGCAATAAATCGATGAATATAAGATGACACGAAACACTTGTTTTAATTACGTCATGCCACGTATGAAAACAAAATATTCATTTTACGTTATGCAACACTGCACAAAACCACTGCGCACAGCATCACAATACGCAACGCACAGCGTTTAACAGCACTAAAAACTAAACCTAACGCGCCGAAAGCACTTTAAGTGAGAAATTTAAAAATATTAATTGAAGAAAACCAACACCTAATCCGTGCTCTAATCCCACCGCCAAAAACCAAAACCCCGATTGGACTAATAAATTGCAAACTGCTTAAGCTAAAGGCACTGCCAGGTGTGTTCGTTCGTACTAAAATTGAAATACTAAGGAACAACTATTAAAGTTTTTGCCAAAACTCTCTTCTCTTCCAACCTCTTTATCTGTAACAATCTTTCCCGAGAACAGAACGGATAGTCAATGAACAGGTCACACCCTGCGAACCAAATCCTTGTGGATCGAACGCCGTCTGTCGTGAGCGCAATGGAATTGGCTCTTGTCAGTGCCTTCCCGATTACTTTGGCGATCCCTATCAGTCCTGTCGACCTGAATGCGTACGTAATTCCGACTGTCCATCGAATAAGGCGTGTCAACAACAGAAGTGTCGCGATCCCTGCCCTGGCACTTGTGGCACAAATGCCGACTGCCGGGTAACGAACCACCTTCCTACGTGCACATGTCGCAGCGGTTACACTGGTGATCCGTATCGTTACTGCCATGTGGAACCAGTTCAACGTAAGCCCCACCTAACTCAGCACCTGAAAAACAACTACAAGATACCCTTTACAGCTATACGTCTGGCCGAACCCACTCAACCCTGTCGTCCCTCACCATGTGGTCCCAACTCCCAGTGCCGCGAGCTAAATGGCCAAGCGGTTTGCTCCTGTCTTGAGCTCTACATCGGTTTGCCACCGAACTGTCGACCCGAGTGTGTGTTGAGCACTGAGTGCCCCACCGAAAAAGCATGCGTTAGTCAACGCTGTCAGGATCCTTGTCCGGGCACATGCGGCATCAATGCCGAATGCCGCGTTCATAATCACAGTCCTCTTTGTCAGTGTCGTCGCGGTTTCACGGGCGATCCTTTTACACGTTGTTATACCCTGCCACGTAAGCAAACTAGTCCTATCCCAAATAGATTATATCATAGCGATATTGATTTTCCCAACCCAGCACCCACCCCGGCCATTGACCGCGTTGAACGTGATCCTTGTGTGCCGACGCCCTGTGGCCTTAATAGCCAATGCCGCAATGTACAAGGCGTTCCATCCTGCACATGTCTACTAGAATACATTGGCACACCGCCAAACTGTCGACCAGAATGTACTATTAGTGCAGAGTGCGCCTCGAACATGGCGTGTATACGCGAAAAGTGTATAGATCCCTGCCCTGGGTCTTGCGGCTTTGGAGCGGATTGCAGTGTCATCAGCCATACACCGATATGTACTTGTCCTTTAGGTTATACAGGTGATCCGTTTAGCAGTTGTCGTCTGGCACCACCAGAACCCGTGATAAGTGAGTTTCCCATTCAAATACCAAAGGTCAAGTATCTCTAACTCGTTATAATCTCTAGACGAATATGTTGACCGTTGTCAACCTTCACCGTGTGGTCCAAATGCCCAGTGTAACGACGGTATCTGTAATTGTTTGCCCGAGTTCCATGGTGATCCGTATACCGGTTGCCGTCCGGAATGTGTGCTTAACTCTGATTGTCCGCGCGATAAGGCCTGTCTGCGCAACAAATGCTCTAATCCATGCCCGGGCACTTGCGGCGAGAATGCCATTTGCGATGTCATTAATCACATACCCATGTGCAGGTGCCCCGATGGTACAACTGGCAGCGCCTTTATACGTTGCACGCCCGTTCCGAGTACGTCGATGTGGAGAACTATTTCTGCCTTTCTTACTAATATTCGACATTCGTCTACAGAAAATGTTATCACCACCAATCCTTGCCAGCCGTCGCCCTGTGGTCCAAACTCTCAGTGCCGCGAAGTCAACCAGCAAGCTGTGTGCTCCTGTTTGCCAAGCTACATTGGTGCCCCACCCACCTGTAGGCCCGAATGTACCTCTAATGCCGAATGCGCGCCTACCCAAGCGTGTCTCAATCAGCTTTGTGGAGACCCATGTCCTGGTACTTGCGGGGTGGGCGCCAACTGTGCTGTTGTCAATCACAGTCCCTTCTGCACTTGTCCTACCCGCTTCACTGGCAATCCCTTCATACGTTGTCAACCCCAAAGTAAGGGCATTTTCTAAGAAATCTTTGAAAAATACTTCTATAATAAGCCATTCTTAGTTGAACCTGTACGTGACATTCAGCCAACTGATCCATGCCGGCCATCACCCTGTGGCCCCTACGCTCAATGTCGTACCATTGGCGACGCGCCCGCTTGTTCCTGTCTCGAAACCTATATAGGACGTCCACCGAACTGCCGACCAGAGTGCGTCACCAGCTCAGACTGCAGCAGTCAACTGGCCTGCATAAGCCAGAAGTGTGCAGATCCTTGTCCAGGGCGCTGTGGCTTGAATGCTGATTGTCGGGTAGTCAGCCATGTGGTGCAATGCATCTGCCAGCAAGGTTTCACTGGGGATCCCTTCGTCCAGTGCAGTCCAGCAATTGAACGCGATATCGAAGTGCGTACACCCTGCAGCCCCAGTCCCTGTGGAGCAAATGCCATTTGTCGCGAGCGTGACGGAGCTGGATCTTGCCAATGTCTGCCGGAATACTTTGGCAATCCCTACGATGGTTGTCGACCCGAGTGTATGCTAGACTCTGATTGCGCATCGAATCGTGCCTGCCTGCAGCAAAAGTGTCAGGATCCTTGCCCCGGTACCTGTGGGCAAAACGCCGCCTGTCAGGTTATTAACCATCTGCCATCCTGTAATTGTCTACCCGGGTACATAGGGGATCCCTATCAACGTTGTACACGTCCTGTCGAACGTAAGCAATCACATACATGTCCAATTGGCACTCTTAACCATTGCACATATATATTCGCTGTAGCTATACGTAACGAATACACGAATCCGTGTGAGCCCACGCCGTGCGGTCCTAACTCACAGTGTCGCGTTACAAATGAGCAGGCCGTCTGCTCGTGTCTGCCCCAGTTCATTGGCGCCCCACCTGCCTGCCGACCCGAGTGCACAATCTCATCGGAATGTACTGTTGATAAGGCCTGTCTGAATCAGAAATGTGTCAATCCCTGCGTGGCCAATACCTGCGGCAGCAATGCGATGTGCCGTGTACGCAATCACAGTCCTATCTGCACTTGTGTCAGTGGCTTCACAGGCGATGCCTTTACAAAATGCTTCCCAATGCCACGTAAGCCAAGTTATCTAATACTCGATAGCTGAACTCTACCCAAATCTATTCGTGTCCTGCAGCGCCGCCAATTGAAGTACAACATGAACCGTTGCGTGATCCTTGCGTGCCTACACCCTGCGGCCCGCACTCTGAGTGTCGCAACATTAATGGAATTCCAGCATGTTCCTGCCTAGCAACGTTTATTGGTCAGGCACCAAATTGTCATCCAGAATGTATCATTAATTCGGAATGTCCTAGCCAGCAGGCATGCATTAATCAGAAATGTCGCGATCCCTGCCCAGGTGCATGTGGCTTAAATGCCATTTGTAGCGTAATAAACCATACGCCACTCTGTGCCTGCAGCGAGGGTTACATTGGTAATCCATTCACTACCTGCAATCTCAAGCCACCAGAACGTAGGTGTTTAGTTTGTACCCCAATATATTCCAACATGACACTTTTCACCGTTTTGCAGCAACTTTGCCACCTATAAGGGACGATCCGTGCAACCCATCACCGTGTGGTGCTAATGCCCAATGCAACGGTGGTAAATGCACATGCATAGCCGAATACCAAGGTGATCCAAATGTCGGCTGTCGCCCGGAATGTGTTCTCAATACAGACTGTCCCCATAATCGTGCTTGCATACGAAATAAGTGCATTGATCCCTGCCCTGGTACTTGCGGAATAAATGCGATTTGCGAGGTGAACAATCATGTGCCTATTTGTCGCTGTCCAGATCAAATGTCAGGCAATGCATTCTTTGAATGCCGCCCTGTACCAGCACCAGCGCAACAGAATCCCTGCCAACCTTCACCATGTGGACCCAACAGCCAGTGCCGTGTGGTGCAACAGACCGCTGTCTGCTCTTGCCTGGTCGACTATGTCGGCAGTCCGCCACAATGTCGACCAGAATGTGTTACCAACTCGGATTGCGCGGCCAATCAAGCTTGTCAAAATATGAAGTGTCGTGATCCCTGTCCCGGCACCTGCGGCTTTAATGCTCTATGCAATGTGGTAAATCACAGCCCCTTCTGCAGTTGCCCCACGGGTATGTCGGGCAATCCTTTTGTGCGATGTGAACAGATTAGTAAGCCACTTCTAAATGTAAGCAACTTGCCAGAGATACAACAACAACTCTTTACAGTAGTTCCGCAACGTGATGTTACGCCACAAAATCCGTGTCAACCGTCACCCTGTGGCCCCAACTCTGAATGCCGTGTCTCAGGTGATTCCCCATCTTGCTCTTGCCTGCCCGAATTTTCGGGTGCTCCACCAAATTGCCGACCAGAATGCATATCCAACTCGGAGTGCGCCACCAACCAAGCCTGCGTCAATCAGAAATGCGTAGACCCTTGCCCAGGACTTTGTGGTCTTAACGCGAATTGTCGTGTTTTCAGCCATACGGCCATGTGCCTGTGTGATAGAGGGTTCACAGGTGATCCATTTGCCCAGTGCAATGCCATTATTGAAGCAACAGTCGAGCAGATACAGCCCTGCAATCCGAGTCCTTGCGGCGTCAATGCAAAGTGTGAGGAACGTGGCGGTGCTGGCTCTTGTCAGTGTCTACCTGAATACTTTGGCAATCCCTACGAGGGCTGCCGACCAGAGTGTGTGCTCAACTCAGACTGTCCATCAAATAGAGTTTGTCAGCAACAAAAGTGCCGTGATCCCTGCCCAGGCACATGTGGCCAGAATGCCGAGTGCCAAGTTATTAACCACTTGGCCACTTGCAATTGTCTAAACGGGTACACTGGCGATCCCTATAGTTCCTGCCGCATTGTAGAAAACGAACCACGTAAGACTGTCCTGATGACCAAAACTATGGAGCGAAATGCTTACACAACATTTCTTACAGCCGAACTTGTCTATGTGAATCCCTGTCAACCATCACCCTGCGGTCCCAATTCGCGTTGCCGCGAAGTCAACACGCAAGCGGTCTGCTCCTGTCTAACGGAATTTGTTGGCAGCCCACCCGCCTGTCGGCCTGAATGCACTAGTAGCTCCGAATGCGCAGCTGATAAGGCTTGTGTTAATCGCAAATGCGTTGACCCGTGCCCTAATGTCTGTGGCCAACAGGCTGAGTGCCGTGTTCGAAACCACAGTCCCATCTGCACCTGCCTAAATGGATTTACAGGCGACGCCTTTACTCGTTGCTATAGAATGCCGCGTAAGCCAATGAATACAAATGAAGTCGCAATGGAATCTGACTGACTATTGAATGATATTTTTAGCTCCATCTGTTGTGGCAATTGAACGTGAGCCTCTTGATCCTTGTGTCCCCTCGCCTTGTGGTGCCAACTCCCAATGTCGTGACATTTATGGAACACCATTGTGTTCCTGCCTGCCCAATTATCTGGGCACGCCACCTAACTGCCGACCCGAGTGTTCCATCAATGCTGAATGTCCGAGTCATCAGGCATGCATCAATCAAAAGTGTCGCGATCCTTGCCCCGGCTCCTGCGGGCTTAACACACAGTGCAATGTAATCAACCACACTCCAATTTGTAGTTGTTTAGTGGGTTATACCGGTGATCCATTTATTGTTTGCAATCCAGAGCCGCCTCAAAAAAGTAAGAACTATGTTTAGATTACACTCAATAGCAAAAACTAATCCTCAGTTTACATAATAGTTGAAGTCCCGCCTGCACCTCAAGACCCATGCAATCCCTCGCCATGTGGTGCTAATGCCCAGTGTCATAACGGTCAATGCACCTGCATATCTGAATACCACGGAGATCCTTTTGTCAGCTGTCGTCCGGAATGTGTTCTCCACGCGGATTGTGCCCGCAATCTCGCTTGTGTGCGTCATACGTGTGTTGATCCTTGTCCCGGCACTTGTGCGTCTACTGCCATTTGCGAAGTGCTCAACCACATACCCAACTGCCGCTGTCCCGATGGCATGGAAGGCAATGCTTTTGTAGCGTGCAACCCCGTGAAACGTAAGCCATCAGCAATATGCGGTTGTACCTGTTTCCAGTTCGACTATACAGTGTTTAACCTTTTGTAGAACTCGACGTCGTGCACAACCCATGTCAGCCATCACCTTGTGGACCAAATTCTCAGTGTCGAGTGATAAATCAACAAGCCATCTGCTCTTGCATTACGTCTTTCATCGGCAGTCCACCATTCTGTCGACCCGAATGCACATCAAACTCAGAATGCCCCTTAAATTTGGCGTGTCTCAATCAAAAGTGCAGTGATCCATGTCCTGGTGTTTGCGGCCGCAATGCCCAATGCCATGTGACGAACCACAGTCCATTCTGTCGTTGCCTGGATCACTATACTGGCAATCCGTTTGTTAGCTGTCAACCGATTATCGAGCCCCCAGCGCCGCCACCGCGACATGCCTGCCAACCTTCACCCTGTGGACCTTACGCCGAATGCCGCGAGATAAACGAGACACCCTCATGTACCTGCTTGCCCGACTACAGCGGCACACCGCCCAACTGCCGTCCAGAGTGTGTGACTAGTTCGGAGTGTCCAACACATCAGGCTTGCATAAAGCAGAAGTGTCGGGATCCATGTCCTGGCCTGTGTGGGCAAGCGGCTGTGTGCCGCGTGCTATCACATACTCCGAGTTGCTTTTGTCCTGACAATCTGGACGGTGATCCCTTCGTGCAGTGTGTGGAGAAAAAAATTCACCAGTTGGATCAGTTGGACCCATGCAACCCTAGTCCTTGTGGAATAAATGCTCGTTGCACATCACGACAAGATGCTGGCTCATGTCAGTGTCTTGAGGGATTTTTCGGCAATCCTTACGAAGGATGCCGACCTGAATGTGTGCTCGACTCCGATTGTCCGTCGAACCTTGCCTGCCAACAACAGAAGTGTCAAGATCCCTGCCCCGGTACCTGTGGCCCCAGTGCAGTGTGCAATGTGCTCAATCATGTGCCCAGCTGCAGCTGTTTAACTGGCTACAGTGGTGACCCATATCGCCTGTGTCAACAGGATCGTCAACGTAAGGATACTCAAACCCCAGCAATTGAAACAATATAGACATCGATGTCTATTGCTTTCCTTTATAGCCATCAAGCAGTATGTGAATCCCTGCCAGCCCTCACCCTGCGGTCCCAACTCCCAGTGCCGGGAGAGCAATGAGCAGGCTGTTTGCTCTTGCCTGCCCGAGTATGTGGGTGCACCGCCAGCCTGCCGACCCGAATGCACCATATCATCGGAGTGTGCGGTGGACAAGGCGTGTGTAGCAAAGAAGTGTGTAGATCCCTGTCCAGGTTCTTGTGGCGAGAATGCCCTATGCCGTGTGGTCAACCATAGTCCTATTTGTTCGTGTCGCAATGGTTATACTGGCGATGCCTTCTATCGCTGTTTACCTATACCTCGTAAGTGCTCCGCTTGTCTTCCAATATATAATTTTAAACATTCCGATTTGGGTAAAGCCGCGCCGCCTACTGCAGTTGTGCAACAGCAACCGATTGATCCTTGTGTACCTTCACCTTGCGGTCCGTACTCCGAGTGTCGTCCACATGGCGAGGCCCCATCGTGCTCTTGTTTGAATGGTTATCTGGGCGTGCCACCCAACTGCCGTCCCGAGTGTCGTATTAACTCAGACTGTCCCAGCAGTCAGGCCTGCATAAATGAAAAATGTCGGGATCCCTGCCCTGGTTCCTGCGGCTTTGGTGCCATTTGCAGTGTCATCAATCACACACCCAGCTGCACATGCCCAGCAGGTTATACCGGCGATCCATTCAGCCATTGTCAGCCGGAACCACCACCAAAACGTAAGCTTGGTACTAAAAACAATGCCAACAGTACCATAATCTCTTGCTCTATAGCTGTGGAAGCCGACGATCCTTGCAATCCCTCACCGTGTGGTCCCAATGCCATATGTAATGCTGGCACCTGTACCTGTCTGCCTGAGTATCAAGGTGATCCCTACAGCGGTTGTCGTCCCGAATGCCTGACTAGCTTGGACTGTCCGCGAGATCGCGCTTGCGCTCGGCACAAGTGTTTCGATCCCTGCCCAGGCACATGTGCAACCAACGCCTTGTGTACTGTGATTAATCACATACCGATGTGTACATGCCCCGAAGGCTATGCTGGCAACGCATTCCTTCAGTGTCACCCTATACCACGTAAATATGACACAATTCTAAAGTTACCAATTGGAGTGACCATTCTGAATCTTTCACTTGACAGCAGCTGCCGCCGTACAGCCCTGCCAGCCTTCGCCATGCGGACCGAATTCGCAATGTCGAGAGGCCAATAAACAGGCAGTCTGTTCCTGTGTGCCGGGATATGTAGGCACACCACCATTATGTCGACCTGAGTGCACCAGCAACTCGGAGTGTTCCGCTCAGCTTGCCTGTGTGAATCAAAAGTGTGTCGATCCCTGCCCCGGCGCCTGTGGTCGCAGTGCGAAGTGTAGTGTAGTCAATCACAATCCGTTCTGCACCTGCTTGCCACACTATACAGGTAATCCATTTTTGGGCTGCCAGGTAATTATCGAGCCACCACAGCGTGACACTGTGCCCGAAGATCCTTGTCGTCCATCACCTTGTGGAGCCAACGCTGAGTGCCGCGCCATTGGGGAGACACCATCTTGTTCGTGTCTTGCAGACTTTGTGGGGTCGCCACCTTACTGCAAGCCGGAATGTGTCGTGAATTCCGAGTGTCCTAGTAATCGGGCGTGTATTAATCAAAAGTGTCGCGATCCTTGTCCCGGCCTTTGTGGCGCAAACGCTATTTGTCGCGTTGTCTCACATACAGCTATGTGTGTTTGTGACGCTGGACTGACGGGCGATCCTTTTACACAGTGCCAGCCAATTGAAAAGGATGTGGAGATTATTAATCCTTGCCAACCATCGCCATGCGGTGCAAATGCCGAGTGCATACAGCGCAATGGTGCCGGAGCATGTCAATGCCTGCCCGATTACTTCGGTAACCCCTATGAGGGTTGCCGACCGGAGTGTATTCTTAATTCGGACTGCCCATCGAATCTTGCCTGTCAGCAGCAAAAGTGTCGCGATCCCTGTCCAGGTAGCTGTGGACAGAATGCCGAATGCAATGTCGTCAATCATACGCCGATGTGTTCCTGCGTCGCGGGATATGTTGGAGATCCATATCGCTACTGTAACCAGCCTGCAGCACGTAAGCTAGTTTCAATCTATTAAGTAGAGTTGCCTATCTAACTTGGCGTAGCTGTTGTAGTTACTAATTCCAAGCGTATTATCTATTTGCCTAACCCTAACTCTAGCACTTGTTCACGAGTATGTTAATCCATGTCTGCCCTCGCCTTGTGGCTCGAATGCCCAATGTCGAGAGGTGCTGGGTCAAGCGGTCTGCTCCTGTCTTTCCGAATTTAAGGGAGCGCCACCCAATTGTCGACCCGAGTGTACCTCGAACGCTGAGTGCCCAGCCAACAGGGCATGTATTAATCGCAAGTGCGTCGATCCATGCCCGGGTGTTTGCGGCCATCAAGCGACTTGTCAGGTGCACAATCACAGTCCCGTTTGCATATGTCCTGCAGGCCTGATGGGCGATCCTTTCGTACGCTGCCTACCCCGACCAACACGTAAGAAATCTGTCTGCAAATATCTATAATCAGTCGACGTAACACGATTTTGTCGAAATATTAGCTCCACCACCGCCGCTTCGAGATGTGGCGCCCTATAGGGATCCCTGCGAATCCTCACCTTGTGGCCTGTACGCTACATGTCGTAGTCATCATGAACAAGCGATTTGTTCCTGCCAGACCAATTATTTAGGCACACCGCCGCATTGTCGACCTGAGTGTACCATCAATGCTGATTGCGCCAGTCACATGGCTTGCATTGGTGAACGGTGTCTTGATCCCTGCCCTGGAGCCTGCGGTCAGTACACTGAGTGTCGTGTGATCAATCATACGCCTAGCTGTGTTTGCCTGCACGGCTACGTTGGGGATGCCTTTGTGGCTTGCCAGCCTGCACCACGTAAGCAATTGGGTGAAAGCTTTCGACCTTCAGTACATCAACACTTCTACGATTTATACAGCGCCGCGAGCCTATGAAGAACCCAGAGATCCTTGCAATCCCAGTCCCTGTGGGAGCAATGCAGTCTGCTCGGGAGAAGGCCAGTGCATGTGCATTGCCGAATATCAGGGCGACCCTTACATCGCTTGTCGTCCAGAATGCGTCCTCAACTCTGAATGCCCTCGCAATCACGCTTGTGTACAGCAAAAATGTGTTGATCCCTGCCCAGGCACATGTGGCGTCGGGGCCACTTGCGAGGTTTTCAATCACATTGCAATGTGCCACTGTCCGGGGGGCATGGCTGGCAATGCATTTATTCAATGCAGTCCCCTACAAAGTATGTTTATAGTTCCACCCTTGAGACAAATAACTAATCTACTGAAACCGCTCTTCAGTGACCGTCTATCAGAATCCCTGCCAACCATCGCCCTGTGGTGCAAACGCTGAATGCCGCGAAAGGCAAGGTCAGGCCATCTGCAGCTGTCTACAAAATTATTATGGCGTACCACCATCTTGTCGACCCGAGTGCACCACCAATTATGACTGTGCTCCCAGTCGTGCTTGCCAGAATCAACATTGCGTTGATCCCTGTCCAGGCGCATGTGGGGCCTACGCCGAATGCAGGGTGGTCAGTCACAGTCCCTTCTGTAGCTGTCAGCCTGGCTATACGGGTAATCCGTTTGTGCAGTGCCATATAATTAGTAAGTTCCCAAATTCCACACAATTCAACTTAATTGATGCAACTGTCAAAACTACAGTCGAACCACTGCGGGATATTGTGACCCGGGATCCATGCCAACCGTCCCCTTGTGGTCCTAACAGTGAGTGCCAACGTAATGGGGATATACCATCCTGTTCGTGTCTTGAGAGCTTCTTTGGAACTCCACCAAACTGCCGACCCGAGTGCTTGTCTAACTCTGATTGTGCTTCATCCCGGATTTGCAGAAACAATCGTTGCACGGATCCTTGTCCAGGCCTTTGCGGCATCGGTGCTGTATGCCATGTGCTTAGTCACAGCGCGATGTGCTACTGTCAACAAGGCTATAGCGGTGATCCTTTCGTTCTCTGCTTACCAATTCAGCATGAGCCACCTGAGATGATACAGCCTTGCAATCCCAATCCCTGCGGCACTTTTGCCGAGTGTCATCAACGAAATGGCATTGGCTCTTGCCAATGTCTACGCGAGTACTATGGCAATCCCTATGAAGGCTGCCGTCCCGAATGTGTGCTTGATTCAGACTGCCCATCTAATAGAGCCTGTGTTAATCAGAAGTGCCGCGATCCTTGCCCTGGCAGCTGTGGCCACAATGCCGAGTGTTATGTGAGAAATCATTTGCCAACTTGCAATTGCCTTAGCAACTATGTGGGTGACCCCTATCGCTACTGCAGCCTTGAAGAGAAACGTAAGCATCTCTTGGCTTTGCTCTCCACCCTTATTGGACACATTTAATTTGTTCCAGCCATTCGCGAGTATGTTAATCCCTGCCATCCCTCACCCTGCGGTCCCAATAGTCAGTGCAAAGAGGTTAATGAACAGGCTGTTTGCTCATGTTTGCCCGAGTACGTAGGCACTCCTCCTGGTTGTCGTCCTGAGTGTACGCTGTCATCAGAATGTAACTTCGACATGGCCTGCGTACAGCACAAATGCGCTGATCCTTGTCCTGGCGCTTGCGGCAGCAATGCGCTATGTCATGCCACAAATCATGCTCCGCTGTGCGCCTGCCAGTCAGGATATACCGGAGATCCGTTCACGCGATGCTATCCCGTACCTCGTAAGTCAATTGGTCTATGCTCTGTGCCACATCTACTGACCCAATCATTCGGTAAATTTAGCACCGCCCACCCAGATGCTACATGAACCTGTGCGTGATCCCTGTCAGCCGTCTCCATGTGGAGCTAATGCTCAATGTCGCCAGGTAAATGGTCAGGCCATATGTAGCTGCCTGTCTGGGTATTTTGGGGTACCGCCGAGTTGCCGACCCGAATGCACACAGAGTGCCGAATGTCTACCCAGTCTGGCATGCATAAACCAGCGCTGCGTTGATCCGTGCTCTGGTTCCTGTGCCTACAATGCGATCTGCACGGTGCGCAACCACGTGCCCAGCTGTCAATGTCCCGTCAGTTATGTAGGGGATCCATTTACATTCTGCCAACCTGAACCACGTAAGAAAAAGAACACAAATGTTTGGGTCCACTTTCATCAATTTTGATATCTTACCTATAGCCAAGCCCATTGTAACCGACGATCCCTGCAATCCCTCACCCTGTGGATTTAATGCCCAGTGTAAAAATGGTATTTGCACGTGTATTGCCGAATACCAAGGTGACCCCTATGTGGGTTGCCGTCCAGAATGCGTGCTTAACGCCGACTGCCCTCGTGATCGTGCATGTGTCCGCAACAAGTGCATCAATCCCTGTCCAGGAACCTGTGCCTCCAACGCCATATGTGATGTACTTAACCATATTGCCATGTGCCGTTGTCCAACACCCATGATAGGCAATGCGTTCATTCAATGTGAAACACCGCCAAAGCAATTCCTGCCACCGTCAAATCCTTGTGCACCTTCACCATGTGGTCCTAACAGTCGTTGTCGTGAGCTCAATGGTAACGCCGTTTGCTCCTGCATTGAAGATTATGTGGGCAGCCCACCTAGCTGTCGTCCAGAATGTACACGCAACTCGGATTGCTTGCCTAGTCTAGCATGCCAGCAGCAAAAGTGCATCGATCCCTGCCCAGGCACTTGTGGATACAATGCACTCTGCCATGTGGTAGACCATGCACCCATATGTAGTTGTCCACCACGACACATTGGCAATCCCTTCCTTGGCTGTTTACCAACACCACCGCAGAGAGATATCATTCCTGTAAAGCACGCTTGTCAACCCTCGCCATGTGGATCCTACGCGGAATGTCGGGCTGTGGGAGACCAAGCTCAATGCAGCTGTCTAACCACTTACATTGGAGCCCCGCCTAACTGTCGACCGGAATGCGTCACTAACTCGGAGTGCACGTTCGATAAAGCGTGTGTTAATCAAAAATGTGTGGATCCCTGCGCGGGCGCTTGTGCCGTCAATGCCGTTTGTCATGTACTTAGCCATGTTGCCATGTGCTATTGTGCTCCTGGTTATACAGGCGATCCTTTCACCAACTGCCAGCAAGCCCCTATAACTCAAAAACAGGAAAGCACGCAGCCCTGTTACCCAAATCCCTGTGGTGCCAATGCGCAATGTCGTCAGGAGGGCAATGCAGGCACCTGTCAATGCCTACCCGACTACCATGGCAATCCATATGAAGCTTGTCGACCTGAGTGTGTCTCCAATAGCGACTGTCCGTCGGACAAATCATGTCAGCAGTTGAAATGTCGCGATCCTTGCCCGGGCGTGTGCGGTCTAAATGCTGCTTGTCGCGTTCTTAACCACCTACCTACATGCCATTGCCTAAACTCATTCGTTGGTGATCCCTATCGATACTGTCAGCTCCCCGAGAAACGTAAGTGTAAAACTAACAGAAATCCCATAAAAAATCATATACAAGACCTATTGTCCTTTAGCCATTGTGAGAGAGTATGCAAATCCCTGTCAGCCATCACCCTGTGGCCCAAACTCCCAGTGCCTCGAGAAGAACGACCAAGCTGTCTGCTCATGTTTGCCGGAGTATGTGGGCACACCGCCCAACTGCCGACCTGAATGTGTGACCAGTGGCGAGTGTGTTTTAGATAAGGCCTGCATTAATCAAAAGTGTCGGGATCCATGTCCTGGCGTCTGTGGTACCAATGCCGACTGTCGTGTCTACCACCATGCGCCTATTTGCAGCTGCCGTCCAAACTTCCAAGGGGATGCTTTCACGCGCTGCTACCCTGCACCACGTAAGAGCTACCATGTGGTCTATATAAGCTCCAAATCATATTTTCTTACCCTGTTTACAGCCCCATCCATTGTCCAGTTGAATAGATATACGAATCCTTGTGTTCCATCGCCATGTGGTCAATATGCTGAGTGTCACGATACTCAAGGCACTGCTATTTGCAGTTGTTTACCAAACTATTTTGGCAGCCCACCTAACTGTCGACCCGAGTGTAGTATCAATGCTGACTGCCCCGCTCATCTGACCTGTCAAAACCAGCGCTGCCGTGATCCTTGTACAGGCGCCTGCGGCTTCAATGCTCAGTGCCTGGTCATAAATCATATCCCCGTTTGTCAGTGTTTACCGGGATTGACTGGCAATCCGTTTGTGTCGTGTCAAGCCCCACCAACAGCACCCCGACCATCTTTGATGAATGACGATCCATGCCTACATGTAAGGTGTGGTCCCAATAGTGTTTGCAGCCAGGGACAGTGCAGCTGTCTACCCGAATTCCATGGAAACCCATCGGTTGGCTGTCGTCCGGAATGCATATTGAGCACGGAGTGTGCCCAGAATCTCGCCTGCGTGCGCCAAAAATGCATTGATCCCTGCCCGGGCACATGCGGCTCGAACGCAATATGTGAGGTTCACAACCATGTGGCCTTGTGCCACTGCCCAGCTGAAATGACGGGCAATGCTTTTGTGCAATGCTTGCCATTGCCTCCGCCGCCTCCACGTGTTGTTTCCGATCCCTGTCAACTATCACCTTGCGGACCCAATGCACAGTGTCGAAATATTAATGGACAAGCTGTCTGCTCCTGCCTGCCACAATTTGTGGGTGTGCCACCATCATGTCGTCCGGAATGTATTAGCAATGAAGAGTGTCCACTGCACTTGGCTTGTCTGCAGCAGCGTTGCAGCGATCCTTGTGCGGGTGCCTGCGGTCAGAACGCTGAATGCCGAGTTCTTAATCACAGCCCGAACTGTCGTTGCATCAGCTCCTACACTGGGAATCCCTTCATAGTATGCCATCCACAGCCGCCGCCGCCTCTTACACACGATGTGGTTGATCCCTGCAAGCCCTCGCCTTGTGGACCGAATTCCGAATGCCGCAACGTTGGAAACAATGCTCAATGCAACTGCCTTGTTGGTTTCATGGGAATACCGCCCAACTGTCGGCCTGAATGCGCTAGCAGCGCTGACTGCCCTACAAATCTGGCATGCTTTAACCAAAAATGCCGTGATCCTTGTCCGGGCGTGTGTGGTAACAATGCCGAATGCTACGTCATCAATCATACGCCCATGTGCGTCTGCTTAAAAGGCTACACTGGCAATCCCTTCATTAATTGCGATGTACAGCGTGATATTATTGAATCACCTTCGCCCTGTGTACCAAGTCCTTGTGGCTCAAATGCGATCTGTAGCGAATTGAATGGCGCTGGCGCCTGTGAGTGCTTGCCTGAATTCTTTGGCAATCCCTATGACGGCTGCCGACCAGAATGTATTTTGAATTCGGATTGCCCAAGCAATTTGGCCTGTGTCAATCAGCACTGCCGCGATCCATGCGCGGGTATCTGCGGTCCCAATGCCATATGCCATGTGCGCCATCATCTGCCGCATTGCAATTGCCTCAATGGCTATGAGGGCAATCCCTATAGCTACTGCAATGTCATACCTGAACGTAAGCAACTCAAATATGGTATATCTTCCACTCATCGTATTTACCCGACGTTTTTACATAACGTTTTTATAATAGCCCTGCATGAACCTGCTCCGCTGCATCCCTGCCAGCCCTCACCCTGTGGATCTAACTCCCAATGCCATGAAGCAAATCAGCAGGCGGTTTGCAGTTGCCTGCCAGACTTTATAGGCACTCCACCAGCTTGTCGACCCGAATGTACCATCTCCAGCGAGTGCTCCCTTGACAAAGCCTGCAAAAATCACCACTGTGTTGATCCCTGTCCAGGAGTCTGTGACCGCAATGCCGCGTGTCATACGATTTACCATAGTCCCCACTGCAGCTGTTTGCCAGGTTTTACGGGTGATGCTTTCAGTGGCTGTCGAACAATAAGTAAGATCTTGCCGCCAGTATGAGTTTGGCTTACAACTATCTAAACACAACAATATTTTTAGCACACGCCATTAGCTACGACTATCCAAAGGATACAAACCATGATCCTTGTGTGCCGTCACCCTGCGGCACTTTTGGACAGTGTCATGCTCAAAGCCGTCAAGCCGTGTGTCGCTGTCTGTCCGGTTACTATGGTGCTCCGCCTAACTGTCAACCGGAGTGTTTAATAAACTCCGATTGCGCTTCTCACTTGGCCTGCATAGGTGAAAAGTGTCGCGATCCCTGTCCTGGCTCCTGTGGTATTTCAGCACGATGTAACGCCATCAATCATACGCCCATTTGCAGCTGTCCCGTAGGCTATGAAGGAAATCCTTTCGTTAGCTGCGCACCAATACCACCATCACATGACCCACCGCCACGCGATGCTTGCAATCCCTCGCCATGCGGCTCAAATGCTATTTGCAACAATGGGCAATGCACTTGTATTGCTGAGTTCCATGGCAATCCCTACATTGGCTGCCGACCCGAATGTGTGCTTAACACGGATTGCGCACGTGACAAGGCTTGCCAGCGCAGTAAATGTGTAGATCCCTGTCCGGGCGCCTGTGGCGTAGGCGCTATTTGCGAGGTGCGCAACCATGTGCCCATGTGCCACTGTCCCCCGGGCACATCCGGCAATGCATTTGTACAGTGTGCTTTAGTACAACGTAGGTTTTGCTGTAGTACCTCAAAATTGTCAAAACTTAATTGTGTACCCAATCATTTAGCTGATCCAATCGTGCCCGTTAACCCATGCCGTCCAACACCCTGTGGAAGCAATGCACAGTGCCTTGTGGCAAATGACCAGGCAGTGTGTTCCTGCCTGGCCGGCTTTTTTGGCACACCACCGCTATGTCGACCAGAATGCAGCATCAACTCGGACTGTGCGCCTCATTTGGCCTGCCAGAATCAGCACTGCCGCGATCCCTGCCCTGGTGCCTGTGGCCAACACTCGCTCTGTCAGGTTATACGTCATACGCCCCATTGCAGCTGCCCGCCAGGCTACACGGGAAATGCATATGCGTTGTGCCAACGTCTACCACCGCCCCAAATTTTGCAACGTGATCCAGTCAATCCCTGCCAGCCCTCACCGTGCGGTGCCAATGCACAGTGCACTTCCACACCAGATGGCAACCAAGCGCAGTGCAAGTGCCTGGAACATTACATTGGAACCCCGCCAAATTGCCGGCCTGAATGTATTACTTCATCGGAATGCTCCAACCAATTGGCCTGTATTGGACAAAAGTGTCGCGATCCTTGTCCTGGTGTGTGCGGCCAGGCCGCCATCTGCCAGGTGATCAGTCATGTGCCATCCTGCGTTTGCATAGCTGATTATATTGGAGATCCATTTACCAAGTGTTATCCGCGCCCGACACTCGAGCGGGATCAAATTAATCCATGTGCACCTAGTCCCTGCGGCAGCAATGCCGTCTGCAGGCAACAGGGTAGAGTTGGTTCCTGCCAGTGCTTGCCCAACTACTATGGCAATCCTTATGAAGGCTGCCGACCCGAATGTGTCCTTAACTCCGACTGCTCGAGCCATTTGGCGTGCCTTAATCAACATTGCCGTGATCCCTGTCCTGGCAGCTGTGCACCCAACGCCCAATGCCAAGTCGTCAACCATGTTCCCATATGCAGCTGCTATCCCGGCCACATTGGTGATCCCTATCGCCATTGCCGGCTGCACCAGTCAGAACGTAAGCATTCTTTCCAGATGTTATCAGACATTTGCACTAACCCAACCAACAATATATTATTTGCACCCATTTGCACATCTCCCACAGCCATTAAAGTGGTTTACGTCAACCCCTGTGAACCCTCGCCCTGCGGTCCTAATGCTCAGTGTAAGGAATCTCATAATCAAGCAATTTGCAGTTGCTTGCCCGACTACTTTGGTACACCACCCGCCTGTCGACCCGAATGTACTACAAATTCGGAGTGTCCTATAAATAAGGCCTGTGTCAATCAGAAATGTCGAGATCCCTGTCCTGGTAGTTGTGGATACAATGCCATCTGCCAAACACTACATCACCGAGTTTATTGTTCTTGCATCCCCGGCCACACTGGCGATGCGTTGGTGCGTTGTCAACCCAAACCTCAGCCCGTTGTGGCGCGCGAACCATATCGTAATCCGTGCGTTCCCACACCCTGCGGACAATACGCGCAATGCCGTGTGGTCAATGACCAAGCGATCTGCAGCTGTCTGTCTGAGTATTATGGTACGCCACCACACTGTCAACCCGAATGTATACTCAACTCCGATTGTCCCGCTCATCGTTCGTGCATTAATGAAAAGTGTCGAGATCCCTGTCCGGGCGCTTGTGGGCTATACGCTCAATGCAGTGTTTTAAATCACGTGCCCAGCTGCACATGTCCCAGCGGGTATATTGGCGATCCATTCTATCGCTGTTATCCAGCAACACCTGTTCCCACTCCAATTGCCGAAGATCCCTGCCAGCCATCGCCCTGTGGTGCTAATGCCCAGTGTGCGGGCGGCATTTGCAGCTGTTTGCCACTATACACGGGTGATCCGTACGTGGGTTGTCGGCCCGAATGTGTGTTAAGCACAGAGTGCACCTTAGACAGATCATGCGTGCGCAATCGCTGCATTGATCCCTGTCCTGGCACATGTGGATATAGCGCCATATGTGAAGTGCACAACCATGTGGCCATGTGCCATTGCCCCGGCGGTCTGCAGGGCAATCCATTCGTTTTATGCCAAACACCGCCATTGCAGACATTGCCAGCACCACCAGTGCAACCCTGCCAGCCATCGCCTTGTGGTGCGAACGCGCTTTGTCGCTCAGTTGGAGATCAAGCGATCTGCAGTTGTTTGCCAGGCTATTATGGCAGTCCACCAACCTGTCGCCCCGAGTGCACCACCAACCAAGAATGTCCTCTGAGCCTGGCATGCATGAATCAAAACTGTCGCGATCCGTGTCCGGGAGTCTGCGGCCATCAGGCTGAGTGTCATGTGATAAGCCACCGACCCCAATGTGTTTGCCCCACAGGCTACACAGGCAGTCCATACACACAATGCCAGCCTATTAGACCAGCTCCGGCTGTAGTCCAACGTGAACCACTTGATCCTTGCATCCCCTCGCCTTGTGGCCCTCACTCCGAGTGCAGCAGTGATCAAAGTGTAGCAACTTGTCGTTGCCAACCAGAGCATATAGGCGTGCCTCCTTATTGCCGTCCCGAATGCATTTCCAACAGCGACTGTCCCAGCGATCGTGCATGCATTAATCGGAAGTGTCAGGATCCGTGCCCTGGTCTGTGCGGCTTCAATGCCATATGCCGCACCAGCAACCACCAGCCAATTTGTGTGTGTGCACCAGGTTTACTTGGTAATCCGTTTACTGCCTGTCAATTACCGCCCCCACCCACGCCGACTCCTATAACGACTGTTATAAAAACACCGCAATATGAGCAGACTGAGGGTAATCCTTGTGAGCCCAATCCTTGCGGCGCCAATGCGCTCTGCAGTCAGCATCACGGCATTGGCTCTTGTATCTGTTTGCCTGATTATTATGGCAATCCTTATGAAGCCTGCCGTCCAGAATGTGTACTCAACAGCGATTGTCTCTCGCACAGAGCTTGTGTGCAACAGAAGTGCCGTGATCCTTGCCCTGGCACATGTGGTTTAAATGCAGTGTGTTCTGTAGTCGACCACCTGCCCCAATGCAGCTGCTTCAGCGGCTACACCGGCAACCCATTGAAACACTGCGCCCCTCTGCCGGCGATACAGCAATGTAAGCGAAACATCCCAAACAATTCCTATATCATGTGTCAACATTACATATTTTTTTCTAACCTTGTAGCACCCGTAGATCAAATCAATTCTTGCGATCCATCCCCTTGTGGTCCTAATGCACAATGCCTTGAAAGCAATAAGCAAGCTATTTGCTCTTGTCTCCCTGACTTTTATGGTAGCCCACCTTATTGCCGACCCGAGTGTACCTTAAACTCTGAGTGTGCCTTCGATAGGGCCTGTGTGCAGTTTAAGTGTACCGATCCATGTTTAGGAGCCTGTGGTTTTAATGCCGAATGCCGAGTCCATTACCATAGCCCTATTTGCTTCTGCAAGCCAACGCACACTGGAAATCCATTTACTCGCTGTTATGAGAGTCAAAGACGTAAGATCCAATGTGATACAGCTGTCAACTGCAACAGTCCATTTAATAATCATCTTTCAGAAAATGTAGCTCCCCCAATAGTGAGACCTTCAATTTATGATACACCAGCACCACCCTATCCAATTGTCATACCCGGTGTGGTTTATATTTTCTCTGGGCCACAGCCGGTATCCCCATCGTACCCAGCTACAACATATACCACAACTTCCCAAGTGCCAACAACACATGAATCGAAACCGGGTATTATTAATATACCATCAGCAACACCGCAGGCCACCCATAAACCAGGAATAGTGAATACTCCTTCATTCCCACCACCGGTGCCACCAGCTTCCCAACATCCTTTATTCGTTCCATCACCTTCGGTACCTTCAACACCTGCAACGCAACCAGGATTAATTAACATTCCATCAGTACCTCAACCTACATATCCGCCACCTCAACAAGGGATACATGATATAAGCCATCCACCACAGCAGCCACAACCTCCCGAACCAGGAGTCATTAATATTCCGTCAGCGCCTCAACCGATTTATCCGACAACACAGGGGCCCATTATTGTACATTCATCAAGTCCAACGTCTCCTGCACCACAGCCGGGAACTATCAACATACCATCCATACCACGGCCAACTTATCCATCATCTCAGCCTCCAGTCTACGATGTGAACTACCCAACGTCACAACCCACGCATAAGCCAGGAGCAGTGAATACTCCATCGTTCCCACAACCGGTGCCACCAGCTTTTCAGCCTCCCATATTCGTGCCTTCACCTTCAGTACCTTCCACACCTACAACGCAACCAGGATTAATTAACATTCCATCAGTACCTCAACCTACAAATCCGCCACCTCAACAAGCGATACATGATATAAGCCATCCACCACAGCAGCCACAACCTCCCGAACCAGGAGTCATTAATATTCCGTCAGCGCCTCAACCGATTTATCCGACAACACAGGGGCCCATTATTGTACATTCATCAAGTCCAACGTCTCCTGCACCACAGCCGGGAACTATCAACATACCATCCATACCACGGCCAACTTATCCATCATCTCAGCCTCCAGTCTACGATGTGAACTACCCAACGTCACAACCCACGCATAAGCCAGGAGTAGTGAATACTCCATCGTTCCCACAACCGGTGCCACCAGCTTCTCAGCCTCCCATATTCGTGCCTTCACCTTCAGTACCTTCCACACCTGCAACGCAACCAGGATTAATTAACATTCCATCAGTACCTCAACCTACATATCCGCCACCTCAACAAGCGATACATGATATAAGCCATCCACCACAGCAGCCACAACCTCCCGAACCAGGAGTCATTAATATTCCATCAGCGCCTCAACCGATTTATCCGACAACACAGGGGCCCATTATTGTACATTCATCAAGTCCAACGTCTCCTGCACCACAGCCGGGAACTATCAACATACCATCCATACCACAACCAACTTATCCATCACCTCAGCCACCAACCTACGATGTGAACTACCCAACACCGCAACCGACTCATAAGCCAGAAGTGATCAATATTCCTTCTGTTCAACAACCGGCGACACCAACTCCACAGCCTCCTATATTTGAGCCATCACCTCCAATTTCAAGACCAGCACCAAAACCTGGGATAATAAATATACCTTCCGCGCCACAACCATCACCGCCGATTCCAGTTTTTGATGTTACCTACCCAACACAACCTACGCAGCCAGCAGTTCCTGGAGTTATCAACATTCATTCTGCACCTCAACCAGTCCCAACTCCTGAGCTAACGCATCCAGCTATATACGATGTATACTATCCACCGCCACCACAAATACCTGGAGTTATAAATATTCCATCATTACCACGGCCAATTATATCAACACCTACACCTCCTGCTCATATTCCGTCACCTGCAACGTCAGCTTCAACGCCTGCTCAACAACCAATAGTTATCTATGTACCATCTATACCACAACCAACTTATCCGACACCTCAGCTTCCAGTATATGATGTAAACTACCCGAATGAACAACCAGCTACAATACCTGGTGCTGTGAATATTCCTTCAGTTTTACAGCCAGTCCCATCAGTACCGCAGCCTCCTATATTCGTTCCATCTCCTCCAGCAACTTTTGCACCTGCTCCTCAACCAGCAGTAATAAACATTCCTTCAGTAGCTCAGCCTACGTATCCAACAGTACTGCAGTATGATGTGAACCATCCAACCCCAGAAACGTCTGAGACGCCAGGAGCTGTGAACATTCCTTCCATCCCACGGCCAGTACCACCAGTTCCTCAACCTCCTATATTCATTCCATCTGCAGTATCTTTGACACCTACACCACAGCCGGGAGTTATCAATATACCATCTGTACCAACATACCCAACACCTCAACCTCCGATCAACGTTATTTCCTCATCGCCTCATCCCTCTCGAAAACCTGAAGTTTTAAATATTCCTTCAGATCCACAGCCAGTGGTTCCAGCTCCACAGCCTCCTATATTCGTTCCAACTCCAGTGGGAGTTACTCCTATAACTCCGGCGTATGATGTTAACTACCCAGTAAAACAACCAGATTCCATGCCAGAAATCATCAACAATCCATCAGCTGCACAGCCAACACCTAACACCCCACGTCCGATCAATAATATTTTGACACCAAGTGCAGAGATTAATCCGTGCTATCCCTCTCCATGTGGCCCATACTCGCAATGCCACAATCGTTTTGGAGTAGCCGCGTGTATTTGTCTACCCAATTACATTGGAACCCCGCCAAATTGCCGTCCAGAATGCGTCGTGCACTCCGACTGTCCTGCTCACTTGGCATGCATTAATGAAAAATGTCGCGATCCTTGTCCAGGCTCTTGTGCCTACAACGCTCTATGCCGAGTGCACAACCATGTGCCTAACTGTATTTGCCCGGCTGGCTACACCGGCGATCCCTTCGTTTCATGCGAACGGACGCCGGAGCCTCCCATCGTGGAACACGAACCAACTGCAGCGAAGGATCCTTGTTATCCGTCACCTTGTGGAGCAAATGCTTTATGCAATAATGGCATCTGCAGTTGTCTGGCCGAATATCATGGAAATCCTTATGTGAGCTGTCGTCCGGAATGCGTGCTGAATACGGACTGTACCAAGGATAAGGCGTGTAGGAGGCAAAAGTGCGAGGATCCATGCCCGGGCACTTGTGGATTAAATGCTGTGTGCAATACTTATAATCATATTCCCTCTTGCACATGTCCAGCTCAAATGCACGGTGACGCCTTTGTGCGCTGTGACCCAATGCCAGTACCGAAACCGGCAATGACAACTCCTTCCTCAACTCCCAGTACACTTCCTGCCATTATACCACCACGCATACCAATTAATCCCTGCCAGCCCTCGCCGTGCGGCCCCAATGCACAATGCCGCACATATCAGCAGCAAGCCATTTGCTACTGTCTGCCTGGTTATCAGGGCACACCACCCTCATGCCGTCCGGAGTGTAGCAGTAACTCGGATTGTGCTCTTGACAAGTACTGCTTGAACCTCAGATGTCGAAATCCGTGTCCAGGCGCTTGTGGCTTACGCGCTGTATGCCACGCGCAGAACCACAGTCCCATATGCGTGTGTCCACCCCCGCTTACGGGTAATCCCCTAGTAGCCTGTCAACCCATAGGTATGCCGCAAAACATCAACACGTTAGCAATCTCTAATGCAGTTCTTTCAGTTATGCCGCCAGCACCCACAAAAGACCCCGTCGAAGTGAATCCCTGTCACCCATCACCTTGCGGTCCCCACTCAAAGTGTGTGGCCACACCACAAGGCGCCCAGTGTAACTGTCTCGGAGAATTCATAGGCACACCACCGCATTGCCGTCCCGAGTGTGTTAGCAGCGCCGATTGTGCAAGTGACAAGACCTGCTATAATCACAAATGTATCGACCCTTGTCCCGGTAGCTGCGGTCAGCTGGCCTTGTGTCGCGTCATAGCTCACAGCCCGAACTGCTACTGCCCCGAAGGTTATATGGGCGATGCGTATACCACGTGCGTGCGATCCACGCCACCTCCAGCACCAGTTTTACCCAAGCCCATACCATGTAATCCGAATCCTTGTGGTGTGAATGCCATTTGCCAGCCGCAATATACCCAAAGCGTCTGTCAGTGTCTGCCCGACTATTATGGTAATCCCTACGAGATTTGTCGACCCGAGTGCACTCGCAATTCGGACTGCACAAGCGATCGAGCTTGTGTGAACGAGAAATGTCGCGATCCTTGTCCCGGTGTCTGCGGCATTAATTCATACTGTCAAGTTGTCAATCATGCGCCCATCTGCGAATGCCAACCATATCATGTGGGCAATCCCTATCACAGCTGTCATCTAATGACGCAAGAACGTAAGAAAAACTATAAGAACATGCAAACTAAATCTATGCCACTAAAACCAAATACCCTTCCGCGAGTTCTTTGCTTAGTAATCAGCAACAATGCAGTACTCAATTCCACTATTTACCCTTTCTTCTGAGTTCTATTTATAAGGTCTCATTATTAAAAACTAAAGATGTCCATCAAAGCTCACTTTACATAAGCTCTAGATATTAGTGATATTTTTGCTCTTTGACCATCAACAAATTTACGACTTGTTTTCTTTTCCCCTACCTTGTTACAAATCGACTCTACAACCATTTCATTATTCAATATTGTAATCTAAGCTCTGGTTGTGCTTTCTCTCTCGAGTTGTCCTTTTACAACTATTGCGTCACCAAACTTATACAGGAGTTGCAACCACATGACAGTAATAAACTATAGCTAACCACCACATTATCCAACACGTAAACGCAAGACTGCTTCAAGACTGCTTAAACTAGTTAAAAACGCTTTTGAATTGCTTTGTGCTTTTAGAATACGCTTTGCTTCGCAATTACCCTCAAATATGTACAGAAACTAATCTTAATTTTCACTCCGTTTAGCCACGCCCCCTGTTTATGTAAATCCCTGTGAGCCATCACCGTGCGGCGCCAATTCACAGTGTCGAGAATCGCAGGGTCAGGCAATTTGCAGCTGCCTGCCACAGTTTATAGGTACTCCGCCCGCCTGTCGTCCCGAGTGTGTTATCAGTGCCGAGTGTAGCGCGGATAAGGCCTGCATAAATCAGAAGTGTCAAGATCCCTGCCCAGGCACATGTGGTGTCAATGCCCAATGTCATGTGCGCAACCATAGTCCGCTATGCTCCTGCCAATCTGGTTACACCGGCGACGCCTTTATCCGCTGCTTGCCGCTACCACCCAAACAGGCAGAGCCACCTACGCAGCCAGCCATGCCATGTGTGCCGTCACCATGTGGACCCAATTCCCAGTGTCGTGAAGTAAATGGCGGCGCCAGTTGCAGTTGCTTGCCAAACTTTGTTGGTGCAGCACCCAACTGCCGGCCTGAGTGCACCATTAATGCAGAGTGCGGCAGCAATTTGGCGTGTATCAATGAGAAATGTCGTGATCCTTGTCCAGGTGCCTGCGGCTTTGCAGCACAATGTAATGTAATCAACCATACGCCTAGTTGCTCTTGCCCCGCTAGCTACACAGGCGATCCATTCAGCAGCTGTCGGCTGTTGCCGCCCACACCGCCACCAACACCACCGAGTATGCCCCCTCTATTACATAAGGTGTTGCTTTCTCCTAACCCTGACCCCAACTATTTCACAGCGCCCGCCGAGCCCTGCAATCCCTCACCGTGTGGAAGCAATGCGCAGTGCCGCAGTGGCCAATGCTCATGCCTGCCGGAATATCAGGGCGATCCCTACATTGGATGTCGTCCGGAATGCGTGCTAAACTCCGAGTGTCCAAGAAATCGCGCTTGTGTACGCAACAAATGCATTGATCCCTGTCCCGGAACTTGTGCCCAGAACGCTCTTTGCGATGCGATCAATCACATTGCCATGTGTCGCTGTCCTGAGCGCATGACGGGCAACGCATTTGTTGCCTGCACACCTGTGCGCGACGAGCCCCCAATTAATCCATGTCAACCATCGCCATGTGGAACCAATGCACAGTGTATTGAGCGCAATGGAAATGCGATTTGTTCCTGCATCACTGGATATTTGGGTCAGCCGCCCAATTGCCGTTTAGAGTGCTACACCAGCTCGGACTGTTCCCAACAACACGCGTGCATCAATAACAAGTGTGTGGATCCCTGCCCTGGACAATGCGGCCTCAACGCTGTTTGTCAGGCTGTGCAGCATCGTGCCCACTGCGAGTGCATCGCTGGCTACACTGGCAACGCCTACAGCCTGTGCAATCCCATCGTTGTGGAGCGCAAACCGGAAACAGCCCACGATCCATGCTACCCTTCGCCATGTGGATCAAATGCGCAGTGCAACAACGATAATGGTCAAGCGCGTTGTAGTTGCCTGGTTGAATTCCAAGGGAAGCCGCCCAACTGCCGGCCTGAGTGTTCCTACAATGATGAGTGCGCAAATAATTTAGCCTGTATCGGTCAGAAGTGTCGCGATCCATGCCCCGGTAGCTGTGGCCAAAATGCCCAGTGCCTAGTTACCCTGCACACACCCAACTGTCATTGTCCAGCGGGCATGACGGGTGATCCGTTCCGACTCTGCCAGCAAGTACCCCAAAGTAAGAACAAATCGGCCAACCCAACAAGTTTGCATATTGTATATAGGCAGGGCAACCTTTCTCCCCCACCCACCGCAACAACTATATATAATCTTAATCTTACATATTCATTTACAGCTTTGCCAACACCATTGCCTACACCAAAGAATCCCTGCAATCCATCACCATGTGGCAGTAACACCGAGTGCCGTTTGCGTGGCGAAAGCTTTGTCTGCGAGTGCATTCAGGAGTATATTGGCAATCCTTATGAAGGCTGCCGTCCCGAATGCGTTGGCAACTCTGAGTGCCCAGCCAATCGCGCCTGCATACGCAACAAGTGCGCCAATCCCTGCCCGGGTACCTGCGGCCAAGATGCGCTATGCAATGTCAACAACCACATACCAATCTGTTCCTGCCCGGAAGGTTACACGGGTAATGCCTTTATGCAATGCTCGCGACAGGTGACACCACTGCCACCCTCGGATCCATGCTATCCATCGCCCTGTGGCCTCAACTCTGTGTGTCGTGTGCAGCGGGATCAGGCTGTCTGCGAATGTCTGCCCGGCTTCTTTGGCAATCCATTGGGTCAGGGCTGTCGACCTGAGTGCACACTCAGCTCAGACTGTGCCAAGGATCGTGCGTGTGTGAACAACAAGTGCGTTGACGCCTGTGCTGGAGTTTGTGGCTACGGCGCCGTCTGCCAGACAATCAATCACAGTCCCATTTGCTCTTGTCCTGACAACATGGTTGGTAATCCGTTCGTGCAATGCGAAGCGCCACGTACCGTCGATGTCGATCCCTGTCAACCATCGCCCTGTCGCAGCAATGGTATCTGCCGCGTACAAAATGGCGCTGCCACATGCAGCTATCCGGAGTGTGTTACTAACGAAGACTGCTCCCGGGATCGCGCTTGCGTCAGTCAGAAATGCCATGACCCATGTCTGCACGCCTGTGGTCTCAACGCTATTTGTCGTGTTATTAATCACAAGTCCGTGTGCAGTTGTCCTCCAGATTTCTATGGCTCACCGTACGCGCAGTGCGTGCGCCAAGTGCCTCAACTGGATCCACCAAGGCCCGAATGCACCAGTGATGGCGAATGCAGCAACGACAAAGCATGTATCAATCAGGTCTGCCGCAATCCCTGCGAGCAATCAAATCTGTGCGCACAGCAAGCACGCTGCCATGTGCAGCTTCATCGTCCGCTCTGCGTGTGCAATGAAGGCTACACTGGCAACGCCCTGCAACACTGTTACCTCTTAGGCTGTCGCTCCGATAGTGAGTGCGCGCCAACCGAGGCATGCATTAATGAGCAGTGTGTGGACCCGTGCACTTTTACCCAGTGCGGCACAGGAGCCATCTGTCGCACCGACTTCAATCATCGAGCCCGCTGCCACTGCCCCGATGGCTACCGCGGCAATCCTCTACTGCGCTGCGAGCGACCCGAGTGTCGAAGCGATGACGACTGCACCTTCCGTTTGGCGTGCCGCAACGAGCGCTGTGAAGATCCCTGCAATTGTGGTATTGGCGCTCAGTGCCGTGTAGATAACCATCGCGCCCAGTGCCGATGCCCGGCCGGCTATAGCGGCAATCCAGCAGTAAGTTGTGAATTGCTGCCCGTCAAGCCTGAAGGCTGCACTATGGATGCCGAATGCCCCAGCAAACTGGCATGCTTCAATGGAGAGTGCAAGAACCCTTGCGATGTGACCCATCCATGTGGCGCCAATGCCATCTGTGAGGTTGTCGATACACTGCCCTTGCGTACTATGATCTGTCGCTGTGAGCCTGGTTACGTTGGTGATGCTGACATTGGATGTCGCAAAGGTGGGTAACAATAAAAAATTCCATTTGGGATTGTACCTATTTTTGCTTTATGTCGAGTTTGCTTATTTCATTGCAGCTAAGTTGAAAATAGTTAAATATAAATATTATGTTCAATATGCTCCCCCCTTTTATCCGTTTACAGAGTTGCACAATTTATTCTTTTACACCGTATATTGTATATGCACTCTATAACCTTTATGAAACTATAGCACTATCACCATAAAGCGTCTTATTCAATTTAATTCAACTCATATTTAATTAATCGCTTTCATTTTATTTAGAACCGACACATGACCAAGGGTGCGTGTCACATGATCAATGCCAAAATACAGAGTCCTGCCGCGCTGGCAACTGTGTCAATCCTTGCCTGGATGCATCACCCTGTGCGCGCACCGCTCAATGCTTAGCGCAACAGCATCGCGCCATCTGCAGCTGTCCACAGGGTACCCAAGGAGATCCATTCACCAACTGCTATCAGCCACGTATGTCCCTTTCACGTTATCCCACATAGCTCTGTTATAAGCCAGTTTTTTACTCATTTGCTACAGCACAAATTACAGCTGGTTGCGCCCACGACTCGGAATGTACGCCCACAACGGCATGCATCAATAAACGCTGCCAGGATCCTTGTGCCGAGGCCAATCCTTGCGCTGGCAATGCCGAGTGTCGCGTGCAAAATTCGCGACCTACCTGCTACTGTCCCCCTGGATGGGGTGGTGATCCCCAAGTTCAATGTTTCAAACGTAAATACTGTCGAGCTATATTTAGTAAGCCTGTCTAATCGTCTCTAAAAATTTTCAGCGGAGTGCAAGATTAATGCTGATTGTCCCTATGATAAGGCTTGCCTTAATGAAAACTGTGTCAATCCGTGTACTCATGGTCAGGTGCGTTGCGGCAGCGGTGCCGAATGCCTACCACAGAATCACCAGGCTGTCTGCCGCTGTCCCGCCGGCACGCAGGGCAGTCCCTTCATCGCTTGCATTACTGGACATTGTCAGTATAACGAGGATTGTGCCGATAATGAGGCCTGCGATCGCCTGAATCGCGTTTGCCGTCCAGTTTGCGAGCAGGACACCTGCGCCGTGAATGCCCTTTGTGTGGGACGTCGTCATCAGCCACAATGCGAGTGCCGTGCAGGCTACCAAGGCAATCCCTTCGTGCTATGCCAGGAACCCAAGCGTGATCCACAGCCGCAGTGTACACAGGACGCCGACTGCCCATCGAAATTGGCATGTATTAATCAGCGCTGCGAAAATCCATGCGCCACACCACATGTCTGCAGTCCACAGCAAAGCTGTGCAGTCCTGGACACATTGCCACTGCGCACCATGATCTGCAAGTGTCCCAGCGACACTGTCTCCGATAACTCTGGCAACTGTGTGCCTATCCAAACTGTCATCGTCCCCGGCGGCTGTCAGCATAATGCAGAGTGCGCTAGCTCCGAGGTATGTTTGCATGGCAGCTGTCTGGACGCCTGTCGCCTGGAACGGTGCGGCGTTAACGCTCAATGTAACGCGCGTGATCATTACGCGCAATGCAGTTGTCCGGCTGGTTACCAAGGTTATCCACGCATCGAATGCTACACAACAGACATAGCCATCCCGAAAATTCCGGGCGCCGAGTGTACACGCAACGATGACTGTCCTCGTGATAAGAACTGCCAAAACGAACGCTGTGTGAATCCATGCGCAGCGGATGCCTGTGGTCTGGGCGCCTACTGTCATGTACAAAATCGGGCCGCCGTCTGCCGTTGCCCGCCTGGCTATACTGGTGATGCACGCGTACGGTGTCTGCCACGTAAGTCGATGCAGTAGTCTATTACCTTAAACAAACTTTTAATTCTCAATTAATTGCAGCTTCGGATGTCATCACAGTAGGCTGCAAGTCGAATTCCGACTGCCCTATTTCGGAGGCGTGTATCAATGCGCAGTGCATCAATCCTTGCAATTGTGGACCCAATGCCGAGTGCACTGTTAAGAATCATCATCCAATATGCTACTGCAAGCCCGGCTATTCAGGCAATGCGCAGTTCGGCTGCGTACCTATTGGCTGTCAGTCGGACGATGAGTGTTTGGGCGACAAGCAGTGCGTTCATCGTGAGTGTATCAATCCATGTCTCGTTTCCGATCCTTGTGCTTTGAACGCGGAGTGTTATGGCCGTAATCATCGCGCTAGCTGCCGTTGTCCCGTCGGCCTCGAGGGTGATCCATTTGTGCGTTGTGTACGACTGGAATGTCACTCCGATCACGATTGCGCCTCCAACTTGGCTTGCGTTGCTAACCAGTGTGTGAATCCTTGCGCTCAGAGCCCTTGCGCTCAAAATGCTATCTGTCAGGCGCTTAATCATCGCGCCGTCTGTCGGTGCCCAGAGCAAATGCCATTAGGCAATCCATATGCCTTCTGCGAACGCCGACCAATTGAGCCAGTGTGCCGCGACGATGGTGACTGCCCCAGCGGATTGGCCTGCATCGATGCTAAATGCAAGAACCCATGCACCGAACTTTCACCCTGTGCACGCAGTGCCCACTGCAGCGTGCTGGACAGCGTGCCTGTGCGCACCATGGTTTGTGAGTGCCCTGAGTCACAAGTACCGGATGCCAGCGGGGAGTGTCGCCAGCTGGTGTTACAGAGTCCTCCCGGCTGCGAAAGCGATTTGGATTGTAACGAACAGGAGGCCTGTGTGAATCGTCAATGCCGCAATCCTTGCAACTGCGGTACCAACGCTATTTGTCATGTTCAACAACATCGCGCCGTGTGCAGCTGCCAGGATGGCTTCGAGGGCAATCCTTATGCCGCCTGCCGCTCCATTGGTTGTCGTGTCGACGGCGAATGCGACTCTGGAAAGGCCTGCATCAATGGCAATTGTATCAATCCTTGTCTACTCAAGGATCCGTGCGGCCCCAACGCCGAGTGCTATGTACAGTCCAGTCGCGCCCAATGCCGCTGCCTTAGCGGCTATCGCGGCAATCCATACGAGCGCTGCCGCGTCATTGGTTGCAGTAGTAACAACGACTGCCCCACAGATAAGACTTGCCAGAATGAGCAATGCGTTAATCCATGCGTGTATCACAATGTCTGTGCACAACGCGCTGAGTGTCGCCCACAAAATCATATGGCCGTGTGCCGCTGTCCGTCGAACTTCTTGGGTAATCCCTATGTGGACTGTCGCCCACAACCACAGCCCGTTTGCAAACTGGATACGGACTGCCCAGCGCGCCTGGCCTGCATTAACGAGCAATGCGTCGATCCCTGCTTAGTATTGGAGCCCTGTCAAAGACCCGCCCAGTGCCAGGTGACACCAACGGCTCCTGTACGCACCATGATCTGCATTTGTCCCGATGGCTATATCAGCAGTGGCAGCGGCAGCTGCAAGCCTACCACTAGCGTGGTCAAGGTGGGCGGTTGCATCTCAGATACCGACTGTGCCGCTGATAAGTCTTGCGTGAGCGGCATTTGCCGAGATCCGTGCAACTGTGGTCTGAATGCTGAGTGTCGCATTAAGGACCACAAGCCAGTTTGTACCTGTCGTCAGGGCTACGAGGGCAATCCCGAGTTCGAGTGCGCCAAGATCGAATGCACCATTAATTCAGAATGTCCGGCCACACATGCCTGCCGTAACCAGCTCTGCGTGCCCGCCTGCCAGGGCGAGCTTTGTGGACCCAATGCCGAATGCCTAGCTATCAATCATCGAGCCGTTTGTGAATGCGCCCCTGGACATGGCGGAAACGCACGTCTGGGCTGCACACCGCTTGGCTGTCGCAACGACGATGAATGTCCTTCGGATAAGGCTTGTGTAAATAGCAAATGCGCAAATCCTTGCGAGACTACGGCCATTTGCGCCAACGATGAGCTTTGCTTGGTCTATCAACATAAGCCTCAATGCGCGTGCCCACCAGGAACTGTGCCTGGTCGCAGGGGCTGCGAACAGGAACGAGTGGTGCCTATCTGCATCAGCGATGCCGATTGCCCAACTCAACGCGCCTGTCTGCGCGGCGAGTGTGTGAATCCTTGCAATTCTACGCAACCCTGCGGAGTAAATGCCGAATGCCGAGTCCTAGACACGCTGCCCGTGCGCACCATGATCTGCGAATGCCTCGAAGGCTACACCGGAAATGCAGCTGTACAGTGCGACAAGCGCTCGCTCTGCGTCATCGAGAAAGGATTTGTGCGCGATGTCGATGGTCAGTGCGTATGCCCGCCGGGCAGCGCCCTTGATATCTATGAGTACTGCACACCATGCCTGGTTGAGCAGGGCTATCGCATCGATGAAAGCGGCCACTGCGTATGCGCATTGGAACGTGGCATGGTAATTGATGAGCGTGGTAGCTGCACTTGTCCAATTGAGCTGGGCTATCGCCTGACACCTCTGGGTGAGTGCCAGCCCGTGGAGCAACCTGAGTGTGTGAGTAATGAGCAGTGCGCGGATAATCGCTACTGTAATCCAGAATCAAAGACCTGCGAGGATCCCTGCTTAACCAAAACGTGTGGTGTCAATGCCTTCTGCAATGCGGTGAATCATCGGGCCCAGTGCCAGTGCATCACCGGCTATACAGGTAATCCGGAGCTGCATTGCAATCACACCAATTTCCGTACCGACTTCCCCCGACCCGACATGGTTGTCAGTTGCTTAGCTGATGGTGTTCAAGTTGAGATTCATATCACCGAGCCGGGTTTCAATGGCGTGTTATATGTAAAGGGACACAGCAAGGATGAGGAGTGCCGTCGCGTTGTCAATTTGGCTGGCGAGACGGTGCCACGCACCGAAATCTTCCGTGTCCACTTTGGTAGCTGCGGCATGCAAGCCGTAAAGGATGTTGCCAGTTTTGTGCTGGTCATACAGAAGCATCCCAAGCTAGTTACTTATAAGGCGCAGGCCTACAACATCAAGTGCGTCTACCAGACTGGCGAGAAGAATGTGACCCTAGGCTTTAACGTATCCATGCTAACAACTGCCGGAACAATTGCCAATACTGGACCACCGCCCATCTGTCAAATGCGAATCATAACCAATGAGGGAGAGGAGATCAACTCAGCCGAGATTGGTGACAATCTACGTCTGCAAGTGGACGTTGAGCCAGCAAGTAAGTAGCTTAAAGTTATGACTGTAATCTAGACCCTAATTCTAAATTTTTCTACATTCTTCATTAGCTATTTATGGCGGCTTCGCGCGTTCTTGCATAGCTAAGACCATGGAGGATAATGTGCAAAACGAATATCTTGTAACCGATGAGAACGGCTGTGCCACAGACACAAGCATCTTTGGCAACTGGGAGTACAATCCGGATACCAACAGTCTGCTGGCCAGCTTCAATGCCTTTAAGTTTCCCTCCAGTGACAACATACGTTTCCAGTGTAACATTCGCGTATGCTTTGGAAAATGTCAGCCAGTTAATTGTGGTGGCTATAATGCCTTTGGACGCAGACGTCGCTCCATTACGGACAACTCCACCGATACGACAGCCATTGCCACCAGTACAGGTGTCGAGGGTCAGCTGCGCGAGGAGATAACTATCTCTTCCAATGCCATATTGACATTCGAGAAACGCAGCGGTTCAGGTCTGAATGATGCCAACAGTGAGTACCTCTACCCAGTCACACATTCAGAAGGCCCAATTTCTAATATGATATTTCTTTATTCAAATGCAGTCAAACCGGCGGCCCAGCGCGTTGAGGATATTTGTGTCTCAATGGTGGGCTTGATTATAGCTCTGGTTATCACGGCGCTGCTTGCACTTGTCGCAGTCGCCGTGGCGGTCTCCTGTTGGCTCATGGCCTACAGAAGAAGGCCCAAAACATTGGCGCCATTGCCACACCCGCCAGAGTTCCCCAATCCACTGTTTGCCAATGCAGACGCGGCACCCGAACCAACACCGGACTATATCTCCTAAACCGTAATGTAACTAAAAACAAAACACCCACAGACAAAACAAAACAAAAACACCTAGCTATAATAATAGTATGTAAAAACAGAAAAGATGAATATTTGAAAAGCACGTGCAAAAAGCTAGAAACGAAATTAAATTTCGCGCAAAAAATGCAATGATATGAAAGAAAAAACAAAAGTAAAGTTGTGAGCAGAAAATATATTCGTTGGCGTTTATGAAACGTTGACGAAAAACGAAGCATTAAATGAATTGTAAAAAGAAAAACGACAATAAGATAAATGCCACAAAAGGCATTGCAGAAATTTATTTAATAACTTAAGAAAATAATTTTATTATTTTGTATTAACATTTTAGTATTTTTTCCTTACTAATATGAGAATTTCGCGTAGTCGCACGAAAACAGTAATTTTTTTTTTAAATGCAACAGAATTTTAGAACCGATACTGCCAAAAGTAATTATGAGAAACAGATCAATACAGAGAGAAGGTTTAGATTAAAAAAGCAGCTACAAACGAATTCTCGTCCTCTAACGACAACTTCTTCATTAGTCGATTACAATTACATATTGATATTTTGTTATATACATACATATACACAGACATATTATAAATATAGCTAAAGACTTCCTATAAATGTTTAGGGTGTGGGTAGTAGCAACAACACTTTGTATTATAGCACAAATACACACGTAAACACAAACACACACACACTACTACTTCCTGTGTAATTTAGGAAATGAGCTCGCCTTCAAAATTGAAAACTGCCTTAATTTTCCACTACACTAAACGAACAATGCACCCAAAAACAAAACAAAAAATACTCCTTAGCAAAACGTAAGCTTAAAATGGAGCAGTGAATTTCCACAGCCAAAAAAATATAATCACAGGACAATATGTCAACGATTGTCTTTCACGGATTATATTGAAACAAAAAAGTTCAGCACATTCACACACACACAGATAGACCACAAAAAACAAATGAACTTGGGCATAGTTAAGGCTGCTCCAAAAAAAATTAATATATGAAAAACAAAAAAAAAAACTGCCACGAAGGCGTCAAAAGCGCACAAAAGATTAATGCATAGGAGAAATATTTAAGGTTTGTTTTAATTTTAAATGCAACGCCGACTAATGGAGGATTTGAACTATGACTATAACTCTACTACATACTACTATGATTAACCAATTATTTTTGTAGTTTTTTAGTCAATTAATATTAAATTGTTGTGATTGTTTTAAAATGCAAACGAAATACTTCCACTAAATAACTAATAACGCGAAAAGTATAGCAAGTACTTTAAAAAGGCAACGAATCGGCGTGTTTTCTGACCCGCGCATCCATCCAAGCACAGAACGCAGCTGTTAACGCGCCTGAAATTATGCAGCGAATTTTTTGTTTCTGGCGCCTGTTCACAGCGCGCAACTGTCGCTTGGGGGGATGCGAGATGCACGCCGCTATATTTAAATTATCTAAAATGAAGTTTTAAATTAATATTATTAAACATAAACAAAATGTATAGTCACTACTTTAAGCCGAACGTGAAATCACTTTTTTACAGTGGAAATACCATGAGAACTCGCACAACTTACACACACACCCACAGTAAGAAACCACTTGTAAATAATACAATACAGGCAAAAAATCGACGGTATTTTTAATAGCGCATTTTTGTGTATAGGTTTCTAAACTTTCAGACACTTCTGTCCAGCAATAGTAACATGCCAGAAATAAAATTATTTTCTGATTTCAATCACAAAAAAAAAAAAAAAAAAAAAAACAATCAAAATATTAAAACTTGAACACTATTTTGCTCGCAAATAACAATAAAAACTTTTATTTTTTCTTTATAAAACCGCTTAGCTTAACAAGTATCCCGCAAACAACTAGAATTAAGTTGACAAAACTTTTTGCACTGGCAGCAAATATTGATAAAGGAAACAAAAAAGAATTGTAAAAAGAAAACAATAGTTAAATTGTAATTATAATAAATTGTATTTAAAACGAAACAAGAAAAAACATATAATTTTAATCGCTTATTGTAAACTAATAAAAATTAAATGAATATAAATAAAGAAAATGTAAAAAAATATTGAAATTTGATATCGCGAAGCGAACCAGATTGCAGCATCTATCTATATATGAATCAAATCAAATGAATCAGCAAAAATGAATTTAAAAATTAAGAACTCTGCTCTTTGTATTTATTCTTGCTTATGTTCAAATCAGGCGTACCCTAACGACAGTCAGTGTACATTAATATCCATAAAAACTCTAAATCCAATTTTAAATTAAAACAGGTAGCATGATTTACATTGTGACATTTATATTCTGTTTGATGATCATATAAAAAATGTCTCACATATTGCCCGTTTACCTTGACATATGCCGCTGCAAATCTATTCCCCGTAGTCAATATCAATCAGCTTATCACAGCGTCTGCCCCGCTAAGTAATAAAAAATGCAATCATCTTTAGGCGATCACGAAAAAAAGGAACACTTAACATAAACAGCTCAAAAATTGTAGTAATATGAGAGCAGTTAGAGCTTCATTTGATTTCGGGTTCTCTTGCAATGCCCTGTGAACCATGGCTAAAGGGTAAATTTATTATGACAGCGAATGTGACAATCAAATATATAAGGAAACAGACAGGAAGTTAGAAAATACTAGCTTAAGCGAAACTTTAATGGGTTCAGAATGCTTAACTCATTCTTTGAACTTTAAAATATTATGAAAAACTAAAATTGTAGAAGTTAAGATTGCTTGAACATTCTTTCAGCCCTAAGATTACCTTCACACCATCGTATTTTTGTAAAAGGCATATGTAGGAATATATCAAATTAGACCAATTTATTAAATAACTAAAGCGATCTAAAATCTGAGCAAATTTTCTGTCCCCTGTTTTTATTTAAAAGCAGCCATAGGGTATAAAGCAGTCTATCAGCATGTAGAATACGCGGCTGCGGTTATGGTGATTGCCACAAACTGCTATCAGATGCCGCGCCGGAAAGCCCAGGCGAGCGCACAAAAAAACTAAAACCCGCAAATACTTACTCGAAACAAACGAATAAACGCCGGGTTGAGCAAACGAGAGAGAGAAAGAGAAAGAGAGCGAGCGGACCAGCGGTCGAGCAAGCCGTGAGCCGCAGGCATCCAAGCTCTAAAGCCCCAAGCGACATCAAGTGTAAACGATATTCACAAACGTGGATCAGTTGACATTTGACAGCGCGCGTGCTTGCACGTTTCTCAGGGGGCTAAACGGCTTACAGCTCTGGCGGCATTAAAGTTCGACGGCTTGACGATTGGAGAAACGTGGAGAAACGCTGGCAAACATAAATCGTGGATTTGGTGCGCTCATTAAAAACATGTTTGACACAGAAATGCGTGTTTTTGTAAAACTGCAAATAGTTTAAATTATTCAATTTGGCGAAAGGCGCATTCGGCCCACGCATTGCGTATGCGTAGCGATATCTGAGCCACCGGGTAATTGATATAGCAATCGCGTGCCAAGTGTTGATTATGCTATTACGATTATGAATTATGATTAAAATTGAAATAGAGCTTGGGCCATTGTTAGGGATGCCCACTGCAATGAGCGAAACTGAATTAAGCCAATTGCAAATAAAGTTCAATTTAAAGAACAAATAAAGTGCCACAAAATCAATGCAAATTTTTGATTATATTAATAAAATATTACAAAGCGAAGAAAATGATTTAAATAACCACTGTCATTATTACATTGACAATTATTGGTTGTTTTTGTGTTCGTGAAATTTTTTTGGCTGTTCGCGCGGATAATCAATGTCAGAAAGTGCAACAAAAAATTCAACAAATTTAATTTTTTATTTCATTGTTATTGTTTGTGTTTGCCGCTGATAAACAACAACTGAGAAAACACACAAAACGCGTACATAAAAACACGTTACGTTGTATAATGGCAAATTTTATATTTTTTTTCGCTTCCCTTGAATATTTGCTAAGTATGGACGCTGGTTTTAATTAACGCGAAAGCCGTTTGCTTAAAATGAGCCATTAAATATTTCATGAAATTATAAACTTTTATGTAGAATAGAATAACCGCAAAAAGTGTTCAGTAGATGCATTTTTAATATGTTAAAATAAATAATTTGGGAGCTTTCAATTCAATACGTTATATGAAAGGTATTGCCAGCTTATAAAGTGCCTAATCTAATCAGAACTTTATGGTAATATGGAGCTCAAGACCTGGGAATGCATTTCTTACCCATGCATCTTACCTTATAATTCGTTAAAAACAAAAAGAACACAGACAACTTTAAGGTGACGAAGTTAAAATACCCTTACAAACAATTATTAATAAATTGTGCGCGTGTTAACAACCATTTAACTGGTATAGTTGAAATTTTATTGATTTTCCCCAGCATTTCTGTCTCTTTAAGATAATCGTTAAAAATGAAATTTAAAATAGGTACACAATTTTCAAAACTTAGCTCATGCAATTCTCTGTAAGTCGCGCTCATTAAGAGCGTATAAAAATTTACATATCACATGGTCGGAAAATGGGGCTGTTCTATTACAATGAAGCCCCATAAAATGACATGTGCAATGCATACAAGTTACTTGTTGTCTGTAGTCGATAGTAGTATGTCGTTATAAGATGCGTAATTAATCATTTTGAACCCATTTCAATGACCTTTGCGCCCGCTCAAAGAGTCACTAGAGCATAGCGCCATCAGCATTGATCATCGCCAAGATCATGACATACTGCCGGAATTTATGAAAATTTTCTGAGCGGTGCGAGGTATATTTCAGCCAAAAATAAGCAAGACACTAACAGCCATAAAAAATGAAAGCCAACAATGAAATGTGGAGGGGGCTAACCTTTAAAGTGTAGCACAACCCGATAAGATACAGTTTTGTAAGTGAATTGCGAGTGACTTTGATGGGGTCTGAAGTGTGACTCGGTCAGATATGAGTGTTTATCTCTCTGTCACAATGATAAAATAAAAAGAAAACGAAGCACGGTACATGGAACATGTGCTTGTTTGTTTATATTTAAAATTCAAAAGTAAATAGCATGAGAAAAGTTAATGAATTGTTGAGACGAGATACAAAGCAAAGCGCAAAATTAATTATGAGCGATAATTTGTGCAGGTGTTTATCAAAAATTAAAGACCCAACAAAAGAAGATATTTTATATCCAAATACATACTTAAGAATTATATTGCACAGCTGGTAATATATGTAGGCATATAGCCGAATTTCTCAGCTTTTCAGGAATCTTAAAACAGTTTTGATTAATAATTAAAAATCTTAAGGTTTTTTAATATTTATTAACACAATTATATTTTGCAATATAATGTGATAGCAGATACAAACACATAAAATTTGGCAGTACAATGCATGATTAATGAAAAATCGGATTCGAGGGAGAAAAAAAATGCAAAACAAAGCTCAATCAGAAACATTTAATAAGTGCATAAAGATTTTGCTTAATAGTTATTTTTGTATTTTAAACAACGCACAAGGGGGATAAATCTCTTTAAAAGAAAGCACATACATATTTATCGATTTTAGAATTATCGAGATAGAAACTGAAGTCTCTAAATTTTAAAGTCTTCAGGATCATCGCGCTGATGCAGGCAAAGCAAAGATCGAAAGTTCTTGCAACATTTTTGATTGTGATCGACCCGATGTCAGTTAGATACAATTGCACAACATCCAAGTGTGATAAAATTTAAAATTAGATAGAGCATATAAAATACAGTGATAATAAACAAAAAGAAATATCATCTCTTGGTTTTCTCTTAATTTCATTTTATTATGATTTAAAAGCTTTAACGCGCACACAGCCACACAACAACAATCATAATAATAATGGCATTGTGATGTTCAAGGCTTTAATGTGATTTAAAAATATGACAACCGCAGCATCAGCAGTAGCGGCAGCAACAACAACAACAACAACGTACTTTATCAGCAACAAGTTTCGCGGCACCGGCTACAAATTATGAGCATTAAAATGATAAATACGCATATGAAAGCAGCATCAAATACAACAACAACAATAGCAGCCATAACAAACAAGTGCACACAACAACCACATAAGGCAAACATGATTTTATGATTGAGCCAACAATAGCAACAACAAAAATAAAACGAATTTCAGCAGCAGAGCAAGCAACACAGCAAAAGCAGCAACAGCCTAAGGCCAAAATGGCAGATAAAATTGCCCAAGATGCAAGCGCCAAGGCCCCAAAAGGCGAAGACCAGCCGCCATTGGCCAAGAGAGCCTCCTCACCCACTGCCCTTCATCTCGTGCCGAAGCGCACCACGGCAACAACTTTATCGCCGCTGCGGCTAAGTCAATTGTCGGACAGCGGCGCCGAGAGCTGCGGCGATGGGGACGAGCAGACGCGACTTATTCGCGGCCCTTCCGTGCGGCCACACAAATATATCATTATACCAGCCACGCCCGGCGCGCCGGTGACCTCGACGGCTGGAGCCCCACAGCTGCCATTTCGCCAGACAAGCTCCAGCACATCACTGGTGGCAATGGCAGCGGCAATGCACAAGCAGCCGCCACGTCAGCCCTCGGTCAAGTCGCGTCCCAACTCGGATGTCATACAGCCGGCGCAGCTGCAGCAGCAATTGCAACTGCAGCCGCTCCAACAGCCAGCGGCGTCCACATCAACGGTCACCTTTACCATTGACGATTACGATACAGCGGGTGGGAGTGCGGCTGCGGCTGCTCCAGTAATCCACCACACGCCCGCAACGCTGACCAGCACCACCACCACCACAATGGCTGGTCTTGATGCATTGGCCGTCTCCCCACTCAGCTATGATCTGCGCTCGCGCTTGGGCAGCCATCACAGCAGTATGCGCTCGGTGGTGTCAGGTGAGTTGAATTGTTGCTTCTATTGTTAGGTGGCTTTATTCTGTATGCCACGCCCACAGCATACCTGCCCGGCCTGAGCGACAGCAGTCACAATCTCGCCGGCAGCACGGCCGCAACAACCGGACTGCAGCCACCCAATCCGCTCTACATGCAGCCGCAGGCCTCGCTCAGCGGCAGTTCCTCCCACTTTCACGACCTGGCCAGCAATCAGATCTACTCGGATGTGACATCGGTGCGTTCGCTGGCCTCAATTGGCATTGGCTCCACCGACGGACGAAAGCTGGTCATACGACGCGTACCGACCACAGCTAATGAGCTGTTCGACATGGTCAATCCTCAAACGCCACCGTAAGTTCAACAATATAGATAACAGATTGGAGAACCTGTATCAACTCCCTGCCCTTAGGTTGGGTTCGTGAACTTAGTTTTCTGCCTTAGAAACATTGTCGAAACTTGCATTAAACGATAAAACATTTAATTAATCCCTGGGGTTCAAGTTGTACCAAGGGTCTGTTTTTCCTGCATTCCGAAATTAATGAGCTTGGGTTTCTGTTCGGCTATTTGTTTGACATCTGGCTTAGTTAAATGTTCGGTTCATTACAAAATAAAATAAGGGTTCCCCATATCGCAGATAATTTAGCCTAGCTAAGTCCTCAGCTTTGTGCTCAATAAAAGATAAAAGATCTTCCAGTTTCTAGTCTATTTAAACCATTTAAGCTAACATCGATCGGGTTTTCTTTCACACAATTTCTATTCCTTTCTCCATTAGTATTTCAAAAACGCGCCCCTTGACAAACCATTTGACACCCACATAAAACGCTTAAATATTCATCGCAAATTTTGGCACCATTCGACGCCGGAGCATAAAAGGCAAATGTTATCAGACCCAACCACACACACTCACACACACGCACACATATTTACGTGTTGGTAAACATACAATTTTAACACCATCTGTGCGTGGGGCACATGATGCCTTTGACATGAAACGTGAATAAGTTGGGACGGATCGCAGCTATTTTTAAGCAATGTTCCTTAACGAGATCAATAGATCTACATAAGTAGCCAAGTATAACTATTGACTCTTACAATTTACGCCTATCGCAGTGCTCAAACAGTTCCATTCGCAAGATTAGTCCCAAGCTCCAAGCGCCCGACAGTAGTCAGTTAAGCAGCGACCTACGATCGGTGCAGTTGTTCCATAGATCCGACTTAAAACGAATCCTTACCAAAGTGCATATCATCAATGGACGCATGGATAACGTGTAACAAGCTTAAATTATTAGCTCGCATATAGTCGCCTATATCCTGAGAGTACATTATAATAATTCAGCGAGATGCCCTATCGCAACGATCCGGATGCGCAGTCCTCCAAGCACTCGGAGCAGTCCTTTTTTCGCTTCAATCGCGTGGCCAAAGTGTAAGCGTAGCGCCCTCGTTCTTATGTAACCAATAAATCGTGCCATTTCATTTTGACCAAGTGCCAAGCTAATAGCTTTCAATTCAAATTTTGATGGCCCATTATGATTGTCGTGTTTGTTTTGGTCATTAGCGAAACGCCGCTGATTGAATATTAACGTTTATTTAATGGATAAGTAGCCTGTTCAAACTTGTGCTGACCATATAATTTATACAATTTATTTATGTTCACTGTATATCATGCAAATGCGGCACGTGTAAAAGACATTTTTTGCACCCTAAACCCATTGAAAATGGGCAAAAGGGCATTATGGTTTTGTGCAAATGTATGTAACAATTATATATATTTTTGATAAGAACGCCAAGCTAATCGGATCTAGCTATGTATATCCGTCTGTCTGTCTGTTCGTCCTGCCCAAAACGAATCTGTTTTTGACGATATCGCTCAGAATCGATATTGAAATCCAGTTTTCAATAACGGGAAACCTCTACTTTGATGTGTTGACCTTCTTATTACCTGCACAGGGTATATTTCACTTTTTGACGGCTATTTTTGAAATTTTCATGCCATATATATTCATTGAAATGTGCGTAAGAACAAAAGACTAAAACCGGGAAAAAACCAAATAGCGCAGCGTTTTTGTGTACATTAAAGAGCTGGAAGATTTGTAATGGGCTAAGGGAATTTACTGGTCGGACACTCCCGACTAGAGTAGTATTTCTCGTTTTAATAAGTTAAAATTAAAATCTTATATATTATTAACAAAATGAATGAGAAAAGATTAACTATATGGTCGGAACATTATGAAATGAATAATTGAAAAATCATGCAAATATCATGAAGAATAAAACTTCTGCCTTGGAAAAAAAATGTGTGTGACCAAAAGTGGTCCGATCTGAAGAACTTCAACAAAAAATGTACTGCGTCCAGCAAAAAGGCAATTCTATTTATATTTTCTTAAAGATAGCTTTAAAATGAAGAGATAAGTTTGCATAGAAACAGAAAAGCGGTCGAACAGATATGGCTACATGGGCACGGTTGTTTTGATGAATATATTTCTAGGATTACTTATACAATTTTATTTCTATATATATTTTTATACCCAGGTAAAGGAATATATATATATATATTCGTATGCAGTAGCAACAGCTGATATGCTTGTCCCCAATTTTCTTCTACCTCTTCTTGTTACAGGCAGTATACTATCTATGCCGAAATATGATCGAATCAACTATGGAAAATATTTTATTTTCTCCTGTAAACCATGCTAAAAATGGTCTTTCATGTTTAATTTTTCTTTGAATTTTGGTCAAGCCAATTACTATTGTGAATAGAAACAAAATGTTTAAATTGATTGGTTTTTTTATACTTCGTAGAAAAACTTATTGAAATTAGCATTTTATAAACATGCGACAGTTTGAATCACCCCAAAGCATCACCACAGAATAAACATTCACAGTCGAATTAGCAACGAATAAGTTAGACTTTAAAACCTGTTATTTAGCACTACCATCTTGTTTACTTATTTTTACAGTTTGCATAATGCATTAAATTCAAGGAGCTGTTATTATTTTCGTCTATGCAAAGCAACGTTACAATAAAATGTTTAACTGCGGTCAACTAAGTATCTTTAGCACTTTTATTATTCTTTGCAGTTTACATAATTCATAAAACTCAATTTGCACAACCGTACACCTCATCAAACCAGCCGTCCCCCAACATAAACAAACATCCCCATAATCTCTAATCATACCTCTAACAATGAACTGGCATTTGGCACCTCGGACAAAGCTATTGTTGCATTTGGCATGTGATTACTACAATTAAACTATTTGACGCACCAGAAATGTTGGATGGGGTCGTGTCGTGGCGATGGTCATGTAATCTGTGCGACTATACTGTCTGGGGTTCCGTTTGGTGCCGGGCCAGACAATGCCATCTCGTGCATTGGGCGAGTGTTGACAGCAATTAGATGCGGCTCGCTGACTAAAATGCAAATGACTATGAAAAGCGAAAAGCACCTCTTGATATGCCTATGTGTAAACTATGTGTATGCTTTGTATTTGCAGGCCGCTGGGCATCGATGACGATGACAGCTTCATGGACATGTCCGACGAGGCGGCCCATTTGAAGCCGCGCCAACAGCATTGGGCCAACAAAATGCAGTTTGTCTTGGCTTGCATCGGCTATTCGGTGGGCCTGGGCAATGTCTGGCGTTTTCCCTACATGTGCTACAAAAGCGGCGGCGGTAAGTGAAATTCCCCTGAAAGGCCCAATCAAATCTTAACGGAAGTCACAAGGGCGTGTGGAGCATTACGTCAAATACTTTGATTCCATGCGACAACTTTTAACGCGACGTTCGACGTGTGCCTTTGCGCTAGAAAGGAATTTTTATTTTTTTAAATTTTGTGCTTTATGCGACATTTCCGCTGTAAGCGCTACAAAGTCATAATTTAAAATTTGTTCAAGCTCAGCGCAAAAGTATGAAAGCCCGACGTAAATAAAGCGGTCACTGTCATCTGTACAGTATCTCGACTGTCCCACAATCCCCCACAGCCCCCCTTCAGTACGAAACACGCAAGCCACTTGGCGGCCTACGTCCATCTTCATTTACACGCTCTCACTCTCAGAAGCCAGAGGCCCCATTTACATTACACATAAGTATAATGAGCAACCCAACTGGCAACTGGAGAATATGTGACTGTTTGTCTTACACAATTTGCAATTGTTGATCTCAAATATTTATAATTAATTTAATTTGTTTATTTAGCTGTTCCATTTAGAGTCTCTTGAGTCTAATTTTTTCTTTTCCTTGATTATTCTATCGTCATTTGCAGGTGTGTTTTTAGTACCTTATTGCATAATACTCTTCATATGCAGCATACCCCTGCTGTTTATGGAGTTATCTGTGGGCCAATACACGGGCCGAGGTCCCATCGGAGCACTGGGCCAGCTATGCCCCTTATTTAAGGGTAAGTTCCAAACATAGTTAAGACAAAGCCAGAAGACCTTTGCAGTTTATTTTTTATAGTTTTAGCACTAAATAAAGGTCAGATACACTAAAGTATGTCCTATTTTCCTAATCAGTCAAAGCCAGTCATGTCAGTCTGATGTTAAAATTTCAGCTCTGTTTTTTTAGCCATCTTGAAACTTTGAAAGTAAAAACTATCAAATTAGCCAATTACATCTAAGCAATCATATATAAACATATACCCCTATCACAAAACAATCAGACATTTGCGGCCAAGGTTTGAATATTATATCGTACCTTGCCTGCAAGAGTATTTAGTGTTCGAAACCCGGAAGATATTAATTCATTCTTGCTTGAAATGATGGATTTTAGTTAAATACGTTTAGAAAGTAGCACCATAAACTATCCTTTCAAACTTTTTCGAAACGTTTAAAATGGATACAATATGCTATGATATAGTCGACTGATGTTTATAACATTTTGGGCATACATTTATACATGTAAACTAGTCACGATATCGTGAAAAACAAAAAAGTTGTTTTGAACTTGATTCTTAATCGACCGATCGTTACTAAGTAGCTATATGTTTTGTCTACAACAGAAAGACGGCAGATTTAAAACAGAGAAACATAGAAACAGATGGGCAAAAATGGTTAAATCGACTTGTCTGCTGCTATTGTTCAATAATATGTATGGAGTTAGAGATATCTCCTTCTGTTATGGTAAAATTATAATATTCTCTTCAAGGGTATAAAAAGAGCTTTAGTGATAATACATATTTATTAAAATAGTATTTAAAGGAAATGTAGTCAGCCGAAACAACGTTGTTTAAAATAATGATACTAATTTTGTAGACACCAATATTTTCTGATAGTTTTTAAGCCCTAGCATTTACGAGCTTTACTGTGCTCACATAAGGCAAATGTCTTCAAGAGAATTGAATCTCTCAATCTGCTGAAAAGTGTATTAAAAACAAAATCACAAAAACTTTGAATCTGCTGCGAAAAGCCTGTTTGTTTTGATTGCAAAATCTTACGTATGGGAAATTTTATGTCACAGACGTCGACTGACTGTCCCTTTTGTGGAGATATCTCAAACTTTTATGAA